>NC_135337.1:101528050-101896574 GCF_023851605.1 Tamandua tetradactyla | reverse complement strand
AGAGGGAAGCTTTTCTGTACATTTTTAAGTTTTGCCTCTGATGGTGGTTTTGGGGTGGCATAAGGGAGTTTCTATGTGTACAACTCTCTGACTCATTAGCCCACACTACTCTATTTTGTTTTATTTTCTTTTCACAGTTCCACCTTTTAATCAAGATTTTTCTCTGAAAGCATCACCAATCAATATTTGGTATGTTGATCCTTTGGTGTTAAGGAGGCACATCCCTAGGGGTCCTGTCCCATGTAGGGGGAAAGTAGCAACTTTGTTTGCACTTGTCTTAGAGAGGCCAAATGTGAGCAACAAGAGAGGTGTGAAGTAGAAAGGGTCTTAAGCAAGTTATGGGGTTTCATAAGGGTGAGTGTGCTGATTTGAAACAGTTACACCCCAGAAAAGCCATGTTCTCTTAATCCTAATCCAGTCTTATGGGGAAACACCTATTGTTTGGGTGGGACCCTGTTTTAGTTTGCAAAAGCTGCCAGAATGCAATATACCAGAAACAGAATGACTTTATTATTTATTTATTTATTTATTTGCATGGGAAGGCTCCAGGAATAGAACCTGGGAATCAGAATATCTTTTAAAATGGAGAATTCAATAAGTTGCAAGTTCACAGTTCTAAAGCCATGGAAATGTCCAAATTAAGGCAAAGCTATAAGAGTATCCAAATGAAGGCATCCAGGAAAAGGAAATAAGATAGCAAATAAGAGATATTATTATGATTATAATAAGGAGAAGGATTAGCAATGTTGGAAATATGCTACAAATCGAATTTCCCCAGTATCCCCAGAGGCTCACACAGCTAAATAGACCCCATCTTTTGGGGTTTCCTATTTTGTGTAATATTTGAATTTTTTAATATATTTTAAATATTTTGTTGAACTTTTCCAGATTGATTTACATAGAAGAAAAATCTTTCTTCTATGAGAGCACATGTTCCCTGTTGAGCTGTGAAGATATCAAGTGCTCTTCAGTTTTATAGAACAACTTTTGTTAAACAACATAGATAGAAAAGGGGGATAATTCAATAGAAATAAAGATAGAGATAAAACCAGTTGTGGAAGGGTACAGTTATTGAACAAAGGGACAGACCATCCAATAGACACATCTCTGGGATACGCAAAGAACAAAGTTAAAAAAAAGGACCAAAAATTTTAAAATGTCATTCAAGGCTTCTGTTATGGTAGGGTGAAGTAGCATGTGACAGACTGACACTTTTACTGGGGATATTAAGAAAATCATATAAGGTATAAAAATAATTTATTTGAAGGCATTACATCCTACTGAAGACATGAAGATGGGGGCTAAGATTGTAGAAAGAAGAGGACTATAGAGCAATTAAAATCAAAGACTTTAAAATAAAAGTATAATAATATTAAAGAAAATAGATTGAAAATATGGGAAATTTCACCAGAGAAATAGAAAAATAAAAATAAGTACCAAACTGATGTTCTAGAACTACTGTAGTTTTTTTGTTAGGGCTTCTTTAACAAAGAACCACAAACTGGATGGCTTTAAACAGCAGATACTTACTGTTTTACAGTTCTGGGGATAACAGTCTGAATTAAGGTACAGGCAGGGTCACGGAGCAGGACAGAGTTGGGGCTCCACACTCCAGAGGTCTCACCTCTGAGGGTCACACAGGGGCCATGCAGCGACCACCCTCACGCCCCCTTCTCCCCTACACACATGACCCATCCCAGTGCAGGCATATGTGACTGTGTTAGTTAGATTCATTTGTCAACTTGGCCAGGTGAGCATACCTAATCTTGTTGCTGTGGATATAAGCCAATGGTACGTGAACCTCATCTGTTGCTAATTACGTCTGCATTTGGCTAGGAGGCAGGTCAGCTGCAATGAGTGATGTTTGACTTAATTGGCTGGTGCTTAAATGAGAGAATGCAATGTAGCACAGCCTAGCAGCTCGGCATTCCTCATCTCAGCACTCGCAGCTCAGCCCAGGCCTTTGGAGATGCAGAAAGAAGTCACCCCGGGGAAAGTTGTTGGAACCCAGGGGCCTGGAGAGAAGACCAGCAGAGACCATCCTGTGCCTTCCACGTAAGAAAGAACCTCAGTGGAAAGTTAGCTGCCTTTCCTCTGAGGAACCAACAAAATAAATCCCCTTTTATTAAAAGCCAATCCATCTTTGGTGTGTTGCATTCTGGCAGCTAGCAAACTAGAACAGTGACCAAGCCCTCCTCTGGCCCCTGCAGACCAAGTCCATGCTGATGTCCAGGGCGCACTCTGCCTGCACATCTGCACGTTCACCGCGGGGCCTCCTGCCCCAGAGTCACAGGGAGCCGAGTCACCACCTCCAGCTCCTGCAGCCAGCTCCTGCAGCCTTTTAAAGACCTTGACCTATTCTAGAGGTGAAATCACAGCACCTGTCACCCTCTTACCGATCAGCCTCATGAGTGGGGCCGCAGGCAGCAGAGGCCAGTAGCGTGGAGAGTCTTGGGGTCCCTCAGTGTTTCACTGAAATAGTAAAAGACAAGAAGGACGTGAAGGCAGGGACATGTTTTCCACAGTAAAACTGTCTATTCAGAAACACTGAAAAAATTAGGGAAGATAGTTCAAGAACCAACTGAAGGGGCAGACACACGAACAGCTATTGACAGTTAATATACTAATATACTCCCTGTCCATAGAAGGGAAGTATCTATCCCCAGTTGCTCCCTGTTTAAATAGAAGATGTTCCCATTTTCATGAGAGAGAAACAATATCCTTAGCCTGATGAGAGGGAAGGTGGAACCTTGGAAGTAAAAGCTCTTATTCCTTTCATCTGGGGCCTGCTGTCCTTTAAAGGACATCTGTCCAGGGTGGATGCCGTGTCACTGGGGAGCTGGGATGGCCGTGCTGGAGGTTAACAGGGCCCTGTGGGTGCTGCATCCAGGTTGTGGGGGCTGGGCCAGGACCTGAGGGGGGACAGGACAGGGCAGGGCCCTGAGGCTGTGGGGAGGGCCCATGTCTGTCTCCTAGGACAAGCCCCTCACCCCTTGGCCTGAGCCTGGCAAGGAAGCTACTGGCCTCTCAGCCCAGATCCCAGGATCAAATGTTCCTCCTTTGATGACCCAGATGAGGGCCTGTGCAAAGCCTACCCTACAGGAAGGCAAAGTTCTTCCTAAATCCAATAAATTCCCCTCAGGTTGTAGGTTTACAGAAACATGGGAGGTGGCTCCAAGTGCTCACGGGCACCCCATGCCCAATCCCCTGTGGGTAGCATGTGCTGCATCAGGGTGAAACATTCCTCACAATGGAAGAACTAGATTTGATCCATTATTGCTAACAGAGGTCCTCTCTTACTCGGACTTCCTCAGTTTCCCAAATGCCCCTTTTCTGTCTCAGTGTCCACCCTGGACACAACATGATATTTAGTGGTCATGTCTCCTTGGGCTCTGCTTGGTGCTGAAGTTTCTCAGACTGTCCTTGTTTGATTACCTTGACTGTTTGAGGATGTCTGCTCAGGGAAGGTGTAGGAGACCCTCTGAGGGATTTGTCAGATGCTCTCCTTGGGTGTAGACTGGGTTATGGTTTGGGAGGAAGACCCCTAAAGGAACATGCTGTTCCCATCACATCCAATCAAGGTGGATGCTCTCAGCAGGCTGACCACTGAAGAAGGTGACCATGGTAAGATGGGATTGTTCAGTCACTCAGGGCCCCTGTCCCTCAGCAGGGTCAGTTCAGGCTCTGGGCCAAGCAGCCTTCAGCCCCCAGGAAGTTCAGAGGGACAGACGTGGAGCAGGAGCAGTGCTGCAGCCTGAGTGACCATGTAGTGAGCTCCTTGCAGCCTGCTGCCTCCCTCACATGACCGATAGGTTCACAACTGATCAGCAAGGACTTGCTGGTGGTCTTCTCACACGTGCCCAGGATATGGAACTAGGAGGATAATACAGAGTTGGAAAACCCTGCAATGTATCTTAGAAACCAGCTTCAGAAAACATGAAACATTTTGGAAAAAGTGAGAGAGCTAAGAGAAAGCCATGAGAACCACAGAGCCCATGCAGCCAGAGACCTTGGAGATGAAGAAGGAGAACACCCCTGGGGATCTTCATGAAGTGAGAGGCCTGGAGAGAAAGCTAGCAGACATCACCATGTTCTCAATGTGTCTTTCCAGGTTGAGAGAGAAACCCTGAACTTCACTGGCCTTTCTTGAGTGAAAGTTCCCTCTTGTTAGTGCCTTAATTTGGACATTTTTATAGGCATGCTTTAATTGGGACATTTTCACAGCCTTAGAACTGTAAAGTTGCAACTTAATAAATACCCTCTTTTAAAAAGCTGTTCTGTTTCTGATATATCACATTCTGGCAGTTAACAAGCTAGAACATTTACCTTGCTTCTTTTTGTTTCAATTGACCCATTGTGTGAAAAGACTGTTGAGTTGGTCCAAGGGTTGCACATGTGGACTCAGTGGGTTTGAACCCCACTATTTGTGACCCCAGATTTATGGTTCTCCTTTTGATTTTTCACAGTTATGCAGTTTGTATTTGTGTGGGGACCAAGCTGTGTTTAAGAAACTCCTACTCTGATATTCTGTCTTCATGATTTCTGTCGGTATTGCCCAACTGTGGGAAACTCAAAGTGTGCTGGCTACATCTCCCTTGGGAATTATTCTTAATGATTGGTCTAAATTTGAAGAATATAATTTAAAAATTTTTAATATGCTATTGCAACTCTGTGTGGCCACAATATAAATTAAGTAAAGGGGCCGAGTGGGCAGAGAATGGGATGCCTGACCTCCAGGTGATTATCCAATTAGAGATGTATTGCAGGAAAACCATTAGATTAGAGGAAGTGCCCTATATTCAACCATTTGTGGGGTTGTGTAAAGGTAAAGATGTAATAAAATGATTTAATTTACTGTAGAGCTATACAGGGGACACCTGGTGCCACAGAAAAGAAACTATAGAGGAAGGCTTACAATATTGGAAGGTGTTTTAAAAGAAGCCCCTAGACAAAGTCCAAGGAAAAAGAGATAGATAGTTAAAGCTTTATATAGAATCCTCATGTGAGAAGGACCCATTGGGTGTCTTTATTTCCTCTCCATTACCTCTACCTCCTCCACCTGTGAGTGCATATAATTCACAGTTCCCAGCATCTGGAGGGGAAGTGACCGATGCAGGTCTGGTAGTAGTGCCATCCCCACCCCCTGTGCTGCCTGTGAGCCTGACTAAGAACACTAACCCTCCTCCAGCACCCCATATGATCTTGTTGGAGGAATGGCCTCTCCCTGTTATACCTGTAATGGTGTGCAATTTGGACAAGATGTGATCACTTCTGGGGCAAAGTAATTCCCAATGCATCAGGTTCCTCTAGGAGTTGATTTGGAAGGACACTCTCAAGGAATTACATTGGTCCACATGCCATTTTCAACATCTGACTTGTTAAACTGGAGAAATAGTACACCCAGCTACAAGGCTGATCTGGATCAAATGAATAGCCTTTGTGTCCAATTTTGCTGCACACCCCAAGTTGGGCCAATATTCAATCATTGATGAATGTATTACTAAACTCAGAGAAAGGACAAATGGTATTAGATAAAGTGAGATACTAAGCAGACCACTTACCAGAGGCATCTCCCCAGGTCTCGGCTTTCACAGCTGCCCAAGTGCTGCAGCCCCCGAGGCAGATCCTCACTGGCATCCTAATGACCTGGGGAGTGAGCTCCCTTAGAGCACTGTAAGTCATGCATTTTGACTGGCCTTAAGAATGGGCTCCAAAACAAAAATCTCTGAACAAAATATGGGAGGTGTAGCAAGAGCCTAGTGAGGATCCCTCTGCTTTCATAAAAAAGAATCTGAAACATACCACAAGATCAGATAACACCAGAATAATTAACATGGCTTTTATTAATCAGAGCGCTCTGGCTATTCACTGTAAATTGCAAAAGCTGGAAGGTGGTCTTGAAATGCCCATGACATTACTTATAGGTGTTGCCTTGAAGGTATTCAACAATCCAACACAGCAAAACCAGCATGTGGAGCAACAGACTGCCCTTCTGGCAGCTGTTCTAAGTGGGAACTGGGCATGAAGAGAGCATAACAGAAAGAATAGGAAGAAGACACTTAGTAAAAGTCAGTGTGTTTACTGCAAAAAGGAAGGACATTGGAAGAAAATTGTCCCAAATTGGCAAATAAGAGAAAAGGAGAAGAATGCAATGGCATTAATAGCCCATGGGTCCTGTTTTGTTTTGTTAAAGCTGCCAGAATGCAATATACTGGAAATGGAATGGCTTTTAAAAAGGGGGTTTATTATGTTACAAGTTTGCAGTTCTAAGGCCACAAAATGTCCAACTAGGCATCCAGAGGAGATACATTGACTGAAGATAGACCAATAGAGTGATGTAAATGTTCTAAAAATGATCGTGGTGATGATATCACATAAAAGAGAGGGGGATGTGATAGCTGTGTAAACAGAAAATACTCAATATAATCCTTTAGCTAACATTCTTAGTATAGTCTTCAGTAGCTAGAAAAGTGTTTCTTTTTTTAAATTATCACTTCATTCCAGTGGCCTTGAAATGATTTTAAGCATATGTATTCATTTCTTAGGCTGCTGGAATGCAATAGAATGCACCAGAAGTGGAACAGCTTTTAAAAAAAGGAATTTAGTAAGTTACAAGTTTACAGTTCTAAGGCCATGAATATGTCCTAATAAGGCATCCAGAGAAAGACACCTTGACTCAAGGAAGGAAGATCTGGAAAGGCACATGGCTGGCATCTGCTAGTCCAGATTTTGTTACTTCCACCTTCTGATGCCAGTGTTTTCCTCACTAAGCATCTGTGGGCACTCACTAAGCTGCTCTGGGACTCAATTCTCAGCTTCATCTCTTAGCTTATCATTTGCTGGGGCAAGAGATTTCTTCTCTTCAGGTTCCAGCTATTTCTGTGAGTCCTTTTTTAGCACCTGGGCTATTGTTGTCTCGATTTCAAAATATCTATATCAGCTCTCAGCTTTCTCCAAATTGTTTCCTCTTTTAAAAGATTCCTGTAAAGTAATCAAAACCCACTTTGAATGGGTGGAGTCACCTCTCCATCTAATCAAAAGGCCACACCCAGAACTGGGCATGTAACATGACCATGGAGATAATCTAATCAAAAGTTTCAGCCCTGCAGTATTGAATCAGGACTAAAAGAAATGGCTGCCCCCACAAGATTGGATAAGGAGTAAAACATGGCTTTTCTGGGGTACATAATACCTTCAAACTGGTGCAGCATAATAGTTATTGAAATAGTTTGATGTTGGTCTAATTTCAAAAATCTTACTCTCTGTTCCCAGAAACCCTCCTTTGCTCTGCTTGAAGGAATGGAACATCATATGAACTATGGTCAGCACCTTCCTCCCTTTTGAAGAACAAGGTCAAAAGCCCAAATAGTCAACAACAGGAGGAGCCTTCAACATAACATGACATATTGACCAAAGAGTTTATTTTTTTATTTTCTGTTTTTTTTTTCTTTTTATTTCTTCTGGATCCTGACCATTTCTCTGTCTGGGCCTTTAGAAGCCAAACCCACACTTCCCCCTCTGAACTGATCTTGCAAAGATTTTCCTCCAGTTCCTTGAGGATGCATCTTCAATAAATTCACCTTCTCATCACCATAAAAATAATTGATTCTTTGTTGATGCAGGAATAGCCAGACCTTACTATTTGAGACTGTATTTTCTGATGGTAACAGGAGCTGGGCTGGTGACAGACCACACCTCTGTTATCCTGTCTCAGCAGATGGACTATGAGACCTGAGGGTGCTCTGAAAACTTGCTCCTCAATTCTAGGAGACTACCCAACTCCCCTCACCTGGGGACAGGTGATTGAGACGGTGTCATCCATCCTTTAAACTTGGCCCTAGCTCTGGTCACAGGTGAGCCTCATCCTACACCATAAGGTCTGTCTTCATGGATCCTCCTCCTCACCATCCCACAGTTCATGGATTTTTTGAGCTCCTCTCATGACCCCTGACTACCTCTGCCACCCCATTTGTGTCCTGTGAACATGAATCTGTGTCTACAAAGGTAGAGAATCTGTTTTGAGTTTTTTTGGCTTACCTCTTTTTTGACACTTATGGAGTATTATGGATTCAATTGGGCTTAGAGCACCTAATTGTCCTCATTTTCCTACTTCACATTTTCTGAGCTAGTTTAATCAGGGCCTGATAAACTGTCTTCATTCAAGGAATCATTGTTGTGTCCCTGTGATGTGCCATGCAGTCTGCAGTCTTCACAACCTGCATGAACAGTATTTAAGTCAGATGGAAGCTTCCATTGCAGCAAGTTGAAGGACTCAACTTTCCTAACTAGAACCTCATAAGAACCACCTCACAGAGCCACTTCCTATGGCCCTGCAATATGCCAGACTGCATGCATGTCATCTCACTTATACCTGTTTTCTTGATGAAGAAATTAGGAGGAAGTGAGTCATACATTTGCCCAATTCCTCACAATTGAGAAGTGGCACTGCCAGTATTCACATCAGGTTCTGACTTTAGAACCATGGCTTTAACCACAAGGCTCCACTGTTGTCAAATCCAAAGGCATTAAGAGAGAAATAGAAAATTCATAATAGTAGTTGGAGACCTTCATTACTTGTCAAAAATTGATAGAAAGAGGTTTGAGGGAAGACATCAGAGTAGGAAGTTCCACAGATCAGTCTCTACACCAAAACAGCTGTTGAACTGGCAGGAACTGTCTGAATTGACTATTTTGAAAATCTGGAGTCTGGTGGAACACTGTGTGGCATCTAGGGGAGAACTGGCAGAAGAGTCTGGTAAATTGCAGTAAATATCTGTCAATTTCATCTTCCTTGCAGAGACTACCATCCCCTATTCTTCAGCCATGTGGCAGGCAGAAGTGAGGATTGAATCCCAGACACCTGGTGCAGCTTGCTAACATTAAGGTGTGTGATGGTTAGATTTTGGTGTCAACTTAGCCAGGTGATGTGCCCAGCTGTCTGATCAGGCAAGCACTGGACTGATCATTGCTTCAAGGATATTTCATGGCTGGTTGTGAATCTGGAAGGCTGGCTTATTAAATCACCAGTCAGTTGATGGCAGCTCTGGCTGATTATATCTGCACACTTAACTAAGGCCTGACTCCTGCAAATGATATAATCTGATCAATTGAAGACTATTAAGGAAGAAGAGATATTTTTTTCAGCCAGCAAGCCTCTCCTCTGGAGTTTGTCAAGACCCTTCATCAGAACTTCCACCTTCACAGCCTGCTGTATGGATTTTTGATGCTTTGTTTACCAATGTTGCATTACACACCTTTATAAATCTCATATTTCAGATATCTCCTGTTGGTTCTGTTTTCTTAGAGAACCCTGACTGATACAGCTTAGTACTGGGATTGGGACTTGAGAAACAGAATCTTAAAAATACGATTTTACATTTGGCTTTCTACTCTAGTTAGACTAAAAGTCCCTAATGACTCTGTTTCCAATAGTAAAGATGGCACTGACAGTCCATGGTGTGAGGTAGCAAGAGAGATACACAAAATATCACTTTTATGTTATACCATTCATACAACTATATGAGGCAAGGCTCTGAGTGAGAGTGTTTTTGATACCTTTACAGACTTTTGTGGAATTAAGAGGTATAATGATGTTGGCTGGTTGTTGTTAGACATTCTGGAAACAGTGATGGGGGAATGGGATGAGCTGAGGGCTTCAAATTTGCAACATAAGCACCATATGAAAGGTGTAAAAGTCTCCGTGTGTGCCCTGAAAGAAAATCTTATTTCCTGTGTTCACAGACTCGAGATCTCTGAAAAACAGACACAGAGCCTCATTGTGTGAGAAGCAGATTTACAGTGTAATAAACTAAAATCTCAACCTTGCAATGTGTCTGCTGTTAAAGTATGTTTTTTTTTTTTTAACATGGGCAGGCACCAGGAATCATACCCGGGTCCTCTGGCATGGCAGGCAAGCATTCTTGCCTGCTGAGCCACCGTGGCCCACCCAAAGTATGGGCTTTGATTAGAAAAGAATGAGATCCTGAAATGTGGGATGCAGACATATGACTTGATAATGATGGTGATAGGGAGATGGACTCCCTGGAATCTGCTAAGACTTTGTTAGATAGACCTGTAATGGACAGCCCTGAGGAAAGAGCTTCTCAACCTCCAGCCTGCCTTGAGGAAATGGCTTTTCAACCTTCAGTATGTCCAGAGGAGTTTGCCATCCAACTTCCATCTAAAGAGATTAACCCTTCAGTGCCTGCTAAAACCTGTAACCACCTCCCCTGAGGAAACAGTCCTCACTCCTCTGTTTGGAGTTATTAATGCTGTTTCACCAGATGAAACTGCAACAGAATGCCCTGAGATAATTGGCTTGAAGGACACTTGTATTTCTACTGCAACAGAATGCCTGAGATAATTGGCTTTAAGGGCACTTGTATTTCTTTTCATGACCCACCACCCCTCTTTTCTTCAAGACCTATAACTAGATTAAGTCCCAACAGGGCCTGAAAGGTGAGGTATAAAGTGTGACCCATGAGAAGGTATACTATATTCCAAAAGAACTGCATGAGTTTTCTAATCTATATAGTCAGAAATCAGGGGAATATGTATGGGAATTGATATTAAGGATGTGGGATAATGGTGGAAGGAATATAAAGTTGGATCAAGCTGAATTTATTGATATGGGCCCACTAAGCAGAGAATCTGCATTCACTGTTGTAGGTCAAGGGGTTAGAAAGGGCATTTATGGTTTGTTTGGGTTGTTGGGTAAATATGGATCAAAAGGTGGCTGGCATTACCTGATGTTGAAAGGCAAGAACTGCCCTGGTATAATGTAGATAAGGAGATCCAGAGGCTTAGAGACATGGGAGTGTTAGAGGGGATTTATCATGGAAAACTTACTCACCCATCCCAGGAATGTCCAGAGGACACATTTTCCACCAGAACCTTGAGAAATAAATTCATGAAAGTAGGTCCATCTTCCCTGAAGAGCTCTGTAGTAACCCTTTTCTGTAAGTCAGATATTTGTGGGAACTGCTGTCACTCAGCTGGAATCCTTAAGCAGAATGGGGGTGATTGAATCCTGGGTTGGCAGAAGACATGTGGTGACTGAAAATCACCATAAGCAAGGTGGGCATGGCCACCATAATAGCAGACTCAAACCAGCAGTCAAAATAATCTGATTCACAGAGACTTGTGGCATTCACAGTAGATCATGGGGGTACCTAGAAGTAAAACAGATGGACAGTCTACTAAATTCTTGTTTGAGCTGTATAAACAGAAGAATTGTAGGTCAAGTGAACTAAAGTCTAACTTGAATTACAAGAACAGAGAGTCACAATGACTTAATCAATTCCCAGACTTGAGACAATTTACAGAGCAACAGCTACTCAAATGAAGGCAGGGCTGGGTACCCTTGGAAATGGACCCTGTTGCACTGCCCAAAATTTACACTTTTAACCATCCTCCCAACCTTCCCCAAGGAGAACTACAGCCTTTTACCATGGTGACTGTAAAAGTCACTGGGGAAAAGGACATGATCATGTATTTCAGGGATTATTAGATATGGCTCAGAAGTGACACTGATTCCAGGAGACCTAAAATGTCACTCTGGTCCGTCAGTCAGGGTGGGGGCTTATGGAAGTCAGGTAATCAATTGAGTTTTATCTGAAGCCCATCTCACAGTGAGTCTAGTGGGTTCCTGGACACATTCTATGTTCATTTCCCCAGTTCCAGAATATATAATTGTATTCGGCAAATGGCAGAATACTCACATTCACTCTCTGACTCATGAAGTGTGGGATATAATTGTAGAAAAGGCCAACTGGAAGCCACTGGATTTATCCCTTCCTAGAAAAATAGTGAATCAGAAGCAATAACATGTTCCTGGAGTAATTGCTGAGATTAGTTCCACTCTTAAGGACTCAAAGTGTACAGGAGTGGTGATTCCCACCATATCCCCATCCAACTCTCCTATTTGGCCTGTGCAGAGACAGATAGGTCTTTTAGGATGACAGTAGATTATCTTGAATTTGGCCAGGTAATGACTTCAATTGTAGCTGCTGTTCCAGATGTGATATCATTGCTTGAGCAAATAAGCACATTGCCCAGTATCTGGTATGCAGCTATTGATCTGGCAAATGTTTTTTTTTCTCAATAGCTGTCAGTAAGGACCAATAGAAACAGTTTGCATTTATCTGACAAGGCAAGCAGTATACCTTCACTGTCCTGCCTCAGGGATATATCACCTCTCCAGCCCTACATAACTATCTTGTCTTCAGGGTCCTTGGTCATTCCTCCCTCCTAGAAGATATCACACTGGTCAATTATATTGATGATATCATGTTGATTGGACCTAGTGAGCAAGAAGTAGCAACTACTCTAGACTTAGAAATTAGCATGTCATGGGATGGCAAATAAATTCAGCAAAAATACAGGGGACTTCCACCTCTGAGAAATTTCTTGGTGTCCATTGGTGTGGGGCATTTTGAGATATCCCTTCTAAGATGAAGGATAAGCTGTTGCATCTGGCCCCTCCCATGACCTAAAAATTGGCACAGTACCTAGTTGGCCTCTTCAGATTTTGGAGACAACATATTCCTCATTTGTGTGTGCTGTACTGGCCCATTTACCAAGTGAACAGAAGAGTTGCTAGTTTTGAGTGGGGAACTGAACAAGAGGAGGCTCTGAGATAGATCCAGGTTGCTGTACAAGCTGCTCTGCCACTTGGGCCATATAATCCGGCAGATCCAATGGTGCTGGAAGTGTCAGTGGCAAATAGGGATGCTTTCTAGAGCCTTTGGCAGGCATCTATAGGAGAATTACAATACAGACCCTTAGGATTTTGGAGCAAAGCCTTATTCCCCACGAAGATAACTGCTCTCCTTTTGAGAAACAGATTTTAGCCTGTGTTTCATTAATAAATGTGCATGAGACCTCAATTTGGACATTGTCAGATTCATGATAAAGCACCTTTCTTGAATTTAAGCAAACAGTTATTTATTTATTAATAGAAGAAAAACAGAAGAATAAGGCAAATTACATCACCAGGCAGGAATTCACTAACACCCAAAGAAGAAAGCTGGGGAATTCCAGTGACAGTATTTTTGAAGTCCAATTGGAAAAGTCCTGAGCAGAGGATCCTCCTCTTGGATAAGATTTTTTCCTAACTGCTTGCATGCAGTTTATATGGTATTTTTACACAATAGTGGCTGGATTCCAATTAGCTTGCATGACTGGACCCAGGTGGTCCTCTGGGAACTCGCTAGGGACCAAGAGGAGTTTCCTGGGACCTAGATAACTTTATCAAAGTTCATCTCATTCTGGAAGGATAGCCAGTCCTCTCAAGTGGAGTGCACATTTTAATAATTCTACATGAAGGTCATGCAATGGCAACATCAATTGAGCAGAGCAAACTCTACAAACTTAGTTTCCTTTTTTCTTTATGTTTCATTTGGCCTAGAATTTGATCTGTTCATGATGTAAGCCATGATCATTTTTTGGGTAAATTTATTATATATACATCTTTTAAATTTGAATATACATATAGATATTATATAAAAACAGTAATAATAAAATATTAATAGAGGACAAAGCACTACAATATTTTTATGCAGGTACAGATTTAAAAAGGAAAACATACCAATGATGCATATGTGAAGTAAGGACTTGAGGTGCAAAAATATATATTAGGAACAGGTAAAGATGAAGGAATCTAGGATAAAGATGAAGTATTCTACAAGATTTGGGGCAAGAAAAGAACATCACACATCCAGTACAGTATTAGATTAATAGATTAAACAGAGTATATGAAACTCCAAGTTGTGGCTCGCACTTTTTACAGTTTTCCATTAAATGTTTGCCAAAGAGTAGTAGCAGAAGAGCAAGCAACAAGGTAGAATTAAAGATGCTATTATACTGGCCAGTGTTATTAATGCTAAATGCCTGGAACCCATGACAGTGGTCCACCATGACTGCAAAAGGTCTTGGGAAAGGGTGTGCATGACTTTTACTTCCTCCTCTATTTCTTGTAAAGCATACTCAACAATATCTTGGTTATCCAATATATATATATATACACACACACACACACACAATGTATATATATATATATATTTACACACACACACACACACACACAATATTCTACATGTATAACAATGCAAGTTCCTCCTTGAGCAGCTGTTAGAATATCTAAAGCCATTCTGCTTTGTAAAAAAACTTTCCTAATTTGAGTGGTTTTATTTGGCTTTAAGGTTAAGGCTTGCCTAGTTTGGTTAAGGTCATGAGCAGCATGCTCAACCAAAGCTTCAATACCTAATTCTACTTTGATAGTCCCAGCCCCTGGCAGGAATATAGCTAGAATTTAAAACCATTAGGATTTTTCTATGCCATTAGTGGAATAGTGTGTACCAATTAGAGAGAATTTTAAGTAATGAAGTAAGAATTTGTCACCCCCAGGTATATCTACCTATCTAAATAGTGGGGATGTAGGGATATTCATATTGTCCACACACCCACATATATCCCCAGGGAAGTTAGTCAGTAGGGGCAGTATCCACATAATGACAACCATTCCACCATTTATTGGGGTAACCGACAATATAGTGGTGTTTCAAAATGATTTTAGGGTCCACCCTGCTGTCCACTGAGGATATTCCCAATACTGTTAAATACATTGTGGTACTTTTTCTCTTAAATTTACATGTTCAGCTGTTAGCCATCCAAACCCATTCTGTGCATCATACCCCACAGGGGGAGGGGTTTGTCCATATTGTATGTAATTTGTTTTTCAACAGCACCTCATACTTCTTCCCAGGCTGAGGAACTACAACTCGTATGCTTTAGCCAAGTCCAGTTCTGTTCAGTGCCTGGTGCTAATTGCCACAGAAGCCTCTTAGCTGCATCAGTGGGGAATTCAGCACAGATCTAGCAGTGAGAGACGTTAGGCACTCAGGCATAGGTATGAACCCATTATGTCAGGCTATTAGCCATTACATTGGCAATTATCCAATTGAAGGTGATGAACACTGTACCATATTCAAGAAGAAAAAGTTGATTAGTGGGCAATATTAATAATTCATCTTTTTCAGCATAGGTCACTGTCACAGTATTATTATTTCCTTCTGCAATTATTTCAGCAGCGATTGGCCTGTCTTGATTTGTGTTTCTTTACCCAAACTTTAGAGCTAAATTTAATATCAGTGAAGCCAAATCCTCCTACAAAGTTGTTACATTAGGAGCATGATTCACTTTCAACCAATTCCCTTTTTATAAGGTGTTCTAGTTTGCTAACAGCCAGAATGCAATATAATAGACTCAGAATGTCTTTTAAAAAGGGGAATTTAATAAGTTGCTAGTTTACAGCTCTATGGTTGAGAAAAAGTCCCAATTAAAAAAACTCTTCAGAAAGGTCCAATCTAAGGCATCCAGGGAAAAAGACCTTGGTTCAAGAGGGCCAATGAAGTTCAGGGTTTCTCTCTCAAGTGGCAGGGCACACATGGCAAACACAGTTAGAGTTTATCTCTCATTTGGAAAGGCAGTTGGCAAACACGCTCAGGGTTCCTGTCTCATCTGAAAGGGCACATGTCAAGGACAGCATCATCTGCCAGCTTCCTCTCCTGGCTTCCTGTTTCATGAAGCTCCCTGGAGGCATTATCCTTCTTCATCTCCAAAAGCCACTGGCTGGTGGGTTCTGCTTCTCATGGCTATGTTGTTCTGCTCTGCTCTCTCTGAATCTCTGGCTTTCTCCAACATGTTTCCTCTTTTATAGGATTCCAATAAACTAATCAAGACCCATCCAAATGAGTGGAGACATGATGGCTTTCTAGGGTACAAACATCATTTCAAGTCAGCACATTCCACCCTCTGGACCCTAAAAAAAGACATGTTTTTCCCATATACAAGATACATTAATTTCATAACAATATCAGATATCCTTAAGCCATTTCAGTAGCAATACAGGTGAAATACAAATTTAGAAACAGTACAGACTCCTATCAAACTTAGTTAGAGGCACAGTCTGTTCTAAGGCAAAATTATCCTTTGGCTCTGGGCCTGTGAAATTCAGCACAGGTTTTAGTTGCCAACATACAAAGGAATAATAGACATAGGGTCAACCCTCTCCAAGCACTGGGGCTGCACCCAGGCTCTCTGCCTTCTCTGGGACACAAGCTCAACCCCTCCAAGTGGTGGCAGCTAAGATATCCCCAATCCCCAAGGAATGTGCTTCACCCTCTCCAAGGCATGAGGTGGGATGATTCTTCCACTGCAACAAGGTGGAAGACCCATCCTCTGCCTTCAGGGCAAAATCATCCTCTCCACATGCATGGATGGGTCTGCTCTGCCAACCTGAGTCTTCTTAACTTCAGACCTTAGTCTCTATGGTTCTACCTCTGAGGTTATTTTTCCTGCAATGTGTCTCTTCTCTGTCCCTCTCAGTTTCAACTGGCAGTGGATGACTTTTATTTAGATCCCACAACAGTCTCATGGGCTTTCTATGTGGTAGCTTTGGATCATGTCCTTCAGACATAAGGAGATTCTACAAATACTTCCTGAATAACTCAATTTTAATTCCTGGCTTTCTCTGAAATGACTGGCTGGTTCCACGTTTGGTTATATCCTCACACAGGGCACTATTCTCTGGGGTCTCTCTTTCTGGAGGCCCAGAAATTTATAAAGATTCAATTTCTGGTTTCTTTGAACCAGAGTTCAGTTTTCAGCTTCTCTCTTTCCTGTCACATTTCAGCATTAGCTGTTGGAGGACCCAGGTTGAAAACTTCTATATTTAATTTGGAAATTTCTTCCATTAAATGTCCAGGTTCATGGCTTTCAAATTCCGCTTTCCAGCCAAAGGCACTAGAGAATTCTTATAGATTATCCTCCATCGTAAAACAAGGATTGTTTTCCTTCCAGTTTGTAATAACACATGCCTCACTTCTGACTCGAGCTTCATCACAGGTATCATTAGAGTCCACATCTCTACCAACAGTCTCTTCAAAACATTCGAGGCTTTCTCTATCAATCTTCTTGCAACTCCTCCAGATTCTTACCCTTATCCATTTAAAAAGCTGTTCCACCAGGTTTGGTTTTGCAAAATGCAGCAGCACCTCACTATTGGTACCAAAATTTGTTCTACTTTGCTTACTGCCAGAATGCAATATACTGAAAACAGAATGGCCTCTAAAATGCAGAATTGAATAAGTTGCTAGTTTACAGTTCTATGGCTGAGAAAATATCCCAATTAAACACGTCTATAGAAAGGGCCAATGTAAGGCATCCAGGGAAAGATACCTTGGTTCAAGAAGGCCAATGAAGTTCAGGGTTTCTCTCTCAAATGGAAGGGTACACATGGGAAACGCAGTCAGAGTATCTCTCTCTTCTAGAAAGGTAGATGGCAAACACAGTCAGGGTTCCTGTCTCACCTTCCTCTACCTGGCTTCCATTTTCATGAAGCTCCCTGGGAGGCATTTTCCTTCTTCATCTCCAAATGTTGCTGGCTGTTGGACTCTGCTTCTCATGGCTATTTTGGTCTGCTCTGCTTTCTCTGTATCTCTGGCTTTCCTCAAAATGTTTCCTCTTTATAGGATTCCAGTAAAGTAATTAAGACCCGCCCAAATGAGTTGTGTCATGATGGCTTTTCTAGGGTACATACATCCTTCACATTAGCATATTACACCTTCTGGACCCTAAAAAAGACACGTTTTTCCCCATACACAAAGTACATTAATTTCATTAAAATATCAGAAATCCTTAAACTACTTCAATGGCAATACAAGTGAAATACAAATTTAGAAACAATACAGACTCCTGTCAACAATGCAGGCACAGTCAGTTCTAAGGTAAAATTATCCTTCAATCTCTGGGCCTGTGAAATTCAGCACAAGCTCTTTGTGCCAACATACAAAGAAGTAACAGACATAAGGCCCACCCTCTCCAAGCACTGGGGCTGCGCCCAGGCTCTCTGCCTTCTCTGGGGCACAAGCTCAACCCCCATGTGCTTCACATACTTCAACACATGCGGTGGCATGATTCTTCCACTGCCACGAGATGGAAAGCCCACCATCTGCCTTTAGGCCAAACTCACCCTCTCCAAATATATGGGTGGGTCTGCTCTTGTAGCCTGTAGCTTCTTGACTTCAGAACTAAGTATCTATGGTTCTAGCCCTGAGGTTATTTTTCCTGCAACGTGTCTCTTCTCTGTGCCTGTCAGTTTCAACTGGCAGTGGATCTCTTTTATTTAGATCCCACAACACTCTCATGGACTTTCTATGTGGTAGCCTTGGATCATGTCCATCAGACATAAGGAGCTTCTACAAATCCTCCCTGGATAGCTCCATTTTAAATCCTGGCTTTCTCTGAAATGGCTGGCTGGTTCCACATTTCGTTGAATCCTCGAACAGCCCACTCTAATCTGGGGGCTCATTTACTGGTGGCCCAGAATTTTCCAGAACTTCAATTACTGGTTTCTTTATACCCGAGAGACCATTTTTCACCTTATCTCTTTCCTGTCACATTTCACTGTAAGCTTTTAGGAGGACCAAGGCTGCACCTTCCACATTTCATTTGGAATTCTCTTCCATTAAATGTCCAGGTTCATGGCTTTCAAATTCTACCTTCCTGCCAAAGGTACTAGTGAATTCTGCTAGATTATCTGTATTTTAAAAAGGGGTTGCCTCCCTTCCAGTTTGTAATAACACATGTCTCATTTCTGCCTAGAGTTCATCACAGGTATTGTTACAGTCCACATTTCTATCAACATTCTCCTCAAAACAGTCTAGGCTTTCTCTGTCAAGCTTCCCACAACTCCTCCACATTCTTCCCATTATCCATTTAAAAAGCAGTTCCACCAGGTCTGGTATTTGCAAACTGCAGCAGCAATCCACTCTTGGTACCAAAATCTGTTGTATTTTGCTAGCTGCCAGTATGCCATATACTGAAAACAGAATGGCATCTAAAAAACAGAATTCAATAATTTGCTAGTTTACAGTTCTATGGTTGAGAAAATGTCCCAATTAAAGCAAGTCTATAGAAAGGCCCAATCTAAGGCATCCAGCAAAAGAGACCTTGGTTCAAGGAAGGTCAATGAAGTTCAGGATTTCTCTCTGAAGTGGAAGGGCACACATGGCGGATGCAGTTAGAGTTTATCTCTCATTTGGAAAGGCAGTTGGCAAATATGCTAAGGGTTCCTCTCTCATCTGGAAGGACACATGCTGGACACAACATCATCTACAATCTTCCTCTCGTGGCTTCTTGTTTCATGAAGCTTCCTGGAGGCATCATCCTTCTTCATCTCCAAAAGCCACTGGCTGGTGGGCTCTGTTTCTCATGGTTATGTTGCTCTGCTCTGCTCTCTCTGAATCTCTGGCTTTCTCCAAAATGTTTCCTCTTTTATAGGATTCCAGTAAACTAATCAATACCCACCCAAATGAGTGGAGACATGATGGCTTTTCTAGGGTACAAACATCCTTTCAAGTCAGCACATTCCACCCTCTGGACCCGAAAAAAGACATGTTTTTCCCATATAAAAAATACATTAATTTCGTAACAATATCAGATATCCTTAAATCATTTCAGAAGCAATGCAAGTGAAATACAAATTTAGCAACAGTACAGACTCCTATCAAACTTAGTTACAGGCACATTCTGTTCTAAGGTAAAATTATCCTTTGGCTCTGGGTCTGTGAAATTCAGCACAGGTTATATGCTGCCAACATATAAAGGAGTTACAGACATAGGGTCCACCCTCTCCAAGCATTGGGGCTGCACCCACGCTCTCTGGCTACTGTGGAGCACATGGTCAACCCCTCCATGTGGTTACAGACTGGTTCTCCCCAATCCCCAAGAATGTGTTCCACCTGATCCAAAACCTGAGGCAGCATGGTGCTTCTACTGCCACAAGGTTGAAGCCACATCCTCTCCCTTCAGTCAAACTCACCCGCTCCACATGTATGGGTGTGTCCGCTCCCCTATCCCGAGTCTTCCTGACTTCCGACCCTAGTCTCCATGGTTCTACCTCTGAGGTTATTTTTCCTCCCGTGTGTCACTTCTCTGACCCTCTCCATTTGAACTGGCAGGGGTTCCGTTTTTTACAGATTCCACAACACTCTCGTGGGCTTTCTATGTATATCCTTGGCTCATGCCCATCAGACCTAAGGAGCTTCTACAAACACTTCCTGAATAACTCCATTTTAAATCCTGGCTTTCTCTGAAGTGGCTGGCTGGTTCCACATTTGGTTAAATCCTCACACAGCGTAGTGTTTTCTGGGGGCTCTCTTTCTGGTGGTCCAGAATTTATGGAACTTCAATTTCTGGTTTCTTTGTACCCAAGAGTTCAGTTTTCAGCTTATCCTTTTCCTGTCACATTTCAGTACAAGCCTTTAGGAGGACCAAGGCTGCACCTTCCACATTTATTTTGGAAATCTCTTCTGGTAAATTTCCAGGTTCATAGCTTTCATAATCTCCCTTCCAGCCAAAGGCACTAGTGAATTCTGCTAGACTACCTTCTATTTTAAAACAAGTATTGCCTTCCCTCCAGTTTGTAAAAACACATGCCTCATTTATGTCTAGACCTTCATCACAGGTATCGTTAGAGTCCACATTTCTACCAACAGTCTATTCAAAACATTCGAGGCTTTCTCTATCAATCTTCTCGCAACTCCTCCAGATTCTTACTCTTATCCATTTAAAAAGCTGTTCCACCAGGTTTGGTTGCGCAAAATGCAGCAGAACCCCACTCTTGGTACCAAAATTTGTTCTACTTTGCTTACTGCCAGAATGCAATATGCTGAAAACAGAATGGCCTCTAAAACGCAGAATTGAATAAGTTGCTAGTTTACAGTTCTATGGCTGAGAAAATATCCCAATTAAACACGTCTATAGAAAGGGCCAATGTAAGGTATCCAGGGAAAGATACCTTGGTTCAAGAAGGCCAATGAAGTTCAGAGTTTCTCTCTCAAGTAGAAGGGTACACTTGGGAAACGCAGTCAGAGTTCCTCTCTCTCTTGCAGAAAGGTAGATGGTAAACACAGTCAGGGTTCCTGTCTCACCTGGAAAGGCACATGTTGAGTACAGCATCATCTACCACCTTCCTCTCCTGGCTTCCTTTTTCATGAAGCTCCCTGGGAGACATTTTCCTTCTTCATCTCCAAATGTTGCTGGCTGTTGGACTCTGCTTCTCATGGCTATTTTGGTCTGCTCTGCTTTCTCTGAATCTCTGGCTTTCTTCAAAATGTTTCCTCTTTTATAGGAGTCCTGTAAACTAATCAAGACCCGCCCTAATGAGTTGTGTCATGATGGCTTTTCTAGGGTACATACATCCTTCAAATTAGCACATTCCACCTCCTGGACCCTAAAAAAGACATGTTTCTCCCATGCACAAAATACATTAATTTCATTAAAATATCAGAAATCCTTAAACTACCTCAATGGCGATACAAGTCAAATACAAATTTAGAAACAGTACAGAATCCTGTCAAACTTAGTTACAGGCACAGTCAGTTCTAAGGTAAAATTATCCTTTGGCTCTGGGCCTGTGAAATTCAACACAATCTCTTTGCTGCCAACATACAAAGGAGTAACAGACATAGGGCCCACCCTCTCCAAGCACTGGGGCTGCGCCCAGGCGCTCTGCCTTCTCTGGGGCACAAGCTCAACCCCCATGTGCTTCACGTACTTCAACACATGAGGTGGCATGATCCTTCCACTGCCACGAGGTGGAAAGCCCACCATCTGCCTTTAGGCCAAACTCACCCTCTCCACATGTATGGGTCGGTCTGCTCTTGTAGCCTGTAGCTTCTTGGCTTCAGAACTAAGTATCTATGGTTCTAGGCCTGAGGTTATATTTCCTGCAACGTGTCTCTTCCGTGCCTCTCAGTTTCAACTGGCAGTGGATCTCTTTTATTTAGAACCCACAACACTCTCATGGGCTTTCTATGTCGTAGCCTTGGATCATGTCCATCAGACATAAGGAGCTTCTACAAATCCTCCCTGGATAGCTCCATTTTAAATCCTGGCTTTCTCTGAAATGGCTGGCTGGTTCCACATTTCGTTGAATCCTCACACAGCCCACTCTAATCTGGGGGCTCTTTTATTGGAGGCCCAGAATTTTCCAGAACTTCAATTACTGGTTTCTTTATACCCAAGAGATCATTTTTCACCTTATCTCTTTCCTGTCACATTTCACTGTAAGCTTTTTGGAGGACCAAGGCTGCACCTTCCACATTTCATTTGGAATTCTCTTCCATTAAATGTCCAGGTTCATGGCTTTCAAATTCTACCTTCCTGCCAAAGGTACTAGTGAATTCTGCTAGATTATCTGTATTTTTAAAAGGGGTTGCCTTCCTTCCAGTTTGTAATAACACATGTCTCATTTCTGCCTACAGCTTCAACACAGGTATTGTTAGAGTCCACATTTCTATCAACATTCTCCTCAAAACAGTCTAGGCCTTCTCTGTCAAGCTTCCCACAACTCCTCCACATTCTTCCCATTATCCATTCAAAAAGCAGTTCCACCAGGTTTGGTATTTGCAAACTGCAGCAGCACTCCACTCTTGGTACCAAAATCTGTTGTATTTTGCCAGCTACCAGAATGCTATATACTGAAAACAGAAGGGCATCTAAAATACAGATTCAATAAGTTGCTAGTTTACAGTTCTATGGTTGAGAAAATGTCCCAATTAAAGCAAGTCTATAGAAAGGCCCAATCTAAGGCATCCAGCAAAAGAGACCTTGGTTCAAGGAAGGTCAATGAAGTTCAGGATTTCTCTCTGAAGTGGAAGGGCACACATGGCGGATGCAGTTAGAGTTTATCTCTCATTTGGAAAGACAGTTGGCAGATATGCTCAGGGTTCCTCTCTCATCTGGAAGGACACATGCTTGGCACAACATCATCTACAATCTTCCTCTCATGGCTTCTTGTTTCATGAAGCTTCCTGGAGGCATTATCCTTCTTCATCTCCAAAAGCCACTGGCTGGTGGGCTCTGGTTCTCATGGCTATGTTGCTCTGCTCTGCTCTCTCTGAATCTCTGGCTTTCTTCAAAATGTTTCCTCTTTTATAGGAGTCCTGTAAACTAATCAAGACCCGCCCTAATGAGTTGTGTCATGATGGCTTTTCTAGGGTACATACATCCTTCAAATTAGCACATTCCACCTCCTGGACCCTAAAAAAGACATGTTTCTCCCATGCACAAAATACATTAATTTCATTAAAATATCAGAAATCCTTAAACTACCTCAATGGCGATACAAGTCAAATACAAATTTAGAAACAGTACAGAATCCTGTCAAACTTAGTTACAGGCACAGTCAGTTCTAAGGTAAAATTATCCTTTGGCTCTGGGCCTGTGAAATTCAACACAATCTCTTTGCTGCCAACATACAAAGGAGTAACAGACATAGGGCCCACCCTCTCCAAGCACTGGGGCTGCGCCCAGGCGCTCTGCCTTCTCTGGGGCACAAGCTCAACCCCCATGTGCTTCACGTACTTCAACACATGAGGTGGCATGATCCTTCCACTGCCACGAGGTGGAAAGCCCACCATCTGCCTTTAGGCCAAACTCACCCTCTCCACATGTATGGGTCGGTCTGCTCTTGTAGCCTGTAGCTTCTTGGCTTCAGAACTAAGTATCTATGGTTCTAGGCCTGAGGTTATATTTCCTGCAACGTGTCTCTTCCGTGCCTCTCAGTTTCAACTGGCAGTGGATCTCTTTTATTTAGAACCCACAACACTCTCATGGGCTTTCTATGTCGTAGCCTTGGATCATGTCCATCAGACATAAGGAGCTTCTACAAATCCTCCCTGGATAGCTCCATTTTAAATCCTGGCTTTCTCTGAAATGGCTGGCTGGTTCCACATTTCGTTGAATCCTCACACAGCCCACTCTAATCTGGGGGCTCTTTTATTGGAGGCCCAGAATTTTCCAGAACTTCAATTACTGGTTTCTTTATACCCAAGAGATCATTTTTCACCTTATCTCTTTCCTGTCACATTTCACTGTAAGCTTTTTGGAGGACCAAGGCTGCACCTTCCACATTTCATTTGGAATTCTCTTCCATTAAATGTCCAGGTTCATGGCTTTCAAATTCTACCTTCCTGCCAAAGGTACTAGTGAATTCTGCTAGATTATCTGTATTTTTAAAAGGGGTTGCCTTCCTTCCAGTTTGTAATAACACATGTCTCATTTCTGCCTACAGCTTCAACACAGGTATTGTTAGAGTCCACATTTCTATCAACATTCTCCTCAAAACAGTCTAGGCCTTCTCTGTCAAGCTTCCCACAACTCCTCCACATTCTTCCCATTATCCATTCAAAAAGCAGTTCCACCAGGTTTGGTATTTGCAAACTGCAGCAGCACTCCACTCTTGGTACCAAAATCTGTTGTATTTTGCCAGCTACCAGAATGCTATATACTGAAAACAGAAGGGCATCTAAAATACAGATTCAATAAGTTGCTAGTTTACAGTTCTATGGTTGAGAAAATGTCCCAATTAAAGCAAGTCTATAGAAAGGCCCAATCTAAGGCATCCAGCAAAAGAGACCTTGGTTCAAGGAAGGTCAATGAAGTTCAGGATTTCTCTCTGAAGTGGAAGGGCACACATGGCGGATGCAGTTAGAGTTTATCTCTCATTTGGAAAGACAGTTGGCAGATATGCTCAGGGTTCCTCTCTCATCTGGAAGGACACATGCTTGGCACAACATCATCTACAATCTTCCTCTCATGGCTTCTTGTTTCATGAAGCTTCCTGGAGGCATTATCCTTCTTCATCTCCAAAAGCCACTGGCTGGTGGGCTCTGGTTCTCATGGCTATGTTGCTCTGCTCTGCTCTCTCTGAATCTCTGGCTTTCTCCAAAATGTTTCCTCTTTTATAGGATTCCAGTAAACTAATCCAGACCCACCCAAATGAGTGGAGACATGATGGCCTTTCTACGGTACAAACATCCTTTCAAGTCAGCACATTCCACTCTCTGGACCGGAAAAAAGACATGTTTTTCCCATATAAAAAAATACATTAATTTCGTAACAATATCAGATATCCTTAAACTATTTCAGTAGCAATGCAAGTGAAATACAAATTTAGCAACAGTACAGACTCCTTTCAAACTTAGTTACAGGCACAGTCTGTTCTAAGGTAAAATTATCCTTTGGCTCTGGGCCTGTGAAATTCAGCACAGGTTATATGCTGCCAACATATAAAGGAGTTACAGACATAGGGTCCACCCTCTCCAAGCATTGGGGCTGCACCCAGGCTCTCTGGCTACTGTGGAGCACATGGTTAACCCCTCCATGTGGTTACAGCCTGGTTCTCCCCAATCCCCAACAATGTGTTCCACCTGCTCCAAAGTCTGAGGCAGCATGATGCTTCTACTGCCACAATGTTGAAGCCACATCCTCTCTCTTCAGTCAAACTCACCCTCTCCACATGTACGGGTGTGCCCGCTCTCCTATCCCGAGTCTTCCTGACTACCGACCCTAGTCTCTATGGTTCTACCCCTGAGGTTATTTTTCCTCCCATGTGTCCCTTCTCTGACCCTCTCCGTTTCAACTGGCAGTGGTTCCCTTTTATACAGATTCCACAACACTCTCTTGGGCTTTCTATGTAGTATCCTTGGCTCATGCCCATCATACCTCAGGTGCTTCTACAAATACTTCCTGAAAAACTCCATTTTAAATCTTGCCTTTCTCTGAACTGGCTGGCTGGTTCCACATTTGGTTAAATCCTCACACAGCGTACTATATTCTGGGGGCTCTCTTTCTGGAGGTCCAGAATTTATGGAACTTCAATTTCTGGTTTCTTTGTACCCAAGAGTTGAGTTTTCAGCTTATCCTTTTCCTGTCACATTTCAGTACAAGCCTTTAGGAGGACCAAGGCTGCACCTTCCACATTTATTTTGGAAATCTCTTCTGGTAAATTTCCAGGTTCATAGCTTTCATAATCTCCCTTCCAGCCAAAGGCACTAGTGAATTCTGCTAGACTATCTTCTAATTCAAAGCAAGTATTGCTTTCCCTCCAGTTTGTAAAAGCACATGCCTCATTTATGTCTAGACCTTCATCACAGGTATCGTTAGAGTCCACATTTCTACCAACAGTCTCTTCAAAACTTTTGAGGCTTTCTCTATCAATCTTCTCGCAACTCCTCCAGATTCTTACTCTTATCCATTTAAAAAGCTGTTCCACCAGGTTTGGTTTTGCAAAATGCAGCATCTCCCCACTCTTGGTACCAAAATTTGTTCTACTTTGCTTACTGCCAGAATGCAATATACTGAAAACAGAATGGCCTCTAAAACGCAGAATTGAATAAGTTGCTAGTTTACAGTTCTATGGCTGAGAAAATATCCCAAATAAACACGTCTATAGAAAGGGCCAATATAAGGCATCCAGGGAAAGATACCTTGGTTCAAGAAGGCCAATGAAGTTCAGAGTTTCTCTCTCAAGTAGAAGGGTACACATAGGAAACGCAGTCAGAGTTCCTCTCTCTTCTGGAAAGGTAGATGGCAAATACAGTTGGGGTTCCTGTCTCACCTGGAAAGGCACATGTTGAGTACAGCATCATCTACCACCTTCCTCTCCTGGCTTCCTTTTCATGAAGCTCCCTGGGAGACATTTTCCTTCTTCATCTCCAAATGTTGCTGGCTGTTGGACTCTGCTTCTCATGGCTATTTTGGTCTGCTCTGCTTTCTCTGAATCTCTGGCTTTCTTCAAAATGTTTCCTCTTTTATAGGATTCCAGTAAACTAATGAAGACCCGCCCAAATGAGTTGTGTCATGATGGCTTTTCTAGGGTACATACATCCTCAAATTAGCACATTACACCTTCTGGACCCTAAAAAAGACATGTTTTTCCCATACACGAAATACATTAATTTCATTAAAATATCAGAAATCCTTAAACTACTTCAATGTCAATACAAGTCAAATACAAATTTAGAAACAGTACAGAGTCCTGTCAAACTTAGTTACAGGCACAGTCAGTTCTAAGGTAAAATTATCCTTCGGCTCTGGGGCTGTGAAATTCAACACAAGCTCTTTGCTGCCAACATACAAAGGAGTAACAGACATAGGGCCCACCCACTCCAAGCACTGGGGCTGCGCCCAGGCGCCCTGTCTTCTCTGGGGCACAAGCTCAACCCCCATGTGCTTCACGTACTTCAACACATGAGGTGGCATGATCCTTCCACTGCCACGAGGTGCAAAGCCCACCATCTGCCTTTAGGCCAAACTCACCCTCTCCACATGTATGGGTGGGTCTGCTCTTGTAGCCTGTAGCTTCTTGGCTTCAGAACTAAGTATCTATGGTTCTAGGCCTGAGGTTATTTTTCCTGCAACGTGTCTCTTCTCTGTGCCTCTCAGTTTCAACTGGCAGTGGATCTCTTTTATTTAGATCCCACAACACTCTCATGTGCTTTCTATGTGGTAGCCTTGGATCATGTCCATCAGACATAATGAGCTTCTACAAATCCTCCCTGGATAGCTCCATTTTAAATCCTGGCTTTCTCTGAAATGGCTGGCTGGTTCCACATTTCGTTGAATTCTCACACAGTCCACTCTAATCTGGGGGCTCTTTTACTGGTGGCCCAGAATTTTCCAGAACTTCACTTACTGGTTTCTTTATACCCGAGAGATCATTTTTCACCTTATCTCTTTCCTGTCACATTTCACTGTAAGCTTTTAGGAGGACCAAGGCTGCACCTTCCACATTTCATTTGGAATTCTCTTCCATTAAATGTCCAGGTTCATGGCTTTCAAATTCTACCTTCCTGCAAAAGATACTAGTGAATTCTGCTAGATTATCTGTATTTTTAAAAGGGGTTGCCTTCCTTCCAGTTTGTAATAACACGTCTCATTTCTGCCTACAGCTTCAACACAGGTATTGTTAGAGTCCACATTTCTATCAACATTCTCCTCAAAACAGTCTAGGCCTTCTCTGTCAAGCTTCCCACAACTCCCCCACATTCTTCCCATTATCCATTTAAAAAGCAGTTCCACCGGGTTTGGTATTTGCAAACTGCAGCAGCACTCCACTCTTGGTACCAAAATCTGTTGTATTTTGCCAGCTGCCAGAATGCTATATACTGAAAACAGAAGGGCATCTAAAATACAGAATTCAATAAGTTGCTAGTTTACAGTTCTATGGTTGAGAAAATGTCCCAATTAAAGCAAGTCTATAGAAAGGCCCAATCTAAAGCATCCAGCAAAAGAGACCTTGGTTCAAGAAAGGTCAATGAAGTTCAGGATTTCTCTCTGAAGTGGAAGGGCACACTTGGCGGAGGCAGTTAGAGTTTACCTCTCATTTGGAAAGGCAGTTGTCAAATATGCTCAGGGTTCCTCTCTCATCTGGAAGGGCACATGTTGGGCACAACATCATCTACAATCTTCCTCTCATGGCTTCTTGTTTCATGAAGCTCCCTGGAGGCATTATCCTTCTTCATCTCCAAAAGCCACTGGCTGGTGGGCTCTGGTTCTCATGGCTATGTTGCTCTGCTCTGCTCTCTCTGAATCTCTGGCTTTCTCCAAAATATTTCCTCTTTTATAGGATTCCAGTAAACTAATCAATACCCACCCAAATGAGTGGAGACATGATGGCTTTTCTAGGATTCAAACATCCTTTCAAGTCAGCACATTCCACTCTCTGGACCCGAAAAAAGACATGTTTTTCCCATATAAAAAATACATTAATTTCATAACAATATCAGATATTCTTAAATCATTTCAGTAGCAATGCAAGTGAAATACAAATTTAGCAACAGTACAGACTCCTATCAAACTTAGTTACAGGCACATTCTGTTCTAAGGTAAAATTATCCTTTGGCTCTGGGCCTGTGAAATTCAGCACAGGTTATATGCTGCCAACATATAAAGGAGTTACAGAAATAGGGTCCACCCTCTCCACGCATTGGGGCTGCACCCAGGCTCTCTGACTACTGTGGAGCACATGGTCAACCCCTCCATGTGGTTACAGCCTGGTCCTCCCCAATCCCCACGAATGTGTTCCACCTGCCCCAAAGCCTGAGGCAGCATGGTGCTTCTACTGCCACAAGGTTGAAGCCACATCCTCTGACTTCAGGCAAACTCACCCTCTCCACATGTATGGGAGTGTCCGCTCCCCTATCCCGTGTCTTCCTGACTTCCGACCCTAGTCTCCATGGTTCTACCTCTGAGGTTATTTTTCCTCCCGTGTGTCACTTCTCTGACCCTCTCCATTTCAACTGGCAGTGGTTCCCTTTTATACAGATTCCACAACACTCTCATGGGCTTTCTATGTAGTATCCTTGGCTCATGCCCATCAGACCTAAGGAGCTTCTACAAATACTTCCTGAATAACTCCATTTTAAATCCTGTCTTTCTCTGAACTGGCTGGCTGGTTCCACATTTGGTTGAATCCTCACACAGCGTACTATTTTCTGGGGGCTCTCTTTCTGGAGGTCCAGAATTTTTGGAACTTCAATTTCTGGTTTCTTTGTACCCAAGAGTTCAGTTTTCAGCTTATCCTTTTCCTGTCACATTTCAGTACGAGCCTTTAGGAGGACCAAGGCTACACCTTCCACATTTATTTTGGAAATCTCTTCTGGTAAATTTCCAAGTTCATAGCTTTCATAATCTCCCTTCCAGCCAAAGGCACTAGTGAATTCTGCTAGACTATCTTCTATTTTAAAACAGGTATTGCCTTCCCTCCAGTTTGTAAAAACACATGCTTCATTTATGTCTAGACCCTCATCACAGGTATCGTTAGAGTCCACATTTCTACCAACAGTCTCTTCAAAACATTCGAGGCATTCTCTATCAATCTTCTCGCAACTCCTCCAGATTCTTACCCTTATCCATTTAAAAATCTGTTCTACCAGGTTTGGTTTTGCAAAATGCAGCAGCACCCCACTCTTGGTACCAAAATTTGTTCTACTTTGCTCACTGCCAGAATGCAATATACTGAAAACAGAATGGCCTCTAAAACGCAGAATTGAATAAGTTGCTAGTTTACAGTTCTATGGCTGAGAAAATATCCCAATTAAACACGTCTATAGAAAGGGCCAATGTAAGGCATCCAGGGAAAGATACCTTGGTTCAAGAAGGCCAATGAAGTTCAGGGTTTCTCTCTCAAGTGGAAGGGTACACATGGGAAACCCAGTCAGATTTCCTCTCTCTTCTAGAAAGGTAGATGGCAAACACAGTCAGGGTTCCTGTCTCACCTGGAAAGGCACATGTTGAGTACAGCATCATCTGCCACCTTCCTCTCCTGGCTTCCTTTTTCATGAAGCTCCCTGGGAGACATTTTCCTTCTTAATCTCCAAATGTTGCTTGTTGTTGGACTCTGCTTCTCATGGCTATTTTGGTCTGCTCTGCTTTCTCTGAATGCCTGGCTTTCTTCAAAATGTTTCCTCTTTTATAGGATTCCAGTAAACTAATCAAGACCCGCCCAAATGAGTTGTGTCATGATGGCTTTTCTAGGGTACATACATCCTCAAATTAGCACATTACACCTTCTGGACCCTAAAAAAGACATGTTTTTCCCATACACGAAATACATTAATTTCATTAAAATATCAGAAATCCTTAAACTACTTCAATGTCAATACAAGCCAAATACAAATTTAGTAACAATACAGAGTCCTGTCAAACTTAGTTACAGGCACAGTCAGTTCTAAGGTAAAATTATCCTTTGGCTCTGGGCCTGTGAAATTCAACACAAGCTCTTTGCTGCCAACATACAAAGGAGTAACAGACATAGGGCCCACCCTCTCCAAGCACTGGGGCTGCGCCCAGGCGCTCTGCCTTCTCTGGGGCACAAGCTCAACCCCCATGTGCTTCACGTACTTCAACACATGAGGTGGCATGATCCTTCCACTGCCACGAGGTGGAAAGCCCACCATCTGCCTTTAGGCCAAACTCACCCTCTCCACATGTATGGGTGGGTCTGCTCCTGTAGCCTGTAGCTTCTTGGCTTCAGAACTAAGTATCTATGGTTCTAGCCCTAGGTTATTTTTCCTGCAATGTGTCTCTTCTCTGTGCCTCTAAGTTTCAACTGGCAGTGGATCTCTTTTTATTTAGATCCCACAACACTCTCATGGGCTTTCTATGTCGTAGCCTTGGGTCATGTCCTTCGGACATAAGGAGCTTTTACAAATCCTCCCTGGATAGCTCCATTTTAAATCCTGGCTTTCTCTGAAATGGCTGGCTGGTTCCACCTTTCGTTGAATCCTCACACAGCCCACTCTAATCTGGGGGCTCTTTTACTGGTGGCTCAGAATTTTCCAGAACTTCACTTACTGGTTTCTTTATACCCGAGAGATCATTTTTCACCTTATCTCTTTCCTGTCACATTTCACTGTAAGCTTTTAGGAGGACCAAGGCTGCACCTTCCACATTTTATTTGGAATTCTCTTCCATTAAATGTCCAGGTTCATGGCTTTCAAATTCTACCTTCCTGCCAAAGGTACTAGTGAATTCTGCTAGATTATCTGTATTTTTAAAAGGGGTTGCCTTCCTTCCAGTTTGTAATAACACATGTCTCATTTCTGCCTACAGCTTCAACACAGGTATTGTTAGAGTCCACATTTCTATCAACATTCTCCTCAAAACAGTCTAGGCCTTCTCTGTCAATCTTCCCACAACTCCTCCACATTCTTCCCATTATCCATTTAAAAAGCAGTTCCACCGGGTTTGGTATTTGCAAACTGCAGCAGCACTCCACTCTTGGTACCAAAATCTGTTGTATTTTGCCAGCTGCCAGAATGCTATATACTGAAAACAGAAGGGCATCTAAAATACAGAATTCAATAAGTTGCTAGTTTACAGTTCTATGGTTGAGAAAATGTCCCAATTAAAGCAAGTGTATAGAAAGACCCAATCTAAAGCATCCAGCAAAAGAGACCTTGGTTCAAGAATGGTCAATGAAGTTCAGGATTTCTCTCTGAAATGGAAGGGCACACATGGTGGATGCAGTTAGAGTTTATCTCTCATTCGGAAAGGCAGTTGGCAAATATGCTCAGGGTTCCTCTCTCATCTGGAAGGACACATGCTGGTCACAACATCATCTACAATCTTCCTCTCATGGCTTCTTGTTTCATGAAGCTCCCTGGAGGCATTATCCTTCTTCATCTCCAAAAGCCACTGGCTGGTGGGCTCTGGTTCTCATGGCTATGTTGCTCTGCTCTGCTCTCTCTGAATCTCTGGCTTTCTCCAAAATGTTTCCTCTTTTATAGGATTCCAGTAAACTAATCAAGACCCACCCAAATGAGTGGAGACATGATGGCCTTTCTACGGTACAAACATCCTTTCAAGTCAGCACATTCCACCCTCTGGACACTAAAAAAGACATGTTTTTCCCATATAAAAAATTACATTAATTTCGTAACAATATCAGATATCCTTAAACTATTTCAGTAGCAATGCAAGTGAAATACAAATTTAGCAACAGTACAGACTCCTTTCAAACTTAGTTACAGGCACAGTCTGTTCTAAGGTAAAATTATCCTTTGGCTCTGGGCCTGTGAAATTCAGCACAGGTTATATGCTGCCAACATATAAAGGAGTTACAGACATAGGGTCCACCCTCTCCAAGCATTGGGGCTGCACCCAGGCTCTCTGGCTTCTGTGGAGCACATGGTCAACCCCTCTATGTGGTTACCGCCTGGTTCTCCCCAATCCCCAAGGAATGTGTTCCACCTGCTCCAAAGCCTGAGGCAGCATGGTGCTTCTACTGCCACAAGGTTGAAGCCACATCCTCTTCCTTCAGTCAAACTCACCCTCTCCATATGTATGGTGTGCCCGCTCTCCTAGCCCGAGTCTTCCTGACTACCGACCCTAGTCTCCGTGGTTCTACTCCTGAGGTTATTTTTCCTCCCGTATGTCACTTCTCTGAACCTCTCCGTTTCAACTGGCAGTGATTTCCTTTTATACAGATTCCACAACACTCTCTTGGGCTTTCTATGTAGTATCCTTGGCTCATGCCCATCAGACCTAAGGAGCTTCTACAAATACTTCCTGAATAACTCCATTTTAAATCCTGGCTTTCTCTGAACTGGCTGGCTAGTTCCACATTTGGTTGAAACATCACACAGCGTTCTATTTTCTGGGGACTCTCTTTCTGGAGGTCCAGAATTTTTGGAACTTCAATTTCTGGTTTCTTTGTACCCAAGAGTTCAGTTTTCAGCTTATCCTTTTCCTGTCACATTTCAGTACAAGCCTTTAGGAGGACCAAGGCTGCACCTTCCACATTTATTTTGGAAATCTCTTCTGGTAAATTTCCAGGTTCATAGCTTTCATAATCTCCCTTCCAGCCAAATGTACCAGTGAATTGTGCTAGACTATCTTCTATTTTAAAACAAGTATTGCCTTCCCTCCAGTTTTTAAAAACACATGCTTCATTTATGTCTAGACCTTCATCACAGGTATCATTAGAGTCCACATTTCTACCAACAGTCTCTTCAAAACATTCGAGGCTTTCTCTATCAATCTTCTCGCGACTCCTCCAGATTCTTACCCTTATCCATTTAAAAAGCTGTTCCACCAGGTTTGCTTTTGCAAAATGCAGCAGCACCCCACTCTTGGTACCAAAATTTGTTCTACTTTGTTTACTGCCAGAATGCAATATACTGAAACTGAATGGCCTCTAAAACGCAGAATTGAATAAGTTGCTAGTTTACAGTTCTATGGCTGAGAAAATATCCCAAATAAACACGTCTATAGAAAGGGCCAATATAAGGCATCCAGGGAAAGATACCTTGGTTCAAGAAGGCCAATGAAGTTCAGGGTTTCTCTCTCAAGTGGAAGGGTACACATGGGAAACCCAGTCAGATTTCCTCTCTCTTCTAGAAAGGTAGATGGCAAACACAGTCAGGGTTCCTGTCTCACCTGGAAAGGCACATGTTGAGTACAGCATCACCTACCACCTTCCTCTCCTGGCTTCCTTTTCATGAAGCTCCCTGGGAGACATTTTCCTTCTTCATCTCCAAATGTTGCTGGCTGTTGGACTCTGCTTCTCATGGCTATTTTGGTCTGCTCTGCTTTCTCTGAATCTCTGGCTTTCTTCAAAATGTTTCCTCTTTTATAGGATTCCAGTAAACTAATCAAGACCTGCCCCAATGAGTTGTGTCATGATGGCTTTTCTAGGGTACATGCATCCTTCACATTAGCACATTACACCTTCTGGACCCTAAAAAAGACATGTTTTTCCCATACACAAAATACATTAATTTCATTAAAATATCAGAAATCCTTAAAGTACTTCAATGGCAATACAAGTCAAATACAAATTTAGAAACAGTACAGAATCCTGTCAAACTTAGTTACAGGCACAGTCAGTTCTAAGGTAAAATTATCCTTCGGCTCTGGGCCTGTGAAATTCAACACAAGCTCTTTGCTGCCAACATACAAAGGAGTAACAGACATAGGGCCCACCCTGTCCAAGCACTGGGGCTGCGCCCAGGCGCCCTGCCTTTTCTGGGGCACAAGCTCAACCCCCATGTGCTTCACGTACTTCAACACATGAGGTGGCATGATCCTTCCACTGCCACGAGGTGGAAAGCCCACCATCTGCCTTTAGGCCAAACTCACCCTCTCCACATCTATGGGTGGGTCTGCTCTTGTTGCCTGTAGCTTCTTGGCTTCAGAACTAAGTATCTATGGTTCTAGCCCTGAGGTTATTTTTCCTGCAACGTGTCTCTTCTCTGTGCCTCTCAGTTTCAACTGGCAGTGGATCTCTTTTATTTAGATCCCACAACACTCTCATGGGCTTTCTATGTGATAGCCTTGGATCATGTCCATCAGACATAAGGAGATTTTACAAATCCTCCCTGGATTGCTCCATTTTAAATCCTGGCTTTCTCTGAAATGGCTGGCTGGTTCCACATTTCGTTGAATCCTCACACAGCCCACTCTAATCTGGGGGCTCTTTTACTGGAGGCCCAGAATTTTCCAGAACTTCAATTACTGGTTTCTTTATACCCGAGAGATCATTTTTCACCTTATCTCTTTCCTGTCACATTTCACTGTAAGCTTTTAGGAGGACCAAGGCTGCACCTTCCACATTTTATTTGGAATTCTCTTCCATTAAATGTCCAGGTTCATGGCTTTCAAATTCTACCTTCCTGCAAAAGATACTAGTGAATTCTGCTAGATTATCTGTATTTTTAAAAGGGTTGCCTTCCTTCCAGTTTGTAATAACACATGTCTCATTTCTGCCTACAGCTTCAACACAGGTATTGTTAGAGTCCACATTTCTATCAACATTCTCCTCAAAACAGTTTAGGCCTCCTCTGTCAAGCTTCCACAACTCCTCCACATTCTTCCCATTATCCATTTAAAAAGCAGTTCTACCGGGTTTGGTATTTGCAAACTGCAGCAGCACTCCACTCTTGGTACCAAAATCTGTTGTATTTTGCCAGCTACCAGAATGCTATATACTGAAAACAGAAGGGCATCTAAAATACAGAATTCAATAAGTTGCTAGTTTACAGTTCTATGGTTGAGAAAATGTCCCAATTAAAGTAGGTCTATAGAAAGGCCCAATCTAAAGCATCCAGCAAAAGAGACCTTGGTTCAAGGAAGGTCAATGAAGTTCAGGATTTCTCTCTGAAGTGGAAGGGCACACATGGCGGATGCAGTTAGAGTTTATCTCTCATTCGGAAAGGCAGTTTGCAAATATGCTCAGGGTTCCTCTCTCATCTGGAAGGACACATGCTGGGCACAACATCATCTACAATCTTCCTCTCGTGGCTTCTTGTTTCATGAAGCTTCCTGGAGGCATTATCCTTCTTCATCTCCAAAAGCCACTGGCTGGTGGGCTCTGGTTCTCATGGCTATGTTGCTCTGCTCTGCTCTCTCTGAATCTCTGGCTTTCTCCAAAATGTTTCCTCTTTTATAGGATTCCAGTAAACTAATCAAGACCCACCCAAATGAGTGGAGACATGATGGCCTTTCTACGGTACAAACATCCTTTCAAGTCAGCACATTCCACCCTCTGGACCCGAAAAAAGACATGTTTTTCCCATATAAAAAATACATTAATTTCATAACAATATCAGATATCCTTAAATCATTTCAGTAGCAATGCAAGTGAAATACAAATTTAGCAACAGTACAGACTCCTATCAAACTTAGTTACAGGTACAGTCTGTTCTAAGGTAAAATTATCCTTTGGCTCTGGGCCTGTGAAATTCAGCACAGGTTATATGCTGCCAACATATAAAGGAGTTACAGACATAGGGTCCACCCTCTCCACGCATTGGGGCTGCACCCACGCTCTCTGGCTACTGTGGAGCACATGGTCAACCCCTCCATGTGGTTACAGACTGGTTCTCCCCAATCCCCAAGAATGTGTTCCACCTGCTCCAAAACCTGAGGCAGCATGGTCCTTCTACTGCCACAAGGTTGAAGCCACATCCTCTCCCTTCAGTCAAACTCACCCGCTCCACATGTATGGGTGTGTCCGCTCCCCTATCCCGAGTCTTCCTGACTTCCGACCCTAGTCTCCATGGTTCTACCTCTGAGGTTATTTTTCCTCCCGTGTGTCACTTCTCTGACCCTCTCCATTTGAACTGGCAGGGGTTCCGTTTTTTACAGATTCCACAACACTCTCGTGGGCTTTCTATGTATATCCTTGGCTCATGCCCATCAGACCTAAGGAGCTTCTACAAACACTTCCTGAATAACTCCATTTTAAATCCTGGCTTTCTCTGAAGTGGCTGGCTGGTTCCACATTTGGTTAAATCCTCACACAGCGTACTGTTTTCTGGGGGCTCTCTTTCTGGTGGTCCAGAATTTATGGAACTTCAATTTCTGGTTTCTTTGTACCCAAGAGTTCAGTTTTCAGCTTATCCTTTTCCTGTCACATTTCAGTACAAGCCTTTAGGAGAACCAAGGCTGCACCTTCCACTTTTATTTTGGAAATCTCTTCTGGTAAATTTCCAGGTTCATAGCTTTCATAATCTCCCTTCCAGCCAAAGGTACTAGTGAATTCTGCTAGACTACCTTCTATTTTAAAACAGGTATTGCCTTCCCTCCAGTTTGTAAAAACACATGCCTCATTTATGTCTAGACCTTCATCACAGGTATCGTTAGAGTCCACATTTCTACCAACAGTCTCTTCAAAACATTCGAGGCTTTTTCTATCAATCTTCTCGCAACTCCTCCAGTTTCTTACCCTTATGCGTTTAAAAAGCTGTTCCACCGGGTTTGGTTTTGCAAAATGCAGCAGCACCCCACTCTTGGTACCAAAATTTGTTCTACTTTGCTTACTGCCAGAATGCAATATACTGAAAACAGAATGGCCTCTAAAACGCAGAATTGAATAAGTTGCTATTTTACAGTTCTATGGCTGAGAAAATATCTCAATTAAACACGTTTATAGAAAGGGCCAATGTAAGGCATCCAGGGAAAGATACCTTGGTTCAAGAAGGCCAATGAAGTTCAAGGTTTCTCTCTCAAGTGGAAGGGTACACATGGGAAACACAGTCAGAGTTTCTCTCTCTTCTAGAAAGGTAGATGGCAAACACATTCAGGGTTCCTGTCTCACCTATAAAGGCACATGTTGAGTACAGGATCATCTACCAGCTTCCTCTCCTGGCTTCCTTTTTCATGAAGCTCCCTGGGAGGCATTTTCCTTCTTCATCTCCAAATGTTGCTGGCTGTTGGACTCTGCTTCTCATGGCTATTTTGGTCCTCTCTGCTTTCTCTGAATCTCTGGCCTCTCCAAAATGTTTCCTCTTTTATAGGATTCCAGTAAACTAATCAAGACCCATCCAAATGTGTGAAGTCATGATGGCTTTTCTTGGGTACATACATCATTTCAAGTCAGCACATTCTACCCTCTCGAGTCTAAAATAGACGTGTTTTTCCTGTATACAAACTACATTAATTTTATAAGAATATCAGATATCCTTAAACCATTTCAGTAGCAATACAAGTGAAATACCAATTTAGAAACAGTACAAACTCCTATCATGCTTAGTTACAACACACTTTGTTCTAAGGTAAAATTATCCGTTGTCTCTGAGCCTCTGAAATTCAGCACAAATTCTTTGCTGCCAACATACAAATGAGTAACAGACATAGGGTCCACCCTCTCCAAGCATTGGGACTGCACCCAGGCTCTCTTTCTTCTCTGAGGCACAAGTTCAACCCCATCTTGTGGTGACACCTAGGTTCTCCCCAATTCCCCAAGAATGTGCTTTACCCTCTTCAACTCAAGAAGTGGCATGATTCTTCCCCTGCTACAAGATGAAATGCACATCCTCTGCCTTCAGGGCAAATTCACCCTCTCTATATGCATGGGTGTGTCCACTCTCCTAGCCTGATGGTTCTTGTCTTCAAACCTTCAGCTCCATGTTTCTACCTTTGAGGTTGTTTTTCTTCCAATGTGTCCCTTCCTTGTCTCTCTCCGTTTTAACTGGTAGTTGTTCTCTTTTATACAGGTCTCTTTCTGGTGGCCCTGAATTTTCCAGAAGGACCCAGACTGCCCTTTCCACAATTAATTTGAAAATCTCTTCTGCTAAATGTTCATGTTCATGGCTTTTAAAATCTGTCTTCCATCCAAAGCCACTATTGAAATTTATTATATTATCTGCTATTTTAAAACAAGGATTGCCTTCCTCCCAATTTGTAATAACCCGTGCCTCATTTCTGTCTTGAGCTTCCTCACAGGTATCGTTAGAGTCCACATTTCTGCCAACCAAATCTTCAAAACTTTCTAGTCCTTCTCTATGAAGCTTCTTACAACTCCTCCAGATTCTTCCCCTTATGCATTCAAAATCTGTTCCAACATGTTTGTTATTTGGAAATTACAGCAACATCCCACTCCTGGTACCAAACTTTATTGTACTTTGCTAACTGTCAGAATGCAATATTCCAAATCAGAATGGTCTTTAGAAATGAAATTTAATAAGTTTGTAGTTTGCAGTTCTATGACTGAGAAAATGTCCCAATTAGAACAAGTCTGTAGAAATGTCCAATCTAATGTATCCAGGGAATGATACCTTGGTTTATGAAGGCCAATGATGTTGAACGTTTCTTCCTCAGCTCAAGGGCACATGGTAAACATGGCAGCACCTGCTGGTTTTCTTGTGTCTCTACAAAATGGACACTGTCCAAAACGTTTCTTCTTTTAAAGGATTTCAATAAGCAACTCCATCATCAATGGGTGGAGTCACTCATTGAAGGAAATTATCTAATCAAAAGTTACCACCCACAACTGGTTGGGTTCCACCTCCGTGGGTACAATCAAAATGCCCTCACCCAGCAGTGTTGAATGAAGGTTAAAGGATATGGCTTTTCTGGGTTCCACCACAGATTCAACCCAGCACATAGGAAGACAACATGATTCTATTTCCTTGCTCTTAAAATGAGAACCATTGTTATTTGATTTGGAGGGGGTTCCATAATATGGAGTTATAATATCCAATGTCCTACATGTAGTTTTCTGGGTAGCACATTGATAAGCATAGGCCACTGGAATTCCCAAATAAGTACCAATACATGTTCATATACTTTGACACCCTTGACTGATTGCAAGTGGTCCCACATAATCAATTTGTGAAATTTGAGCAGGGAGAATTCCCCTAACAAGTTCCCCTGTAATGCACATGGGGCTGTGTATTGTTTTCTTTTTGACATATGTCATGTTTATCTTTTATCTATTTCAAAATGGATAGAGGAATGTTAATACCTCTAGCCTATGCTCACCTATGCATAGCCTGTGCTCCCAGATGTCCTGACTTATGATTCACCCATTTTGCTAATGAATTATCTTCCTGGGTACAGGTATTGAGAGACATTTTGCTGCTGCATCCATGATGGAGTTATACTCATGTTCCACGGATTTATAACAACGTGAGCATTTTTGTGAAAAACATAAACATCAGTACTTTTACAATTTCCTAAATTACTTCCCACAATAATGTTCCCCATAATTCTTGACTACAAATCTCCCAATTATTTTGTTGCTAAATGGGCACCCATATATTTAGTCCACTAGCCACTGCCCATGAATCAGTAAATATGTGACATTCTCCTCCTCTTTCGTGTAATAAGACCTGATAGATTGCTTGCAATTCAGCTAATTCACTACTTCCCTGTTTTCCAGTAGTTTTTAAGGTACTTGTTTTTGTGGGAATATAAGAAATTACTTTCCAATACTAAGTTTGCCCTACACATTTTGCTGTACCATCAGTAAACCACACGTTAAAAAATCATATCCTTTATTCCATTGTATTGGAGATATTGGTTTTAATGTGGGGAGTACAGTTTGACTTGAGGAGGAGACTTCTTGTGCTATTTTTTCCATGTAGATTACCTACCCCATTTTCCCTGATTTGGCTCAGTTTTGTATATACCATTTCCATGTAATGATGCTAGATTCCTGTGCATGCTCTTATTAATGAGGCAGGAGTACTCATTATGCAATTCATAATAAGAATTCCAGATCTTAAAATAACTTCATGATCTATGGTCATTTGTTCAGTTTCTACTAATACCCAATAGGCAGCTAATAGTTATTGTTCAAAAGGAGCATATGACATTTGGATAAGAGCAATTCCCAAGACCAGAAACTCAAAGGAATTCATTGCCCCTTTTGTTGTTGTCATAGACTCCAAGTAGAATATTGATCCTGCATAGTCACATGTATTTCAGCTGGACTTTCTTCCACAGGTCATAGGTTCAGATCAGTTTGAATCAGCTTTTACTTTTTCAAAGTCTGTATTTTCTCTATCCTCTCATTCAAAGGCATATTTTTTCCTAGTAACTTTATATAAGAGTTGCAAGCTCATTCCCAAATAATGAGCTCTTCAGTAACCAAATAATCCAATAAATTTCTGTGCTTCCTTCTTGCTAGTGGGAGGTTTAAAATCTAATTTTTTTTGCCTAGCTTTTGAGTGATTTCTCTATGGCCTTGATTCCAATGAACACCTAAAAATTTTACTTGTTGAGCTGGTCCTTGAATTTTTTCTGGATTTATTTACCAAACTTTTCCTTTTATACATCAATTAAATCTGTAAAGTTCATTCCACTATCGATTGGACATTAGCCTGAATCATGATATCATCTATTTAATGCATAATCTGAACCTCAGCTTCCAAGAGGAACTCATCCAAATGTTCAGCAGCAACCTGATGGCACAAAGGAAGACTATGTAGGTGTCCTTGTGGCAAACAAATGAAAGCATGGTGCTGGCCCTGCCTCATGAAAGCAAAGAAATCCCAATGAGTAGAATTAATTGGGATCATAAAGAATATATTAGCTAGATCAATTACAACATACCAATATCTTGGGAACTTTTGGAGTTTTTCTATAAATATAATAGGATCTGGGACTGTTGCTATCAGAGGAGGAGTCATTTTGTTTAATTCTGTATAATCTACTGTCATTCACCTAGAACCATCCAATTTCCTGGCTCTAATTCCACCTTTCAATTAGCGCTGTTACACTTTACTTTTTCTTTATACATTTTCCATACTTCTGTAGTGGGAAGCCCATCAATATCATCTTGGGGAACTCTGGCCCTAAATAGGGCTTGAAAGATATTTTCATGAATTTTATTAATTAATCATGAATAATTTTCTTCTTTCTTTTTGACAAGAGAACTACTCCAGTCACCCATATCTTCCAATTAAGTCATTTTATGTAGTACCTCACTTAAAAAGTATCCTGTCTTAGCCAATAGCAATGTCATAATTAAATGTTTGTATGCTGGTGGGGCAGTCTGTATTATCACATTTCCATGAGAAGTTGGCATGGGGGTTTCATGATAAGTATCAGCCTCTCCAAACATAATAGCAGTTTTCATTATCTCCTCTTTCAATTTTTGCATACCTTTTTTCAAGGAATACCAGGGTCTGTTCTGACTTGGTCACATAGTGTTAGTAATATACTGTTTATTACATCCCTTGGCAGCCAAAGCTAGAATATTAATGGAACCCAGTATCAATGGAAAAATCATGAATGGCAGATTGTATGTGGATATTGTTGTTTATCCTTATAAATTTCATGCAGACAGCAGGGTCAAGTGCAATAACCCTTGCACCTGCATGTGGTATTTGTACCATCCAAGTTATTGAAGGTTTTCTATTTTTTTTCTTATTTTTTTGCCAAATTGGGCATTATATCTTTAATTTCTTGCTGAGTAAAATCTTCTGTAGTAGTTTTAAAAGTGACTATATCTCATTTCTCTTCTTTTCTTCTTACAATGGACTGAGCCTCCACTTCAAAAGGAAAATTGGGGGTATAATCTGAGTCTCCCCACTTTCAGATTCATTCTATATATCTCCATCTCATTTATCTGGGTCCCAATCAAGGAATCCAGAAGCAGTTAAGGCATGTACTTTCTTTTTAATTAATTTTTCCTTCATGTTTTTTATATTTGCATTGTGTACACCTTACTGCTGCTTTTTCTGTGACATTCTGATAACCATGAGCTTGATCTCCCAGAATGAAATTTTGGCACTGCAATAAAGAAAGTTTGCCTTGCAAATCTTCCAGACATTTTTGTAATAGTAATTTCTCCTGTGACAGACTCTTTTATCTCATGCACTTTTCAATATGCTGTCAAAATTATCTATCCTCTCCTACAAATTCCTACCATTTCTCTTCCCTTTCCTTTAGGAGCTGCTTGCAAAGATTCTACTAGTTGAAGAGGTTCAGCAGTTTGAATCCCCCCCCCCCATTCTTCACATAGTCCAGAGTGGCAAAATACATGAAGATATTTATGTCCCATGTGAATGCTCACTAAAGGGTGATCTTAATAATCAAGTGGATAAGATGACATGTCATGTAGATACAATTCAAACTCTTTCCTTAGCCATGCCTGCCATTGTCCAATGGACCCATAAACAAAGTGGGCATGGTGGTAGGGATGGAGGTTATGCATGGGCTCAAAAATGGACTTCCAAATAACAAGACTGAGCTGGCTATGGCCACTGCTGAGTGCCCAATCTGCCAGAAGCAGAGACCCACACACAGTCTCCAATCTGAAACTATTCCCTAAGGTGACCAGCCTATTATCTAGTGGCAGGTTGATTACATTGGACCACTTCCATCATGGAAGGATCTCTGGATATTGATTTGCCTTCACTGCACCCAATGCTTCCACAAGAATTACCACCTATGTATTTCCATAATGCATTATTCACTATCATGGCATTTCACACAGTATGCTGTTGATCAAGGAATCTACTTTACAGCTACAGAAGTGTGGGAATGGGCATATGCTCATGGAATTCTCTGATTTTACCATGTTCCCCAACATCAGAGGTAGCTGGGTTGATAGAATGGTGAAATGGCCTTTTGAAGATCCACTTATGGTGCAAAATAGGTGGCAATACCTTGCAGATCTGAGATAATTTTCTCCAGGAGGCTGTGCATACTCTACATCAGCTTTGACTCTGTGGTGCTGTTTCTCCCATAGCCAGGATTCAAGGGGTGGAAAATGGAGTGGCACCTAGTGATTCACCAGGAAAATTTTTGCTTCCTGTCCCTGAAACCTTAAGCTTTGTTGTTCTATAGGTCTTAGTTCCAAAAGGAGCAGTGTTCTTACCAGGAGACACAAGAATGAATCCATTGAACTGGAAATTGAGACTGCCACCTGGCCACTTTAGTCTTTCATGCCACTGAAACAACAGGCATGAAAGGGGATTACTGCTTTGTCTGGGGTGATTAATCCTGAATGTGAAGGGGAAATAGAATTGCAACTATACAATGGAGGTAAAGAAGAGTTTTTCTGGAATATAGGAGGTCCCCTTGGGTGTCTCTTAGTACGACCATGCCCTAAGATTAAAGTCAATGGAAAATTGCAACAACCCAATCCAAGCAGGGCTTCCAATTACCCAGAAACTTCCAGAATGAAGGTTTGGGTTCCCCCACCTGGCCAAGAATAACAGCCAGCCAAAGTACTTGCTGAGGGCAAAGGGAAAAATGGAATGGGGAGTAAAAGAAGGTAGTAGTACATATGAACTGTGACCACATGACCAGTTACAGAAATGAGGATTGTGATGGTGTGAATATTTCATCATTGTTTATAGGATATGAAGTTCAAGTGTGAATATTACCTAATGACTTACACCCTATTTTGGAGAGATGTCATGCATTTCCAGTTGGATGCAGGACAGTTGAGTTTTGTTAGGCAAATTATATGCCTGTGTTCTATTTGGAAATTAAGCATATTTCAAAGTGATGTGTATAGCTGCCAAGTTGACATGGGGAGGACTGTGATGGTTAAGTTTTGGTGTCAATTTGGTTAGATGATGTGCCTCATTGTCTGGTCAGGCAAGTACTGGCCTGACCATTGTGGTGAGGATATTTTGTGGCTTGTTGATAAAACAAAAAGCTGGTTTATTAAATCATCTGTCAGTTGATTGCAGCTGTGGCTGATTACATCTGTGATCACCTAAGAGTGTGTCTCCCACAAATGAGATAACCCAATCAACTGAAGACTATTAAGGAAAAAGAGGGACTTTTTCACTGTTTATTTAGCTAGCAAGACTTTTTTTGTGGCATTTGAAACCCTTCATTGGAACAGCCAGCTTTGAGTCTGTACTATGGATTTTGGACTCTTCTATTCCCATGGTTGTATGAAACACTTTTATAAATCTAATGTTTACAAATGTCTCCTATTGGTTCTGTTTCTCTAGAGAATCCTGACTAATAGAAGGTGGACTATAGTGACCTAGTTCAATAGAATGTAGTTGTTGTTTGTGTGTATGGTGTGATCAACATTCACTAAAATTTGATCAGCTACTTCAGATTGCTGAATGGGGCCAACTCTGAGGGTAGTCACTCTTCCAATGTCCCTCTGGGAAAAGAAGCTGAAGAGACCTTAAGAAGCAGGGTGATTTTTTCTCTTTCCTCTTTCCCTTTCCTCTTTGGGATAAAAAATAGTCTGAAAATTAAAAAACTGAAGGTTCTAGCCCTAAAGAACTGTAGAAAAATCTAGCAATCCCACAAGAGTGGAAGGATTAGCTTTCCACAGAAATAACAACATAATACTCAGAATTTTCAGTTCTAAAAAAATTACAAAACACAAAGTGAAACAGGAAAGCATAAGCCATTCACAGGAAAGTGTTTTGGCCAGAAACTGTCTAAGAGGAAGCTCTACATCGGAAATATTAGTGAAAGACTTTTTAAATCTGCTGACTTAAATATGTTCAATGAACTAAAGGAGTTTATATTAAAAAATTAAAGGAAATTATGAAAATAATGTCTAAACCAAATAAAAGGATGAGAATTAAAAAGAAGGAAGAGAGGAACAAGAAAGGAAGAAAGAAGGGAAGAAAGAAAGAAAGAAAGAAAGAAAGAAAGAAAGAAAGAAAGAAAGAAAGAAAGAAAGAAAGAAGGAAAGAAAGAAAGAAAGAAGGAAGGAAGGAAGGAAGGAAGGAAGGAAGGAAGGAAGGAAGGAAGGAAGGAAGGAAGGAAGGAAGATAGGAAAGAAAAAAAAGAAGGGAATAAGAAGGAAGGAAGAAGGAAAGAAATATCCAAACAGAAAATTTGGAGTGCTAAATTACAGTAATTTAAATGAAGCACTCATTGGATGAATTCAATGGTGGATTTGAACAGGTAGAAGAAGGGATCAGTGAACTTGAAGACAAGACAATTGAAATGATCCAATATGAGGAGCAGACAGGGGAAAAAAAAGAACAGAACCTATGGAACATCATCAAGAATGCCAATTTAGACATCATTTTGTCCTGAAAGGACAAAAGGGCAAGAAAGGTGCACAGAGAGCATTTCAAGACCATGGGCAAAAATTTCCAAATTTGATGAAAGACATTAATATGTTCATCCAGGTAGCTCTCCAAACTCCAAGCAGAATAAACCCTAGGAGATCTACTCCAGGACACATTTGAATGAAAATGTCAAAATCCAAACGCAAAGAATTTCAAAGCACCAAGAAAGAATTGACTTGTGACATACAAGGAACCCCAATAAGAATAGTAACAGGTCTCATCAGAAACCACTGAAGCCAGAGGCAGTAGAATGGCATACTTAAACTCTTTAAAGAAAAAAATCTGTTAACTGAGAAGACTGTATCCTGAAAAATAATCTTTCAAACGTGAAGGAGAAATTAAGGCATTTACACATAAACAAAAGCTGAACGAGTTAATTACCAGAATGTCTACTGTACAAGAAATGCTAAAGAGAGTCTTGTAGGTTGAAATAAAAGGACACTAGATACTAACTTAAAACCATAAAAACCCTTAAAGAACAATGGTGAAGGTAACTACACAGGTAAATATGCCATCTATATTATTGTACTTTTGACTTGTAGCTGCTTTTTACCCCAATGAGATTTAATAGATAGATATGTAAAATAGCATTTAAAATCTATGCTAAAGGACAACAATGATAAAGATGTTATCTGAGATGATATTCACAAAGAGGGAGGCAGGGAGATATATAAGAGTAGAACATTTGTATACAACTGAAACTAGATTAGTAATAGTTGAACTAAGTTTTTTAAGTTTATGATGTTAATTGTAATTGCAAATGTAACCACTATGAAAATATAAAAAATATAGGGAGAAGAAAAATAGAAGATTATCAAAATGGTTCACTACCAAAAAGCAACTAAATCTAAAAGAGGCAGTATAGAATAATTAAGGAACATAAAACATACAAGACAAAAAACAGCTAAATTGCAGAAGTAAATCCTTCTTCTCAGTTTTTACTTTAAATGTCAGTAGATGATATCCCTATTAAAAGGCAGAGATTGAAAGACCGGTTGAAAAACCGTGACCCATCTATATGCTTTTTATGAGATAGTCACTTTAGGTAAAAAGAAACAAGAATCTGAAAATAAAAGGGTGGAAAAAATATTCCTTGCAAGCAGTAATCAAAAGAGAGCCAGAGTGTCTGTGTTATTGTTATACTAATTAGACTTTACGTCATAAATTTTGCAAGAGACAAACAAGAATATTTTATGTTGATAAAAGTTTCAGTCCACCAAGAAGATAAAAGGATTATAAACATATGCATTTCACAACAGGTCCTTAAAATGTATGAATAAAAGAGACAGAATTGAAGAGAGAAATAGTTCTAGAATAATAGTTGTAGGCTTCAATACATAACTTTCAATATTTGATAGATAAAAAGGAAATAGAGGACTTAAACGACATTGTTAACAAAATAGACTTAATGGCATATATAGAACTCTCCACCCAACAGCAGGCTACACATTCCTCTCAGGTGCATATGGAAGAAGTTTTAGGATAAATCATTATATTACTTAGGGTTCGCTAGAGAAACAGAATCAACAGGAAATATTTGTAAATATAAAATTTATAAAAATGTCTCACACAACCTTTGGACCATAGAATCCAATATATGTAGGGCAGGCTGTGAAGTGATGATTCCAATGGAGGGTCTGGACAAACTCCACAGGGGAGTCTCACCAGCTGAAGCAGCTGTCTCTTCTGAATCCTCCTGAAAAGGCTTCCAATGATTAGATTAAACATCACCCATTAAAGAAGACACTCCTCTTGGCTGATTGCAAATGGAATCAGCTGTGGATGTAGCCAATGTGATCATGATTTAATTCTATGAAATGTTCTCATAGCAACATACAGGTCAGCACTTGTCCAAACAGACAAACAGATACCACTACCTGACCAAGTTGACACATGAACCTGACAATGACAACCATACATTAGGCTTTAGAACAAGCCTTAATAAATTGCAAAATACTGAAATTAGTTTAATTTTCTTATCAGACCACAATGGAATTATTTTCATGAGAAAATACTTTGACGTACAAAGTTTTTAACCTTGGTGAGGTCTCATTTATCACTTTTGTTGATCATACTTTGGGTGTAAAGTCTAAGAAATCACTTCCTAACACAATGTCTTGATGATCCTTTCCTAGGGTTTTTCCAAGACTTTTATAGTTGCTGTTTTTATACTAAGAACAACATTTTGAGTTGGGTTTGTATACAATAAGAGGTTGGGTTCCACCTTCATTCTTTTCTATTTGGCATCCAGTTTCCCATCACCATTTGTTGAAGAGATCATTCTTTTCCAATTGAATAGATTCAGAACCTTGTCAAAAATCAGTTGGTCATAGATGTGAAGGTTTATTTCTGAACTCTCAATTGAATTCTATTGGTCTATATGTTTTCCTTTGTGCCAATACTTAGCTCTTTTGATTATTGTGGGTTTGTAATACATTTTAAGGTCAGGAAGTGTAAATCCTCTAACTTTGTTTTTCTTTTTCAAAATGACTTTGGCTATGCGGGACACTTTGCCCTTCTCTCTTTATTTGGTGATTGGGTTTTCCATCTCTGCAGAGAGGGTTTTCAGAATATTGTTAAGAATTTCCTCAGATCTGTAGATAACTTTGGGTAGAATTAACGTCTTGGCAATGTTTTGTCTTCCAATGAATAATGAATGCCTTACCATTTATTTAGGTCTTTATGATTTCTTTTAGCAATGTTTTGTCATTTTGTGCACTCATGTCCTTTACATCCATGGTTAAATTTTTCCCAGATATTTGATCTTTTAGTTGTTATTGTAAACGGAACTTTGCCTTGATTTATTCTTCAGATTGTGCTTTACTTGTGTATAGAAACAATACTGATTTTTGTACGTGGAGCTTGTTCTCTGCCACATTGCAGAATTCATTTATTAGCTTTAGTAACTTTGTTGTGGATTTTTCAGGGTATTCTTTATATAGATAGGATCATATCATCTGCAATCAGAAATGTTTCACTTCTTTCTTTCCAATTTGTATGCCTTTTATTTCTTTCTCTTGCTAAACAAGAGAAACAATTAACAATTTGCTAATTGTTCTGGCTAGAGCTTCCAGTACAATGCTGTACAGTGGTGAAAGTGAGCATCTTGTCTTATTCCTGATCTTGGAGGGAAAACTTTCAGTCTTTCAACAATGGTGATTATGTTAGCAGTGTTTTTGTTTTTCATTATGTCCTTATCATGCTGAGGGAGTTTGCTTCTATTCTTAATTTTCTAAGTGATTTTAGCAAAGAGGGATCCTGGCTTTTGTCAAATACTTTTTCTGCATCAATTGAGATGATCATGTGCTTTTTACCCCTTTATTATATTAATGTTGTGTATTATATTAACTGGTTTTCTTATGTGAAACCATCATTGAATAACTGGGATAAATCCCACTTAGTCATGGTGTATATTTATTTTAATATGCCATTGGATTGAGTTTGTTAGTATTTTTCATAAGGGTTATTGGTCTGTAATTTTCTTTTGTTGTGGTACCTTTTTCTGGCTTTGGGATGATTTAGGCCTCATAGAATGAATTAGGGAATGTTCTCTCTTTTCCCAGTTTTTGAAAGTGTTTGCTCACTGTTGGAGTTAATTCTTCTTGGAATGTTTGGTAAAATTCATTTGTAAAGCCATATGACCCTGGATTTTCTTTTTTGGGAAATTTTAAACTACTGAGTCAATCTCTTTACTGGCTATTGTTTTTTTTTTTTTAAGATCTTTTATTCCTTCTTGGGTCATTTCTTCTTGGTTTGTTTGTTTCTGAGAATTTTCTGCTTCATCTTGGTTATCTAATTTTTGGCATACAGTTGTTCATAGTATTCTCTTATAATCCTTTTTATTTATTGGAGTCAGTATTAATGTCCATTCTTTCACTTCCAATTTAGTTTATTGCATCCTATGTGTTTTCTTCTTTGTTAGTATACCTAGAGGTTTATTGATTGTTTCAAATAACCAATTTGTAGTTTGTTGATTTTTTCTATCCTTTCAATTATTTATTTAATGTGACTTCCTTCAGTTTGCACCAGACTGAATTTGCTTTTCTTTGGCGCCTTCAATTGTGAGAAGAGGTCTCTGATTTGAGATTTTTTTTCTTTTAAATGTAAGCACGTAGAGTGGTGTGATGGTGGCTCAGTGGAAGAATTCTCATCTGCCATGCCAGAGACCAGGGTTTGTTTCCCAGTGCCTGTCCATGTAAAATAAATAAATAAATATATGGAAGCATATAGAACTATAAATTTTCATCTCAGCACTGTCTTTGCTACATCCCAATAACTTTTGGTGTGTTTTTCTTCATTTCACTTGCCTCAAGTTAGTTCCTAATTTCCATTGTGATTTCTTCTTAGATGTCTTGGCTGTATAAGAGTTCATTGTTTAATTCCCACATATTTGGGAATTTCTCAGTTACTGATTTCAAGACTTATTCTATTTTTGTTGGAGAAGATACATTGTATGATTTCAATATTTTTAATTGATTGAGACTTTTTTGTGACTACAATATGTTCTATCATGGAAATGATTCTTGTGCCTTACAGAAGAATATGCATTATTTTTCTTAAAGCTGAAGTGTTCTCTCTATATGTATCTGTTAGTTCTACTTACTTAAGAGTATCATTCAAATCCTCTATTTATTTGAAAATTATTATAAAAAATGGTATGTTTAAGTCTCCTACTATTAGTGTATAACTGTGTATTCCTTCTTCAAATCTGTCAATATTCTTCCATTAATGCCTACCTTCATATTTATTTGATTTTTTTGTAATGCACCATTTAGAGCCCCTTCCCATTTCTTTCTGAATATATTTTTCATGTATTTTCTTTACTGTGATCAAGGCTGTAATTTGATATCCTAAGTTTGTAACAATCACATTTTATTTAAAACCAACTTAACATCAATAGCAAACACATACACTGTTCCTATACCTCTTCATGCCACCAACATTTGTTGTACGGCATACAAATTTATATCTTTATATAATGTATGTCCCAAGCCATATATTAATCATTACTTTTTATACATTTGCATTTTAGAACCTATAAGAAGTAAGAAGTAGAGTCGCACACCAAAAATTAGAATATTATAATACCAGCATTCAAAATTAGCCATATGTTTACCTTTACTGGACTTTATTTCTTTATGTCTCTTTGATCTACTATTGCCCTTTACTTTCAGTTTGAAGAACTCCATTTAGCATTTCTTTTAGAGTATACCTACTGGTGACAACCCCCCTCACATTTTTTTTTCATCTGGGGATGTCTTAATAAAAAATGTTCCTCATTTTAAAAGGAAGTCTTACCAGATTTAAAATTCTTGATTTGTAATTGTTTTCTTTTAGCACTTTAAATATTTCTTCTTGTTACCTTTTTTCCTTCATGTTTTAAGATGAGAAATCTTATTTGGGATTCCCTTGTACATACTTTGATTTTCTCTTACAGCTTCCAGAATTCTCTCTTTACAGTTTGATTATTGTTTGGGTGGGCCTGCTTATTTTTGAGTTTGTCCTGTTTGAGATTTGTTGGTCTTCTTAAATGTACATATTCATGAGTTTTGTTAAATTTAGGGATTTTTTCCCCATTATTTATTTGAATATTGCTTCTGCACCTTTCCCTATTTTTCCTTCTTTATTTTCCTTCCATATTTACCAGCCTCTTTCTCCAACTTTTCCTTAGCTGTGCAGTGTTCCCCTAGACTCTGTAGTTTTTAAATAACTGATTTTGATTGAATCAATAATTAAAGATTTCCCCAAAAAGAAAAGAAAAGTCCAGGACTAGATGGTTTTACTGCTGAATGCTGCCAAATATTTAAAGAAGATTTAACACTGATCCTCCTCAAACTCTTCCAAAACATAGAAGTGTAACGGATACTTCCTAACACACTTTATGAGACCAGCACCACCATGATCCAAAAGACAAATAAAGATAGAAAAAGAACAAAATTACAGACCAATATCCCTTATGAATGGATGTTATGAAACATCCTCAACAAAGTGCTGGCAAATCAAATACAACAGTATATTAAATTAAGCATATGCCATAACTAAATAGAACTTATTCCAAGAGTGGAAGGATGGTTGAACATAAGAAAATTAATCAGTGTAATACACCATATTAACAGAATGAAGGAAAAAATGATACATGATCATCTCAATTGATGCTGAGTGGCATTTGACAAAATCCAAAATCCTTTCATGATTTAAGAAAACCCAGAAAACTAGGAATAAAAGGAGTTTTCTCAGCATGATAAAGAACACTTAGGAAAAAGCAAAAATAAATATCATACTCAATGTTTAAAGACTTAAAGTTTCCACCCAAGATCAGGAATAAGACATGGATACCCACTATTACCACTATTAGTCAGCATTATACAGAGAGTTCTAGAAAGAAATCATCCCTGAAAAAGAAATAAAAGCAACAAAATTGGAAAGGAAGAAGTCAAATAACCATATCCACAGATGACATGATCTTAGAAATAGAAATAGCCAAAGAATATAAAGAAAGGTACTAGAACTATAAAATGAATTCAACTAATTCATATAATAAATGAAGTTGCATGATACAAGTCAAAGATGCAGAAGTCAGTTATTTTTGTTTACTAGCAATGAAAAATTTGAAAAGGAAATCAAGAACACAACTTTACTTAAAATAGCATCCATACAAATAAAATTACCTGGAATAAATTTAACCAAGCAAGTGAAAGACTACACTGAAAACTACAAAACATTGCTGAAGGAAATTAAAGAAGATCCCTCCAAATGGGAAAATGCCCCAAGTTCATGGCACTGGAAGATTTAATATCATTAAGATTTCAATACTGTGTAAAGTGATCTACAAATTCAATGCAATCCATGCCAAAATTCCAGAAGCTTTTTTTGCAGAATTGGAAAAGTTAATCGTCAAATTCATATGGAATTGCAAAGGGTCCCAAATAGCATAAACAATCTTGAAAAAGAAAATCAAAGTTGAAGGACTCACACTTCCTCATTTAAAACTGACTGCAAAGCTACAGTAATTAAAACAATGTGATACTGGCATAAGGATAGATATAAAGACTAATGGAATAGATTGAGAGTTCAGTGATAAATCCATATACTGTGGCTAGATGATTTTCAAAATGGCTGCCATGTTTGTTCAATAGGGGAAAATAGTCTCTAACAAATGGTGTTGGAACCACTGGAAATCCACATGCAAAAGAATACATGTAGAACCTCTACCACTCACTATATAGAAAACTTACTTCAAAGTGGACCAAAGGTTTAAATATGGAGCTAATACTATAAGATTTTTCCAAGAAAACATGGTCATATATTTCAGGACCTTGTATTAAGCAATGGATTCTTAGCTTTTAAACCAAACAGAAGAAAAGGGAGCTAAAATGCACCTCATCAAAATTTAAAACTTTTGGATATCAAAGGCCATTGTTAAGACATTGAAAAGACAAACTAAAGAATGGGAGAGAAAATGGGGAAATAATATAGCTTTCTAAGATTTAATATCCAGAATACATAAAGAACTTCTACAACTCAACAAAAGAAAGAACCCAATTAAATAAAAATACACCTAGGTTTTGGATAGACATTTGTGCAAAGAAGATATGCAACCAGCCAATAAGTGTATGAAAAGATGATCAACATCATTAGCTTTTATAGAAATGCAAGCTAAAACTATGAAATCCTTCTTCACACTGACTAGGATGGTTATTATTAAAGAAACTGAAGATAACTGTTGCAAGGGTAGGGAGAAATAAGAATCCTGCAGTAATGTAAAATGGTGCAGTGACTATGGAAAACAGTTTGCCAATTCCTCAGAAAGTTAAACATAGAATTACCATATGACTAGGCAATTTAATGCCTAGGTATACACCCAAAATAACTGAAAGCAGAGACTCAGACAGATATTTGTACACCAATGTTCATCCAGCTTTATTCACAATGACCAAAAGGTGGAAGCAACCAAAGTGTGCATCCACAAATGAATGGATAAACAAAAAGGTACACCCATATTATGGAATATTGGTCAGCTATAAAAAGAAGTGAAATGCTGATTTGTGCTGCAACATGAATCAACCTTGAAGATATCATGTTGAGTGAATTAAGTCAGGGATAAAAGCACAGATATAGTATAATTTCTCTCATATGAAATAATAGAATAAGCAAAATCATAGAGATGGAAAACAGAACTGAAAAAGAATAAGAGTTACCAAGGGGGAGGAGAAAATGGTCAGTTATTGTTAAGTGAGTATGAGTTTTGCTTTGGGATGATGAAAATAATCTGGAAATAGATAGCAGTGAAAATTACATGGTATTGTCAATGTACTTAATGTTAAAGAACTGAACATTTAATAGATAAAATGTTCAGTTTTTTGTTACATATATTTTCCCACAATTATAAGTAAGTTATTTAAAAAATATACATACGAAATTTAGGACTTCTTTATGGTATGATGAAGCAGCTTGTGGCAGACCACCATTTCTGCAGAAACCATTAAGAAAATCCATATAAACTATAAAATAATTTATTTAAATGTATATACATGCTGAAGCAATGAATTCCAGAGAGGTTAAGATTCTAGACAGAGTTGAACTGTGGAAAGGTTAACAGTGAAGGACTTAAAGTAATTTCAATACGTATATTAAAGAAAATAGAGAAAATGTAGACAAAATAGTCAGACAAGATGGGAAATTTCATCACAGAAATAGAATCTTAAGAAAAGAATCAAATGAAAAATCAAGAACTATTAAATACAGTTTCTTAGTTTGTTAAGGCTTCTGTTAGTGACACATCTTTTTAGTGCCACAAACTGGGTGGCTTAAAGCAGCAGGAATGTACTGTTTCGCAGTCCTTGGGGCTAACAGTCTGAGTTAAGGTGTAGGCAGGGTCATGCTTCCTCTGAGCTGTAGGGTTCTGGCAGTGGCTTGCTGGCCATCTATGATGTTATTTGGCTTATGGCATGACTCAGTCTCTCCCTCCAATACATGTTTGTATTCTGTCTCTCTTTTTCTGTGTCCAAATATCCTCTCCTTATAAAAACAACAATCATGTGAGATTAGGGTTCACCTTAATCACATTTGGCCTCATCTTAAATAATAACATTTTGCAAGATCTGATTTCCAAATACTATATCATTCATGAGACCAGTGTTTTGACTAGAACTTTCTGGGGTAAACATTTAATCCATAACCTACAGTATATCTGAAAGTAAGAATTGAACATGTTTGTCTAAATGCAGGTTGGACATAGCAAAGCACAGGATCAAGGAAATGAAGATGAATCAATTGAAAATAAAGAAGCATTGATAGAAAATAACAATGGATGAGGTAGGAAAAGTAGGTGGGACACAGTGAAAATGCCAAACAAATGAGAATTGAAATACCAGGAGGAGAGTGAGAGACAAGGATGAACAACACTCAAAAAGATAGTTAATGGGCAGGCCATGGTGGTTCAGTGGCAGGGTTCTTTCCTGCCATGCCAGAGACCCAGGTGTGATTCCTGGTGCCTGCCCATTTAAAAAAAAAAAGATGGCAAGAAACTTCCACATGAGAAAAGACAGCAACTTAAGACACTGTAGATTTCCTTGGGAATGGGACCAATTGAATGGCTCTGTGAGGAGTTTGACAGTGCCTCTCCCCAGTAAAAAAACCATTCTAGATGGTGAAAATTATAAAACAACCATTAAAATCTCTGGAATTGTCCAAAGGCTGTATAGCAAATTGAGACATTTATTCAAGAAAGATCTACTAAATCTTGCTGAGAGCAGTGAGTCTGGCATTTGAGCCAGGTCATGCTCCTATCTTCCCTCCAGCTGAGTGTAATGAAAGACCTGTTCTGAGTGGATGGCACCAAGAAGACAGACTCCTTCTCACCCAAGCACTCAGTCAAGACTTATAAAATTACCCTGGGGAGGGGAGACAGAGGTCTTAGGCATTTCTCATTCACCACTCAGCTCTCTCAGAGAAGCTCTATTCCAGGCAGATGTGGCCGGGTGAATGGAAGCTGTTTCCTCACCCAGCCTACACTCAAATGGTGGAATCCTTACCCTAAGCACAGCAGGCCAAGAATACTAAGCCCTAATTGTTTCCAGACCATTTTACTCATAGGGTGGAGGATCTACCCTGTGTTCTACCATCCCCATGAAGCACCCCACTGAAAGGTCAGGGGTTTCACTCCAGAAGTGGGCCACTGTTTCTGCCCCCAGCTCCAGTGAAGTGGCACAGAGGTTCTGCCCTGTTGGAGGCTCATCCTCTCCAAGTGCTGGGACAGACTTACATTTTCCACACACATGGTGGGCCCACGTGGGTGGTTTCGGAAGTCTTTGGTTCAGACCTCAGTCCATTGTTCTGTATCTGAAATGAGTTTTCCCCCAATTTATCTCTTCCCTGTCCCTTTTAGTCCTCACTGGCTGTGGTTCTTTTCATATAAATTATGCAAAAATGTGTAAGTTTTACATATATTTCACAGGTGTCCAAACTTGTAGATAAGAAAACTTTCCACATACCCTTCCTGGATAACTGCATTTCCAACACTGACTTCCACATAAATTACTGATTGGTCCCACATGGCAATGCTCTTACTGAGGGCTCAAGGGGAGAAGTGTTTCTTTATCTCATTCTAACTTCTGGCAATCTTTGGCATTTCATGCTAGTAGCAAACAGTGTAACTGCATCCTCTGCCTCCATGCTCACATGGCCTTCTTCCCTCTGTGTCCCTCTTCTTCTTATGAAGATCAGAGGTTTAGCGGCAACTCTAATTCAGTATGACCTCATTTTAACCTGACTAATTCTGCAAAGGCCCTGTGCCAGCAAGTAGAACTTCAACAGAGTTTTGGGTGAAACAATTAACAGCTGGGTGTGATATCAATAGAGGCAGACCTTCAAGCAGTTTATACAAAATCAAGAAAATACACAGCCAAAGAGAGTCAATCTAAAAATCAAAGTCATATGAGCCTGTGCTTATGCCCAGTGCTGGTACACACTCTGATAGACTTCACTAAAATAGTCCATCCAAGTTACCAAATAAGCAAATAAATTTACAAACCCCAGAGGGAAGAACCATTATCCAAAATTGTTAGAATATATTGTCTAAAATGTCTAGTCTCAAAGACAAAATGACACATAAAAAGAAATAGGAAAGTGTGACCCATATATGGGAAAAATAACTAGCAGTAGAAACTGATTTTGAGGAAGCACAGCTGCTGGACTTAACAAAATCTTCAATGCAACACATAAATATGTTTAAACAAATTAAATAAAACCATCTTTGAAGAATTAAAAGAATATGAGATGACAATGTCTAATCAAATAGATAATATCAACAATTATCCAGATTTTTTTAAAAGAACCAAATGGAAATTATAGAGTAGGAAAGTAAAAACTGAAATGAAGAAATTAACTAAAGGGGCTCAAAAGCAGATATGAGCTGGTATAAAAAAGAGTCAATAAGACTGAAGTTAGAATGATAGAGATTATGCAATCTGAAAAACACAGAATAAAGAAGGATGAAAAGTGATTGGAGCCTCAAAGAAATGTGGGATAACATAAGTGCACCAAGGCATGTATATTGGAAGTACCACAAGAAAAGAAAAAGATAAAGAATACACAAATATTTGAGAAAATAAAGACCCCAAACATCCCAAATCTGATTTTAAAAATCATTTAATCTACACATCCAAGAAGGTCAAAAAAATCTAAGTAGAATAAAATAAAAAAACTCTACTCACAGATACGTCATAGTAAAATGTTAAAATCCAGAAAACAAAGAGAATACCTTGAAAAAAGCAAGAGAAGAAAAACTCATCACATACAAGAAAACTCCAATAACATTAACAGACAATGAAGGCCAGAACACAGTAGGATGATGTTCTTAAGCACTGAAGGAAAATAAAGTAAACTATTAGCCAAGAATTTTATATACAGCAAGACCACCTTTCAAAAATGAAGGAGAAATAAAGTCATTTATGGATAAACTATAATTGAGAGAATTTATTGCCAGCAGAATGCCCTTAAGGGAACTATTATAAGAAGTTCTTTAGGTTGAAAGCAAGTGACACTACACAGTAATTCAAACTTACATAAAAAAGCAATGGATACTGGTAAAGAATTATATAAAGAAATTGCAAAAGACATTGTAATTGCATACTGCCTATTTCTTCTCCTTTTTATCCTAATGGATGTAAAAAGTAATTGCATAAAACAATATGTAAAAATCACAAGGTATCCACAGAAATGTTATAACTAATGAATGAGTTCAACAAAGTTGCTCAATCAATATACAAAAGTCAATTTTATTTCTATAAGCTAGAAATGAAAACTTTGAAAATAGAATTAAGAAGACATTCCTTTTACAATAACCTGAAAAACAATAAAATATTTAGGAATACATTTAACAAGAAGACTATATGCTTTGTACATTGAAAACTACAAAACATTGTGGAAAGAAATTTAAATGGTCTAAATAAATGGAAAGATATCCCATTTTTACAGACTAGAAAACTTAATGTTGTTAAGAAAGCAATACTCTCCAAATTGATTAGCAGTCCATAAATAAACCCTTACATTTTCCATTGATTGATTTTAGTTCAGGGTTCCAAGACAAGTCAATGGGGAAAGGATAGTTTTCCCATTCTAGTTTTGGACAACAGCTGATCCACATACAAAAGAACAAAATTGACTTCATCCTCACATTTTAATTCTAAAAATTAATACAGACTGGATCATAAACCCAAATATGAGCTAAGCTATAAATTTATTGGAATAAATAATAGGAGTAAATGTTTTTGATCTTGGATTAAGTGATAGTAAAAAGACAATTCAGTAGAGAATGGATATTCTTTTCAACAAATGATTCTGGAACAATTGGACACCTTATGTTCTAGTTAATTCCTTAGAACTCAGTTTAAATATTCCACCCATGTAAGGACTTCCAAGTGCCCTTCATAATGTAGCTCAGATCATCAAAGACTATATGGACCACCCTCTTCTTTATTGATTGTTTTGTTTATACCATTTACCTCATCTTGTAACCACATGTTCCTGTGTCATTTCTTTTATGTCAGTCACCAAACTGTAGTGTAATTTCCAAAATGACTCTTTTGTTCACTTTTGTGCTCAAAACCATATCCTAAATGCATATACACATTCATAATTCACTAAATACGTGAATGAATGAATGAACAGATATATGGATGGATACAAACTACTGTGGAGCTTAAAGATTACAGGACATTATGAGACTTTCATTTCAATGGGTTTTATATCTGTACATTTCAATGGGTTTTATATCTGTATATTTTATGTATTTTTAAGACATTCCATCTTATACAAGGATAAATATTCTGAGATAGGAAGTATGTGGCTCTCACAATTGTCCTCAGGGGTTCTTAGCATTTTTGAAATATCAATTTAGCTTCTACACCTGAGAAGATCCAAGGCTTCAGTTCTGTGGGCATGTATCTCCCAAGATAAACAGGAGAGCTTGCTGTTAGTCCAGAATGTGGGTAACACCCAAGCTCAGCCATGCTGATGCATCCCTCTTGGGAATGACTTGACCCAAATACCTCCCTGGAAGCCAGAAGGGGCATCCTGGTTCTGGGGTGGGGGAGTCAATACAATTCCTTCCTTATGAGTTGGCTCATTACTGTGAGGTACTTCTTATGGTCTTATTTTCACTTTTTTCTTCTTCTTTTTTTCAAAGTGAAATAAATATATTCACAATCCATAGAGTTACATTCTTCTTACCACCCCCACAACCTTGGGAGTTCCAAAGAAACTCAATGAGTCCTTAAATTGTAACAATGTGACATCTGCAAAATGAACACAGTATACTCCAAAAAGAAATTCTATGACCAAATGTTCTCTGAATTTCCTTGTGCACTTTGCTTACTTTCCTGTCATATTTTTTCTTGCTTTTTATGTTAACTCCAAAGTTCTTAGCAAAATACACTAATGTTTGAGGACACTAAGAAGCAAAAATATGTACTCTCTACAACATAATTCAGCACACTTGCAAGCATTCTGACTAGAGACACACAAATGATATAGGTAGTAAATGTTATTTTAAGTCTAGTTGGTCATTTTTATGGATAAAAATTTAAAAGTCCCTAAGACATTATTCTGTGCTAATATGTTCATGACCCTATAGATTAAAATTAATCAGTTTTAGGTAAAAAATGCTCCATTTGTTTTCAGACCTGAATGTATAAAATACTCAAATGAACACTCTGTAGCTTTTTCTAAATGCCACGAGATAGGCGAGGTATTAGCAAAAGAGAAGAAAGAGTGTTAAACCAATCCAGTAGCTAAAATATTTCCAATTAAAGCTTTGTCTTTCAGAGCATGCTCTATTTCATTCTCTTCAATCTTCAAAGATGCCTTTGTGAAGCATGTTTCCTTGTTTTTCTTTAATTCTAAAATGCTCCTGGCTTGTGAGGCTCCTGAAGGTAACAAACACTCTGGTCCACAGCTGCCACCTACAGTTTGTGACAGACATTACTATAGGCTTCATATAACTTCCCTAGAGTTTCCTTATTGATTTTCAACTGCCTTGTCAAGAGGAGCAAAGAGCAGAACAAAATCTTCTGCTGAAGAGGGAAGGAATCTTGTGCTCCCTTTTGGTTCAAAGCCATTCTGTTAACATCAACTTCTGAAATGTCTTAGGAAATGTTTATAAGACTGACCCACTTGGGGACCAAAGACTCAGAAGATGATTTACATTCAGACAGTGGTTTGAGGATACTCTGGCTTTTGACATCTGACTCTAAAATTTCAAAAGCTCTCCTGCAAACATTTAGCACTTTGCAAACATCTCCCAAAACAGCAGAGACTTTCTGAGCACAGAACTGAATTGCAACATTGTCCAGAACCTGATCTCTAGACACTTGATTAAGTCAATCCTGCAAGATAGCAGCTACCTGATTTCTGGTATAAGGTGGGAAGTTCAAAAGTCATGGTTTGCATTTTTCTCTAGCTTGAAGCCTAGGCAGAATTCGATCCATGAGATCCAGAGTATTAACAATACCAATCAACACCAATTGAGGATTGCTTAGCCATGGCCATTCAAACAATGTGTACAATACATCCTGCTCTTTGCTGTCCAGCTGATCCATCACATCCGATACTAATATGATCATGGAGCCCTTTTCTGCAGTCATATGTTTTTCCAACTTCCTCATCATGTCCTTCCCAGCTGCCCTGGATACTTCTTCCTGAACAAATCTCCTAAGAAATAGCTGGGAATACAGCCTGAGCACTCCTCAAGGACCTGCAATTCAGCATGATAGTTTCAGAGCTTTTCAGTTCTTCCTTGAGGCCTTGCAGAATTTGGCTTAAGCAGGCTGTTTTTTCAGTTCCAGAAGCACCAGAAAGATAAAGATTTCCAGCTTTTTTCCCCACAGATATGCTCCCTCAGAAAATCCCCTATGACATCCATCTCCTTTTCCCTGGCAGGCAGCTGATCTGGGACAGCTGTATTCAGGACTAGCTTTGCTTGTTGGTAGCAAGTGCCTTCCTGATTGAAGAGTCTCACACATGCAAATTCTTTCTCCAGTGAACATCTCTACTCAGAATTAGTTGTGATCTCTTGACCCTTTAGAATGGAGGAAAGCACTTTACTTTGTGAACTCTGGCTTGTTCTCTTTTGCTAAGAGACTTAACTGTTAGATGATTGTCAAATAGCAATCTGCACCCCTTAGGTATATATGAGCAAGGGGGGCATTCTATTTCTTGCCTTTCTTTGGTGGAGAACAAGGAGGTAACTGGGGAGTGTTGCACAGATTGACATCATCTAGACATTTTCTCCAGCTGAGAGGCAGAGTTTTTATGTGAGGAGAACAAAAGACAGCTTGGACATTAATCAGTTCTAGTTTGGTGTCACTACAATTTTTAGCTTTGCCCAATGTCCAAGACAGCCTCTTTTTTTGAAAATTAATTGTAGCCTGTGACTGGGATCATGTTTGAGGCATGATGGCAGAAGGCTCAATGGGTTGTATCACCTCCATGCAGGATCGTTCTCACATCTCTCTCATGCACATGGCTCCAGGAATTCTCCTCAACAAATTCCTGCAAAAACCACACACCCACAGCAACAAAGCCCAGATGTGCCCAATTTTCACTTATTTCTATTTCTTAGTATAAAGCAAGTAATCAGCAGTCAGAATCCATGTTTGAATCATGTTTTCCTCTTTGCAGTTCTGGGCACAGCATGGGATATTGGCAGATGTTTGTAAAAGGAGGGAGGAAGGAAGGGGAATCCTCCACCTGGACTATTGCCCCAGCCCTCTTCAGGGTGCCTGTGGTGGAGATGAGGAGTTAGAACCAGGCTGAACTGGCTCAGGCTCCCACCTATGCTCACTCCCAGTGTCCGGCTCTGATAACACACTGAGGGTCTAACGTGGAGCCTGAGCATGGTGGTGGCCACTGACCATGCATGCAACAAAATGACACCTCAATAATATACTAATAAAATGGGTATTTTGTCCAAAGTACATAACAACAAATACCCACATTTTCAGCATCAGAATTCTTGGTTTCTATGTATTTAAAATACTTCTTCAGAAAGACTCCTGTAACCCAAGGAGTCTTTTCAAGTGTGGAGCATGTGGACTGTGAGGCAACCACAGAACAGGGGTATTTCAGTTTTCAAATTTAAGGCAAGAACCAAAAAACAAAATAATTCAGTTAATGATAATGGCTACTCACGGACATTTCAGCAACAATGTGCTTACAACATGAACAATGCTCACCTCACTAGAATCTATTAACTAGATTTTTGTCTGTTTTTTTCACAGCCTTAGGCACAGGAACTAGAAAAGATTCTGTTTGGCTCATGATACCAATACACACATGATAGTACACACAAAAACATGTGCAAACACTTAGGTACATTCACACCCACACATGATCTACAAGCACATTTGCATGCACATGCAGTGACCATATACATTTAATATCACACATTATAGCACTCACATATATGCACCTGCTCATTCTCTTTTCACTGAATGAATGAACTATATAATAAGTGGGAATGGGAAAGCTGAGCCAAATACAGGGCATTTGCATTTATATCTACTGACCTTACACACTAAGGAATTGCATTCATCATCCTTGCAATCACACCACTTCTTCCTCAGTAAGCAGTGTTGAGGATTTAATTAAATTAAGAGTTACTGAAAAATATTCATGCCCATTTCAGTTTAGAGAAAATATGAAAAGAAATGCCTTCAAAGGTAGAACTTAAAAATGTTAGGAGATGGAATAATTATGGGATACTTTCCAAGTCTGTCATCCTGGGAGACTCTGAGCCACCATCATTGACAACATGCTTTGTCAACAGGTGATTTGCTCTTTAATCAAAGATATCAGGACTCTACTAATATCATTCCTAGAATTTCAGAGTTTATTTTTAAAGTAGCCCATTAAAGAAAGCAGCCAGAATTCTACATTTTCAGCCCTGCCCCAGGCGCAGGTGGAAGTAGGGTAGACTAAGAGTCCAATTAAATGATCAGGCAGAGGTGCTTTCCCTAAGAGGTGTATCTTCCCCAAGAAAAAGCTGAGCTGGACCCAGTGCAAGTGGTTGTTCTCACTCAAAGAATGTAGACCCCAGGGGCTGGAATATCAGCAGCAGTTTCAACCTACAAAAGTATGGCCCAGCCTCTGTTTAAAATATAGTCCATCAAGGGTGAAAGTGGGGTTTCTTGAGAGTCTTGTAACTTTTCCAGCCTGCAAGGAACAGGGGGCTGAAGAGTGGCTCCTCCACCAGAAAGGCATGTGTGGAGTGGGGCAAGGCTGAGCACAGGCAGTGATTGTTATTTAGAGAATCAAGACCCTAAGAGCTGAGAAAATAGAAACAGTTTAAACTTAACTTTTCTGCAGCCTCTATCTCAACCATGCCCCTGGCATGGGCAAGGTCTGATGAGAATTAAAAAGGCATAGTAACACTTTAAGCATGTAGGGAGCAGTGGACTGACAAGCACCATCTGCTGGACAGGACAGGAAAAGCAAAGAATTAGGAATCTTTACAGGAAAGACTGGCATCCTGCTGGGTTTTATCTTAGGTAACCCTGATACCGATCTGTGCCACCTTCATGAGTCCTGGGCTTGTCTTGTCTGGGAAAACCTGACTGGGGTAGATCCTCTCTGAGGTGGCCATCCTCCCATAATCATCCCTACATGTAAGAGTTGCTAGGGGTAATGGAAGGAGTGTTAAAATGTTAGAGGCAAATAAAAGACAGAGATCGATGTTCCCTCTGGTGGAAGAGGGAAAAGAAAGCTTTTTGCTTGAGGGTGAAACAACTGCACAAAAAAAGGTCAATCTCAAAAAAATCCCATATATGAAAGACAGGAATTGGAAAAATCAGAGCTGAAAAAATTCTGATGAGTTAAACAGAAGCCATTCTTGAGGCCTAGAATAAGTTGAACTTAATGTCAAAGAACTGATAGAGGATGAAGCCATCCAACAAGAAATACCTAGATGCATAGGTAAAACAACCTCTGCAATAAAAAATCAGATGCCTAGATGCCAGAAAAAAATCACAAATCATATTAGGAAACATGAAGATATGGCCCAAAGTTCAAACTAAAACTTCAGATGAGATACATGGGCTGAAACAACTAATTACAGATGTTCAAACAAATCTTCTAAATCAATTCAATGAATTGAAGAAACTGTGACAAAAGATATGAAGGCTATAAAGAAGACACTAGGTGTGTTGGTTTGAAATGATGTATGTCCCCTAGAAAAGCCATGCTTTAATCAAAATCCCATTTCATAAAGGCAGAATAATCCCTATTCTACTGTATGTTTGAAACTGTAATCAGATCATCTCCCTGAAGATGTGAATGTTTCCTCCTTTCTTCCCTATCTCTCAAGGGACCTTTGCAAATATTTTTTTATTCTCTTCCCAAATTCCCCTGGGATATATCAAGGCATCACACTAACCTGTGAAAACCAACAGTATCTCATACCCTAATCAAGATTCCATATAACTATGGTGTTCAAATAAACTGACCATAAAGTTAAATTAGGTAATGTGCTACCCAAAATATAAATTTTGCACCAAATAAACACCTTTTACTTTGGCCTGACACAGAAGCTGGAATTTTAAAATATGGACCATATTATTCTTTACTCTGTATTCTGACTTACCTTAGCCTTATCCAGATTAGCTTTATTCATATTTCTAGTAGAAGTATGATCACTTTTTCAATTTTTTTAAAGTTTCTGCACAGGGTACTACTGACTTTCATAACTTCAGAGATCTAACTCTGAGTTTCAGTTGTCACATAAGTACCTAAGTTATTGGGAATAACCAAGTTATTAAAAAATAGCTCAGTATCTCAGAGTTTAGAACTAACAGCTTCACTTCCTGAATATATGTGACTGCTATAAGAGTTTACAATCTAGAACCCTCTACAATAGACTCCAACCTGATAACCCATGCGCTCAACTTTAGTTCACCAAGTTTTTATATTACAGTTAGTCCATATAATTGAAGCATGATAATATTGTCTTTTTGTTTCTGACATTTCATTCAACATATAGTCTTTAAAGTTCATTCATCTAGTTGATTTGCATACCTCTCAACTTCCTTTTTGCAGCAACTCAGTAGTCTGTTGTCTGTATACACCACAGCTCCCCCTTCCATTTCTCAGCTTTTGTACCCTTGGGTCACCTCCATCCACTGTGGATTGCTGCCATAAACACCAGTGTACAAGTGTCCACTCATGTCCCCACACTCAGTTCCTCTAGATATATACTGATCAACAGGGTTGCAGGATCATATGGCAACCCCTCCCTTAACCTCCTGTGGAGCTACCATACTGACCTCCAAGGAGCTGCACCAGTAAGTTTCCCTACTGACAGTGAATAGGTACATCTCCTTCTCCACATTTTCTCTAGCACTTGTTTCTCTCTGTTCATTTTTAAATGGCTTTATTTGCACTTAATTCAATCTAACCTAAGTAAAAAATCAATGGTTTCTGGTATAATCAGTGCATTAGCTTGCAAGCTGCCAGAATGTGATAGTCCAGAACTGGAATGACTTTTAAAAAAGGGGATTTAATAAGTTATAAGTTTATAGTTCTAAGCTTATAAAAATGTCTGAACTAAGGCATCCAAGGAAAATGTCTTAATTCAAGGAACGTCGATGGGTCAGGAACACCTCTGTTGTCTGGGAAGTTGCATGACTGGCATTTGCTGGTCCCTGTTGCTTTCAGCCTCTGCTCATGTGGAGGTTCCTCACTTTACTCCTACATTGCTGGCTTTCATCTCTTGGGTTCCCTTGGCTCTCTCCAGTTTCTGGCTTGTTTAACATCTCATGGTGATGTCTGCTGGGCTCCAAGCATCTCCAAACATCTGTGTGTCTGTTCTCCACATGTCAGCATCTGTGTCAGCTCTCCTTTGAAGTGTCTGTTAGCTCTGAAGCTTCTGTCATTTCTAGCTCTCTCCAAAATATTTCTTCTTTTAAAGGATTCCAGTAAACTAATCAAGACCAACCTGGAATGGGTAGATTCACATCTCCATCTAATCAAACGTCACCCTCACAACTGGATGTGTTACATCTCTGTGGATATAACCTAATCAAAAGTTTCCAACCTACAGTATTTAATCAAGATTAAAAGAAATGACAGCCCCACAAGACCAATCAAAATTAAAACATGGCTTTTCTGGGGTGCACAAAAACTTTCAAACTAGCACAATCACATAGCCATGCCTTTACCATCACAATTTATATGAAAGCCTTTCCTTTTTTTTGCTGCAAAAATCCCATACCCCTCCCCCATATCCCCATATCCCCCACTTGTTGACATTTAGTTTTATCATACTTTTGTTTCACTCAGTGGAAGCATATTACAATGTTGCTGTTAATTATAAACCTTAGCTTGCATTGATTGTATTTTTCAATATACCATCCCATTTTCAACACTTTGCAATGTTGACATTTATTTGTTCTCCCTCATGCAAAAATACTCTTATGCATTCTAGGTATTCATAGATTATACTGTCTCAGTCTTTGTCCTATATCTTTCATTTTCATGTTATAAAGTCCCAAGCCCTTCTCCCCCAACTATACTCACACTCAGCTTTGTACAGTGTACATATACTGTTGTGCTACCATCAAGTACTATTGTGCTATCCATTTCTGAATGTTTACAATCAATCCTGTTGCGCATTTGGTACTTCTTCAGCACCAATTGCTCAATCTCTTCCTTCTTTCTATCTCCTAATGACCTGTGTTCTTAACTTTATCTCTCAAAGTTCACTCATTAATGTTAGTTCATATTAGTGTGACCATATGATATTTGCCTTTTTGTTTCACTCAGCTTAATGTCCTCAAGTTTCATCCACGTTGTTACATGCTTCATGACTTTGTTTTGTCTTACATCTGCATAATATTTCATCATATGTATATACCAGAGCTTGTTTAGCCACTCATTCACTGATGAATAGTTGGGCTGTTTCCATCTCTTGACAAATGTGAATAATGCTGTTATAAACATTGGTGTGCAATTGTCCTTGTGTGTCCTTGCCTTCAGTCCCTTGAATATATACCTAGCAATGGGATTGCTGGATCATATGACAATTCTATACTTAGCTTCCTGAAGAAATGCCAAACTGCTTTCCAGAGTGGTTGCATCATTTTACATTCCCACCAATAATGAATGTGTGCCTCTTTCTCCACATCCCTCCAGCACGTCATTTTCTGGGTTTTATTTTTTATTTTTTGATAATGTCAATTCTAGTGGGTGTGAGATGATAGCTCATTGTAGTTTTGATTTGTATTTCCCTAGTAGTCAGTAAAGCTGAACATCTTCTCATATGACTTTTAACCATCTGTATTTCCTCTTTTGAAAAGTGTTCATGTCTTTTGATAATTTTTCAATTGTGTCAATTGTTTTCTTATTGTTGAAGTATAGGATCTCTTTATATATTCTGGGTATTAAACCCTTATCTGATAATGTGGTTTCCAAATATTGTCTCCTATTGCATAGGCTGCCTTTTCGCTTACCTGAAAAAAGGTCGTTGAAGCACAAAAATGTTTAATTTTGAGGAGGCCCCATTTATTTATTTTTTCATTGCTTATGCTTTGGGTGTAAGGTCTAGGAAACTACCTCCCATCACAATAACCTCCCATCTAATATATTTCCCTACATTTTATTCTAAGAGTTTTATGGTCTTAATTCTAATGTTTAGGTCTTTGATCCATTTTAACAAAATACCAAACTGTATTCACTTTTTACAGTAGCAAAGAACAACAAATAATGTACAAATTGGTGAACAAACAGAACAGAGCCAACAAAACATCCCACCCTAACCTATACAGCAAAATTCCAAGGAAATGAGGACATTTTCAGCAAGATTTCAATCAGGGAAGAGATGATCAGTCATGGCCAATGCACTAGAGACTATAAAACGGGCAAAGAATGGCCATCAGGCAGCAATGGGTCCTGATTAAAGGACCACAGGCAGAACTGTGGATAATTGGCATAGATCCTGAAATATTTTGCAGAACAAAAATCACTGAACTAATACAAAAATGCCATACATATTTGGAAAGCAGCAGAGCAAAGGTCCATGAGATCTGAGAGAGTAAAATGAAGTTATCTTCCCATGGGTCTCGTTTTTAACCACACTTTGAATAGCTCTTTCACTCGATGACATAACTGCAAATTCAACAGTACTAAAGCTTACGTTTTTATATATAGACTATAATTACTCATCAGAAGCAAATACCAGAAGAAATCAAATGAGCACTGTGGTAGTTATCTTTTTTAACCACACTTTGGGTCTCGTTTTTAACCACACTTTGAATAGCTCTTTCACTCGATGACATAACTGCAAATTCAACAGTACTAAAGCTTGCGTTTTTGTATATAGACTATAATTACTCATCAGAAGCAAATACCAGAAGAAATCAAATGAGCACTGTGGTAGTTATCTTCCTACATACTAAAAAGGGGGGAAGCCAGTGCAGCCACGCCAGGTGTTCCTGGTCTACCAAGCACTCATGCGGGAGTCCTGGGCCTCAAAGTCCAGAGGGGCCTTGAGGAGCAGGGGATGCTCAGGGCTGTAATTTCTCCTGTTACCCTTTAACAAGCAATGCTGTATTTCCCCTTCAACTTTATCATATTATGATGAAACTGAAATTTGCAATATTTAGCATTTTAATAACAATTAAACAAATTTTCCCTTCCATCCCCATCATCCCCCTTAAATTTGTCCAACATAAACACCCCTTCTGTGGTGGACATGGCTTGGCCATGTGATTAGGGAAAGCAAGGGGTGTGTGAGCAGGAGGGAAGACTTGAAGCACAGGGAAATAAGATCTCTATCCATAGACTAAAAGTGAATGTCCAGGTCACAAATTTGCAGGGAAAATGTATGAGAAACAAAAACAAAAATATGAATGAAGAAAACTCAGAAATAGATTTCACTTAAACAAAGATAACAATTCTTGTCATCCCAATTTAAGTTGTAGATGAATCCCTGTAGATATTGCTTTGAGTTGTATTCACTATGCATCAGAGAGAGGGAAATATTATGTTAGCTACTCCTGGTCTTTTCTGGTTGTTGTCTGTGTGAAATATATTTTTCCAGCCTTTCAATTCTGACCTGCTTTTGTCTTTGCATCTAAATTGAGTCTCCTATAGGTAGCATATTTTTGGGTCCTGTTTTTTAACCATTCTGCCAGTCTATAACTTCTGATTGGGAAGTTAAATCATTAACATTTTTTTCAGGGGACTTTTTTGATTGAAAAAACATAACATCATACAAACATGAACATTCTTACCATGTGAACATTCCATTCTTTGTCTATAATCAATGACACACAATATCATCACATAGTTGTATATTCATCATCCGGATTATTTCTTAGAACATTTGCATCACTCCAGAAATAGAAATAAAAAGAAAAAGGAAAAAACTCATACATACCGTACCCTTTACCCTTCCCTCTCATTGACTGCTAGTATTTCCATCCACCCAATATATTTTAAACTTTGTTCCCCCTAATTTTTTTCTATACCTCTTATCACTCCCCTTCATTGATCACTAGTGTTTTAATCTACTCAATCATTTTAACATTTGTTCCCTTCATTATTTATTTATTTTTAATCCATATGTTTTACTCATCTGTCCATACCATAGATAAAAGGAACATCAGACACAAGGTTTTCACAATCTCGCAGTCACATAGCAAAAGCTATATCATTATACAATCATCTTTAAGAAACATGGCTACCAGAACACAGTGCTACAGTTTCAGGCACTTCCCTCTAGCCTCTCTAATACACCTTAAACTAAAAAAAAAGATATCTATATAATGCATAAGAATAACCTCCAGAATAACCTCTTGACCCTGATTGAAATCTCTCAGCCACTAAAACACTTTATTTTGTCTCATTTCTCTCTCTCTTCTTTTGGCCAAGAAGGTTTTTTCAATTCCTTGATATTGAGTCCCAGCTTATTCTTGGTCAATCCATTAACATTTAATGTTATTACTGTATAAACAGTATGTTCCTCTACCATTTTATCTTTTGGATATTATATGTCATATCTAACTTTTTTTTCTTTTTACCTTTACTGATAGTCTTCATTTTTGCACTGTTCTCCAGACTTCTTTCTCTTGTCTTTTCTTATCTGCTGGTAGTATTCTCTTTTCCATTTCTTATAGAGCAGTCTCTTAGTCACAAATTCTTTCAGTGACTGTGTGTCTGAAAATGTTTTAACCTTTTCCAAGTTTTCGAAGGGCAGCTTTTCAGGGTGTAGAATTCTTGGTTGGCAGCTATTCTCTTTCCATATTTTAAATATATCATACAACTGTCTTCTCACCTCCATGATTTCTGCTCAGAACTCCACACTTAGTCTTATCAAACTTCTATTGTATGTGATGGATTGCTTTTCCCTTGCAGCCTTCAAAATCTTTGTCTTTGACATTTGTATCTATTCTTTTGGGGGTATGCTGCACTTCTCAGATCTGTAATTTTTTATCTTGCATAAGAGATGAGAAATTTTCAGTGGTTATTTCCTCCCTTAGTCTTTTTGCTCCTTTTCCCTTCTCTTTCTAAGACACCCACAGCACATATATTCCTGTGCTTCATGTTATCATTCAATTCCCTAGGCCCTGCCCATATTTCCCCATTCTTTCCTTTGTCTTTTCTTTTGTGTGTAGGATTTCAGATGGCCATCCTCTATTTCACCAATCCATTCTTCTGCCTCTTCCAATATATTGGTGTACATTTCCATTTTTTTAAAAATCCTTTTTATTGTGCCTTTCATTCTCATAATTTCTGTGATTTGTTTTTTCAAACTTTTGAGTTCTTCTTTATTTTTGCCCAGTGTCTTCTTTATATCCTTCATCCCTTTTTCCATATCTTCCCTCAATCTATTGATTTGATTTTTCATATCAGTTTGAATATCCTGAATTAGTTGTTTCAACTCCTGTATCTCATTTGAAATGTTGGTTTGGTCCTTTGACTGATCCATATCTTCAATTTTCTTAGTATGACTCATTATTTTTTGCTGACATCTAGGCAATTGATTTCCTTAATTAGTTTATTTTGGAGTTTGTCTTCATTCTTTTACCTAAGGTTTTCTTTTTGGATGGCTTTGTTCTCTGTTTGTTCTTTGGCATTCAGCTCCATTTATTCTAGACCTCTAGCCCGGGTTCTGTTTAACTGATCAGAATTTTTCAGCACTTTGTTGTTGTTGTTGTTTCTTGCCCTGACTATATGGAACCTTTTTTGAGGAGAGTGTCCTCAGATGTGATTGACCACATTCAGATTTTCCCAGAAGAGACAGACCCATGTCTCAGGAGGAGATAGTAGCCAGCATCAAGTATCCCTGAGATTGAGACCCAGCAGGTTATCAGTCTTTCTTTTGAGGCCTCTAGACTCTGTGCTTTTCCTATCCTGCCCAGCATGTTGCATTTGTCTGCCCTCAGCTTCCCACCTGCATAAATTGATGTGGTGCCTTCAATTCAGCAGTCTTTCCTTGCCAGTAGCATGACTGAGAGAGAGATTGAGGTAAAGGGATGGTTTGGATTACTTCCGTTTTCCAGCACTTCAGACCTGAATTCCCTGAAAGAAGGCCAACACATGAGCTGGGCCCTGTCTGCTCTTCTTGAGGAAGATACACCCTTTAGGGAATTAATCCCACTCACCTGCCTAGATACTTTGTCTCTCAGACATGCCTTAATTTTGTTCTTGCTTGGGGCAATGCTGCAGCCTGAAAGTCCTAGCAGTTCTAATGATCTAGTGAGCTGTTAAGAAGTTCCCCCAGTGCCCCGGGTTTGCCAATCAAGAGCTGGTATGTGGCTCTGTGTGTCCTCATGCTCTAGTGCCCCCTTTACCTGGGGTTCAGTCTTTTTCCAGTAGTTTGTGCTGTCCAATTCAAAAAGCCTGTATTTTTGTTGTTCCATCAGACCTGTCCCCTCTCTGCTGGGATAAAACTCCTGGTTCCTTTAGTGCTCCAGGTTTATCTGTGCACAGGACCTGCTTTCAGCAGTCAGAATTTGTTAATTAAATCCACAATTTGCTCTTGGCAGAGCTAGTTCTTTGCTCTAGTAAAATGTATTTCCTTTCCCTTCAGGGAACCAGCCTGCTGTGCCTGTGGGGGAGGGTCACTGGCCTCTGTGGCTTGGGAGACTTATGTTTCTTTGTGGAATCTCAGCCATTCCACCTCTTCCAAACTGTGCACAATGTGTCATATCTTGTCACTGATGTCCCCCAGGAGTTGTTCCATACAGCTCCTGGCTATTTTCTAACTGCTCTGAAGGATGAGCTAAATCCCACACCTCATTATGCTGCCATCCTGCCCCACCTTTGTGAACATACTTCTTGGCCCTAGTCTTTGGGGATTGAGAAGGGTCCTGAAAATCCAGGCCCCATTGGGGAAAAATGGGGACTGTTCCCCTTTGAGGAGGGTTCCCTGCACTCATCCTAATCTCTTCTCCTGACACAACCCCAGATATATCCTTACATGTGAAATCCAACTGCTCCTGCCATTGGGAATAACCTCAGTAGAAATGGCACCCAAATGGGGTGTTTCCATGAAAGCCTGGACTTGGAGGTATCATCTGAAGTTCGTCAGAATTGCTGGTGAGGTGAGGACTGGTCTCCATTTTCTGCACAGCCTCCAGGCCCTCATGGGAGTCATGACACATCTTTCCATAGAGGTGGCAGAAAGCATCCATGTAGCTGAGTCATTACTAATTATTTCATGCTGAAAACGGATACCTCATCATCTCATGCTAGGATTTTTGGAAGAATCAATTAGTAAGAAAGTGAAGGTGCTGTTACTTTCAAAATGACCAATTAGCAGTGTAAATATTAAGGGATTTCTTACCTAGAAAAGCTGATTTAAGAGAGATGATGAAGTTTAGCATCCTTGAAATATCCAAAGATGGAAACAATTTTTTTGATATTTTTTAAGAAGTCTAAATTAAATTGATGTGACTATCCCTTGAATCAGTTTCTTAGATTAATCCAGAGTTTATCTTTCTTATATTTCAAGTGCTATATTTTTAGGTATTGCTCCCATTTGAACTTATGTATTTGAAATTACTAATATTGAAGGTCCCTTAATTCCATCATTTAATTGTTAATAACAGAATATAAGACAGGTTCTGCATTAAATTCTGGGACAGTGGCATGAGCCTGTCCTCAAGGAGACCCCAGCCTGGAAATAAGAGTATTGGACATGTCTCTCCCCTACCTCCAACCCCCATCACCCATGCCAGGGTCTGAAGCATGGCATCAATAATCAGGAAACATTGTTGAAAGAATGAAGATCTACAGTGTCTCTTTGGAACAGGAATGGTATCTTAAGAAATGGCTTATGAACAATAGTGTGCACATAGAACTGCTTGTTAAGGATGATTCTTCCTTTCAATTTGTGGGGATGACCTCAGGGAGCCACAGGCAGATTAGGGGAAGACCAGTGTGGATCTGGGGGGAGGGCAGGGAGGCCATCCAAGATGTCTGCACATCTTTTTCATCCTCATATTCAGGTCATTCCTTTGCTTTGCAAATGTGGAATGAATTCCAGGAGTAATGGTCCATTAGACAGCTTTGAGTAGTTACCATCTTGGTGTGAATGAGTTGTTTAAGTCCCTTAGCAGGTGTCAGATCAAGTGCAGACAACTTTTGTGACATTGTGTGACCTTGTTCCATGTGTTGGTGAAGAAAAGGGAGAGGCCAGGGCAGGTTGGAAAAGGTGTGGGTACTCAGGGATGGGGACTGAGCACAGGGAGCTGTCATAGGGCCAGTCTTGGGGTCCCCATAAACCAAAGGAGTAGTTCTTCTGTTCTTTCTCCCCCACTTTTTTCTTCCTTCTTGATTAATCAATGTTGTGGTTTATAACATTCTGGTACATGGATCACAAGCAGAAAATATTATTGGACAAATTTACATAGAAACTATTGGAGATGAAGGCAAGAGAGGAAGGACAGAGCTTCAAAGGACAGCTATTGACTATCCCTAGAAGATCACTTGGAGACACACACATCAGTGGAGACATCAACAGAAAATATTGACTTTTCCAGTGATTTCAGTCATGTGAAAACAAAGCTGCTTGAAAAGATAAAAGTTGCATGGATTTCTGGGTCTCTCAGCAACCTGGATGTTTCTATGTCTAGTTCAAGTCCTTTTCCTCCCCTTAAAATTTTCCTTCTGCTAAGAGACAAGATATGTTATGGTGTAATTTGATGTCTCAATTGAGGTTTGCATGCATGTGTGCATGTGTGTGTCAGTGTATGTTATGGAATCTGGGTTGCTGAGCACGATCCTCACAACCTCTGAACAAAATTTGGGATAAAAAGATAGGCATACTAGACATGAGATAAAAATTCTATTATACTTATGAACTCTTATTTTACATATAGTCACTATCACTGTGGTAGCACCACACAGAGAGGAAGCTGTGCCTGTGGTTCTGCTGGAGAGCTATAAGAATTAGTACTTTGCTGATTTTGTAACACAAAGTCTTCTAAAATCATGCATAAGGTTCATAAAAAGTTTGAAAATTGTTTCTATGATCAATTACATAAATGGTTGATCATGGCTAGAACAAGCAATGTTATATCCATTTATCATCAGCATAAAATGGTTTGTATTCTAGGGAACATGGGTATGCTCAAGTTCTCAGCCATGCTGTGAATACGTCCCTCCATCCTACCCATCCCTCTTACATATGCTCATTTGCATGTCATTCATTCATCCATCTATCCCACCTTCCTGTCAATAACCCTTCAATCTTGCCCTCCTTGCTACTCTCCTTAGTCCCTTCTTCTTCCCACTCATACCTTCCTTCATCTCACTTTCTCAACTTCTGGCCTCATACCCTCCCCATGCATCTACATAGACTGCTTCACAATTTCTTTCTAATTCTTTCTGTTCATCAATCTTATCTTTCATGTTTGTACTGACTTGAAGCTGTTATGTACCCTAGAAAAGTGCATGTTTTTTTTTTAATCCATTCCTGTGGGTGTAGACCTTTTACAATTGGGACTCTTTGACTCCTTTGATTAGGTTATTTCAATTGAGATGTGACCTACCTCATTCAACGTGGGTCTTAATCTTCTTAGTGGAGTCTTTTGTAATGGGATAAAAGATAGAAAAAACCCCAGAAAACTCATGGAAAAAGCCTCTGGGGAAACTGAGAAAGGAACACAGAAACCAGAGAAGAAGCCACTGAAAACAACAAAACCCAGGAGAAAAGGACCAGCAGATGCTGACCACATGTCTTCCTATGTAAAAGAGGTGTCATGAATGCTGGCAGCCTGTTATTCTGTCTACCCAATAGTTAATCATCCTGTTGATGCATTGAGTTGGATATTTTCATGGCCTTAGAACTGTAAATTGTAAGTTAATAAATTCCAATTATAAAAGTCAACACATTTCTGGTATATTGCATTCTGGCAACTTTTATGAAATAAAAAATGATGTTCCTTTCCATTCATCCCTTGTCCATTTCATTCTTCCTTCCAACATTTCAACTATCCATCTACTTTTTTGTTCCACTCTCTGCTTTTCCCTTTCTCTCTCATCTATTCATCCTTCTACTCACATTTCAATACATCTTTCCACTCTCCTTATATGTATCCTTTACACTTCTATCCTTCTATTCATTCTCATTTCCATATCCATTATCTTTTCCATCAATCCTTCCTTCTGTTCCCCATCCTCCTTCATTCACTCACTGTTCATCTTTCTCTTCTTTCCACTTCTCCTACCAGACAAAATCTCATCATTTCATTCATGCATCCTCCACCCCTTTTTCTCTCTACTTTCATCTTTTATCTACCCTTACTTCCATTTGTACATTCTCTCACCCTCTCCATCCTCATGTCTTTCTTCCATGATCCACCATGTAGCAGTAGGTTAGATGCTATTTTCCACTATCAATCATTCTCTACCAATTTGAGGATGAATTTAATCCACAGTTATTTATCATATAAGTCAATTAGTTACTGTTTTAATTCTCACTAGTCATAAATATATATTTTTAATTTTCAATGTATTCCTTATTGCAGCAGTTGTAAAAACCATGCCATCTGCAGTGGCCAAAGTTAGCCAGGGTCTGTGTGCACTGGGCACTGTTGGGAACCTTCTTCCATCTTTCCAGCACCTTCCTCCTCTATAAGAGCACCTTGACTGCTTTGGGGACTCTCTCCATGCCCAGTTACAGAGGAGGTTTCTGCTTGTCTGTCCATGTTTCTGTTGGGATAATTTGGTAATGACAATACTTTCAGGGTTAGGTATATGACCTCCTGTGGCCCCGTTAGCTAGAGAATAAATGCCAGGCCCTCACCAGCCAGCTGAATGGACTCAAGTTTTTCTAGTTGGCCATGAAGGAGGCAGTGTGTTCACAAAGCTATTATCTGGGGATGGCCAAGATGAGAAATGGAAATGATCTGGGTCTCCATGGCACCGCTGAACCTGTGCACTAGGGACCAGCAGAGTCCACCCCAACTCAGTCCTCTGATTATAGGAAACAACATGTTTCCTCATTGTTTCCATAGTTTGATATTTCCTCTCTGAGACCCCATGGGACAACAGGAGACTCTAATTGCAAATCAATGGGAAAATGTTAATGAGTAGATAGAAAAACTTGGAAGAGTAAAGAAGCTCCACACATATACATACCAGTATGTGAACACAAATGATGTACCTACAGTTTCTCTGCCAACAACGTAAAGACTTGTGGACAGCTGTCTTTACATTCTTGTTCCTTAGTGTGTAAATGAGAGGGTTAAAGGTGGGGCTTACAGTGGAATAAAGCACAGCCATGACCTTCCCTGTCTCTGGGGAGTAGCTGGAGCCTGGGGTCAGGTAAATGTAAATGACTGTAGTGAGGTACATAGTAACCACAGTGAGGTGGGAGGAGCAGGTGGAGAAGGCTTGCCACTTCCCCTTGGCAGTACAAATCTTCAGGATGGTGGAGGTGATGAAACCATAGGACACCATAGTGAGCAGGAAATTCAACACAGCCTAGAAGATGTCAGCCATTATTGTCACAATATTCAAGCATGTGGAAGAACAGGAGAGCAGCAACACAGGAGGAATCTCACAGAAAAAGTGATCTATCATATTGGGCCCACAGAAAGTCAGCTGTAGCACCAGACTGGTGTTGACCCCAGCACCCAGTATGCTAATGCCCCAAACAGCTCCTGCCAGAGCTACACATACTTGGGGGTCTATTATGGAGCCATACTGCAAGGGCTGGCAGATGGCCACATACAGTCATATGCCATGGCAGTGAAGAGAAGCAACTCTGCTGCAATGGACCATGTCAGGAAGTACATCTGGATTATGCAGCCCCCATAGGAGATGATTCTCTTCTCTGCCACCAGAATCTCAAGGAGTTTTGGCAAAACAGCACATGCACAGAACACATCAGAAATAGCCAAGTTGACCAGGAAAAAGTACATGGGTGTGTGGAGTCCAGGGCTGAAGCTGATGGCTGCCATGATGAGTGAGTTGCCACAGATGGCCATGGTGTAGACAGTGAAGAAGAGGAAGAAGAAGAGCACCTGGAGCTGTGGTGTTTCTGAGAAACCCTGCAGGATGAATTCTGTTACCAGCATCTGGTTACTCATGGCCATTGACTAGTCTGATCAGACTTCATTGATCCACAGCCAAGATATAAAAACGTATTTTAAGCAGTGATCACTATAGGTAGGTCAAGATACCTTCATGTGACTCGTTCTTCCCAAATTTGAACTCATTACATGCAAAAATCATGTTTTCCAAGAAAAATGGTTGTAGGGTATGGTTGAACAGAAGCATTTAGCCCTGTCTCAATGTGTCTGCCATTCCTTCTAAGGTTCTACCATTCTACCCATCCTCATTTCATCTTTCCACCATCCTTCTCATCATCCTTCCAATTTTCCAACTTCCCTCTTCCCTCACTCCTCCATCTTCCATTATCCCTTCTCCTATCTTATCCTTCCTTCCAGGAAATATCCTCTCATTCAATGGCCACCCTCTGACATACACTCACATCCCCATGCACCTCTTTCCACACTGCAATGTTGATCATCCCAATATGCAAACCTCAGTGAGTCCTGATCCTGCTCAGGGTAGCCATGGAAGCTCTACTCAGAAGAAGAAGGCAACAGTCTAAAGTGAGGTCTGAAAGCACAGTCTTGCTTGCCTGTCAATGTTCAGCCTATCCTGTCTTCTATCCAAGGTACCCTGTTCCTCTGCCTGGAATGTAAAATTTTCCCTTTATCTCTCCCCTATCCTATAGTCAGCTGCACCAGAGTTGAGCTTATTCCCAAATGAGCAGCAGGAACCCTGCATCCCACCCTGATGTGGAGCTTGGAGCTTGGGGTTCAGGGAACATGGACTGCTTCGGAAGAACTGAGGTAGATCTGGGGGATGGGGAAGTCCAGTGTGTAGGAGTCAGATGGAACCTATGGGCTCAGGCTGAGAGACCCCTTAGGAACCAAAACTAGGCAGGCACAATGATCTCCAGATGCACACCCATGATAAGAGACCCTGATTACTGGGAGCAGGGGGAGATAACACAGAGCCAAGCAGAGGGTCAAAGGCCTTGCACAGGAAGGCAGCAGAGCAAGGGGTTTCTAGAACTTGAGTTGCTACTCTGCTGCTCCTTCAGCCCAGCCCTGAGACAGAGTCACCCTACCCAGGTGAAGAGGACACCAGGAGCCTGGTAGAGGCACCAGTCCTCAAGCTATGGGTGTTAGGAGAAACTCTCTCCCATCATGTCTCTTGATCATGGCTCCCTGTGACTTTCAGAATGGAGTTGACACTGCTCGGCCCTCTGTACATGGTCCTTTAATATCTGATCTGTGCTCTCTCCTTGCTATTCAGGACTAGAGATGAACTACCCTATCACTCATTCCAGGTAATTCTGTGCCAGCATTTCAGAAATGAGCACAATTGTAGACTCATTTCATCATTATATCATCACACTCATTATGCAGGAATATAGCCATAGAGAAAATTCAGGACTGAGCACTGAAAAGGGCTTGTGCCCAAACCTCAGTCTCTTGCAAGGAGGGGTTTCAGAAACATCCACAAGTATACAGCAGACAAACAGAGGCCCATGGAGTCCTTCCAAAGGAACTCAGCATTCCCCTTGACCCACACCATCAAGTCATATTGGAACTTCCAGACAATCTGCAAATTATTTTGAAGAAAGATGTAATTGTTGCAGAATAATCTGTATTGTTTATTGATGAGTGGAGGAGTGTTTTTTCCTCCCCAAGTCAGATAATATTGACCTTTCAGCTTAAAGGGAGGTGTGATGTGAGCCTCAGACAATGTCATTATGTGTGGACTTGTCTATTAAGTGTATACTAAGTTGTCTTAATAAGGGTTTCCTTATCACTGAGATGTGTCTAATGAGTCATATCATTAACATTGCTTTAATTTTTACTTTGTCATCTGATAGCAAAAGGACAAGCCTTCTCCAAGCTGACAGAGGCAACTTAACCTAAAGAAAAATATCTTTGTTTGAAACATAAGGTATGCACAGGTCAGCAACAATTAAATTCTGCCAACACCGAGGGGACCTGAATGTTGAAAAGATGCCCAGTGAGCAGGTTCTGCTTTGGGCTAGCTGTGACATGAATTAGCAGGGGCATTCTTAGAGGTGTTAGCAACATTCCATTCTGGTCATTGTGCTCAAGGTGTGTTTTCCTTGTGTCACGAATGCATGTATGACAAAAGTAAGCTATTTCCAACTTACACCCCTCAACTTGGACAGTGCTGTGAGGGAGTGGGTCAGATGGGCAGAAAGCTGGAAGTCTGGGCCTTTGAGGGCAGCAGCAGCTGCACAAGTGGGGCAACCCAACAGCACTACAGATGCAGGATGCCCCCATGCTCTGTTCTCCTGCTTCCCATGGAGACCAGGGCTGACCCTGGAATAACCAGGGTTATTAGCAGTCATGCTGACAGATTGGTATGGCTTATTCAGCTCACATTTTGCTCAAGGAGCAGGGATCTGGGGAGACCAGGCATGGCTCTCCCCATAAAGTCCAGGGAAGAACCTGTGCACCACCCCAGATTTCACAATTAAGGCATTTGGACCTGGCTCAGAAGAAAAGCCCAAATTTACTGCCATTTGCTTGTGGATGGCATCAGGTCATGGCAGATATGGATGGCCAGCAACTAGTACCACTGCCACACCCAAAAGCAAGACCACAGAGAAGGTGTGTCATCTAGAGAGAAATGGAAAGAATCTCAGCTTGTTCTCATCCTGTCTCTCATGGCTGGAGAAGGCTCTTTCCTTAGGGTCAGAAAATGTTGAAGTGCCAGCAGCACCTACCTCTGAGGACAGCAAGGGTGAACTCGGCATTCCTGGGGGTGTCCTGAGGAATCAGCTGGAATTATGGAGAGACTGAGCCAGATGGACCTTGGAATGTTGGCTCCTAACTTACCTGTCTCCAATTCTGACTGGTCCCTGCACTGGCCAGCCCCCACCAAGCACTGATGGGGGCTCCAAGCTGCTTCAGAGCCATGGGGCTCACAAACCATGGGCAGCTAAATCCTAAATCCTTTTCCCCTCTTCTCTGAAATGACTTTTCTATTCATATTGAGGGTAATTAAAATTCACCTCCTAATACTGAATGCTAAGAACTAACGATCTTTCAAATAAACAGGATTTTATGAGCTAATTTTTTAAGGGCATATTTCATCTTTAGACTCAATTATACAGTTTGATTTTGGTTATACTAATTTTCTAAAAATATTGTCTTTAAAATGACAAGAGAAAAAGGTCAGTGATAAACACTAAATACTTAGCATTTTAAAAAGTGGGGAAGGCTGGGAAATGCTCCTTGAAAGAAAGCGCATGAGCGGCACTAAGGGCGCGTTCTTAAGGAAGGATTTCAGTGGAAAGAGTTCCTGGGCCTTCTTTATTTCCCTATTCCATATGAAGCTGGATCACACTGGAGGGTGCCCATCAATGGAGGCCACCATTTGACCTTACACCTGCCTCCTGCCTCCCTGGGACCCACTGAAGTATTTCTGGGCCTGCTTCCTAATGAAAGGCCATCAATTGGGGATTATGAAGAGTGAAAGCTGAGAAGTTGAGATCCTGACTCCTTAGTTTCTTCTCCAGGACACCTACTAGGGGAGTAGAAATGATACAGAAAGCGCCCAAAGCCACAACAGAGATAAAAAAGACAGCGTACCCCATCCTGGAACGGCTGGCTGGCTGAGAGAAGCAGCTCGGGTGAGATCGCCGAGGCGCACGGGCCTTACCGGGCAGGGTGGCAAGCGGCCGGAGTTACTCCCTTCCCCCTTCCCGGGCCGGCTGGGAGAATTGGAGAGGTGGTCCCCTGAAACCAAGGCGACTGGCGCCCACACCACGCGCAGCCCCCGGACCAACTGAGAGAATTGGATCGGAAACCCCCAGGCCGCGGAGAACGGTGACCCCGTGACTCCCGGGGAACGTGCACTCTCTCGGGCGGGCCGCTGCCGCTGGTGCCCTCCCACCACGCTTGTTGCCCAGGGCCGACTAGGAAATTCGGACGGGCTCTTTCCCTGGCTGCGGCGACCAGCAACCCTCCCTGCGTTCGGACACCCTCCCTGCGTTTGGACCCCGGGCCGGCTCAAGCCGCTTCGGCTAGCGAACCCCCAGGACGGCGAGAGTTTTCCAAAGTTTAAGGTCCCACAGCACCTTTTACTGGTGGGACCCGCAGACAAACGTGTGCCACGAGCGCCACCTACTGGGCAGGATAAGAAAAACAGAACCCAGAGATTTCACAGAAAAATATTACAACCTTGCTGGGTCCAACACCAAGAGAAATCTGAATAAATGCCCAGACGCCAGCAGCAGAAGATAACTGTCCACGCTCAAAAGATTGAGAATATGGCTCAGTCAAAGGAACAAACCAATAGCTCAAATGAGACACAAGAGCTGAGACAACTAATGCTGAATATACGAACAGAAATGGAAAACCTCTTCAAAAATGAAATCGATAAATTGAGGGAGGACATGAAGAGGACATGGGCTGAACATAAAGAAGAAATAGAAAAACTGAAAAAACAAATCACAGAACTTATGGAAGTGAAGGATAAAGTAGCAAACATAGAAAAAATAATGGATAGCTACAATGATAGATTTAAAGAGACAGAAGATAGAATTAGTGATTTGGAGGATGGAACATCTGAATTCCAAAAAGAAACAGAAACTATAGGGAAAAGAATGGAAAAATTTGAACAGGGTATCAGGGAACTCAAGGACAATATGAACCGCACAAATATACGTGTTGTGGGTGTCCCAGAAGGAGAAGAGAAGGGAAAAGGAGGAGAAAAACTAATGGAAGAAATTATCACCGAAAATTTCCCAACTCTTATGAAAGACCTAAAATTACAGATCCAAGAAGTGCAGTGCACCCCAAAGAGATTAGACCCACATAGGCGTTCTCCAAGACACTTACTAGTTAGAATGTCAGAGGTCAAAGAGAAAGAGAAGATCTTGAAAGCAGCAAGAGAAAAACAATCCATTACATACAAGGGAAACCCAATAAGACTTTGTGTAGATTTCTCAGCAGAAACCATGGAAGCTAGAAGACAGTGGGATGATATATTTAAAATACTAAAAGAGAAAAACTACCAACCAAGACTCCTATATCCAGCAAAATTATCCTTCAAAAATGAGGGAGAAATTAAAACATTCTCAGACAAAAAGTCACTGAAAGAATTTGTGACCAAGAGACCAGCTCTGCAAGAAATACTAAAGGGAGCACTAGAGTCAGATACAAAAAGACAGAAGAGAGAGATATGGAAAAGAGTGTAGAAAGAAGGAAAATCAGATATGATATATATAATACAAAAGGCAAAATGTTAGAGGAAAATATTATCCAAACAGTAATAACACTAAATGTCAATGGACTGAATTCCCCAATCAAAAGACATAGATTGGCAGAATGGATTAAAAAACAGGATCCTTCTATATGCTGTCTACAGGAAACACATCTTAGACCCAAAGATAAACATAGGTTGAAAGTGAAAGGTTGGGAAAAGATATTTCATGCAAATAACAACCAGAAAAGAGCAGGAGTGGCTATACTAATATCCAACAAATTAGACTTCAAATGTAAAACAGTTAAAAGAGACAAAGAAGGACACTATATACTAATAAAAGGAACAATTAAACAAGAAGACATAACAATCATAAATATTTACGCACCGAATCAGAATGCCCCAAAATACGTGAGGAATATACTGCAAACACTGAAAAGGGAAATAGACTCATATACCATAATAGTTGGAGACTTCAACTCACCACTCTCATCAAGGGACAGAACATCTAGACAGAGGATCAACAAAGAAATAGAGAATCTGAATATTACTATAAATGAACTAGACTTAATAGACATTTATAGGACATTACATCCCACAACAGCAGGATACACCTTTTTCTCAAGTGCTCATGGATCATTCTCAAAGATAGACCATATGCTGGGTCACAAAGCAAGTCTCAACAAATTTAAAAAGATTGAAATCTTACACAACACTTTCTCGGACCATAAAGGAATGATGTTGGAAATCAATAATAGGCAGAGTGCCAGAAAATTCACAAATACGTGGAGGCTCAACAACACACTCCTAAACAACGACTGGGTCAAAGAAGAAATTGCAAGAGAAATTAGCAAATACCTCGAGGCGAATGAAAATGAAAACACAACATATCAAAACTTATGGGACGCAGCAAAGGCAGTGCTAAGAGGGAAATTTATTGCTCTAAATGCCTATATCAGAAAAGAAGAAAAGGCAAAAATTCAGGAATTAACTATCCATTTGGAAGAACTGGAGAAAGAACAGCAAGCTAACCCCAAAGCAAGCAAAAGGAAAGAAATAACAAAGATTAGAGCACAAATAAATGAAATTGAAAATATGAAAACAGTAGAGAAAATCAATAAGACCAGAAGTTGGTTCTATGAGAAAATCAATAAGATTGATGGGCCCTTAGCAAGATTGACAAAAAGAAGAAGAGAGAGGATGCAAATAAATAAGATCAGAAATGGAAGAGGAGACATAACTACTGACCTCACAGAAATAAAGGAGGTAATAACAGGATACTATGAACAACTTTACGCTAATAAATACAACAATTTAGAGGAAATGGACGGGTTCCTGGAAAGACATGAACAACCAACTTTGACTCAAGAAGACATAGATGACCTCAACAAACCAATCACAAGTAAAGAAATTGAATTAGTCATTCAAAAGCTTCCTAAAAAGAAAAGTCCAGGACCAGATGGCTTCACATGTGAATTCTACCAAACGTTCCAGAAAGAATTAGTACCAATTCTTTTCAAACTCTTCAAAAAAATCGAAGTGGAGGGAAAACTACCTAATTCATTCTATGAAGCCAACATCACCCTCATACCAAAACCAGGCAAAGATATTACAAAAAAAGAAAACTACAGACCAATCTCTCTAATGAATACAGATGCAAAAATCCTCAATAAAATTCTAGCAAATCGTATCCAACAACACATTAAAAGAATTATACATCATGACCAAGTAGGATTCATCCCAGGTATGCAAGGATGGTTCAACATAAGAAAATCAATTAATGTAATACACCATATCAACAAATCAAAGCAGAAAAATCACATGATCATCTCAATTGATGCAGAGAAGGCATTCGACAAGATTCAACATCCTTTCCTGTTGAAAACACTTCAAAAGATAGGAATACAAGGGAACTTCCTTAAAATGATAGAGGGAATATATGAAAAACCCACAGCTAATATCATCCTCAATGGGGAAAAATTGAAAACTTTCCCCCTAAGATCAGGAACAAGACAAGGATGTCCACTATCACCACTATTATTCAACATTGTGTTGGAGGTTCTAGCCAGAGCAATTAGACAAGAAAAAGAAATACAAGGCATCAAAATTGGAAAGGAAGAAGTAAAACTATCACTGTTTGCAGACGATATGATACTATACGTTGAAAACCCGGAAAAATCCACAACAAAACTACTAGAGCTAATAAATGAGTACAGCAAAGTAGCAGGTTACAAGATCAACATTCAAAAATCTGTAGCATTTCTATACACTAGTAATGAACAAGCTGAGGGGGAAATCAAGAAACGAATCCCATTTACAATTGCAACTAAAAGAATAAAATACCTAGGAATAAATTTAACTAAAGAGACAAAAAACCTATATAAAGAAAACTACAAAAAACTGCTAAAAGAAATCACAGAAGACCTAAATAGATGGAAGGGCATACCGTGTTCATGGATTGGAAGACTAAATATAGTTAAGATGTCAATCCTACCTAAATTGATTTACAGATTCAATGCAATACCAATCAAAATCCCAACAACTTATTTTTCAGAAATAGAAAAACCAATAAGCAAATTTATCTGGAAGGGCAGGGTGCCCCGAATTGCTAAAAACATCTTGAGGAAAAAAAACGAAGCTGGAGGTCTCGCGCTGCCTGACTTTAAGGCATATTATGAAGCCACAGTGGTCAAAACAGCATGGTATTGGCATAAAGATAGATATATCGACCAATGGAATCGAATAGAGTGCTCAGATATAGACCCTCTCATCTATGGACATTTGATCTTTGATAAGGCAGTCAAGCCAACTCACCTGGGACAGAGCAGTCTCTTCAATAAATGGTGCCTAGAGAACTGGATATCCATATGCAAAAGAATGAAAGAAGACCCATCTCTCACACCCTATACAAAAGTTAACTCAAAATGGATCAAAGATCTAAACATTAGGTCTAAGACCATAAAACAGTTAGAGGAAAATGTTGGGAGATATCTTATGGATCTTACAACTGGAGGCGGTTTTATGGACCTTAAACCTAAAGCAAGAGCACTGAAGAAGGAAATAAATAAATGGGAACTCCTCAAAATTAAACACTTTTGTGCATCAAAGAACTTCATCAAGAAAGTAGAAAGACAGCCATCACAATGGGAGACAATATTTGGAAATGATATATCAGATAAAGTTCTAGTATCCAGAATTTATAAAGAGATTGTTCATCTCAACAACAAAAAGACAGCCAACCCAATTACAAAATGGGAAAAAGACTTGAACAGACACCTCTCAGAAGAGGAAATACGGATGGCCAAGAGGCACATGAAGAGATGCTCAATGTCCCTGGCCATTAGAGAAATGCAAATCAAAACCACAATGAGATATCATCTCACACCCACCAGAATGGCCATTATCAACAAAACAGAAAATGACAAGTGCTGGAGAGGATGCGGAGAAAGAGGCACACTTATCCACTGTTGGTGGGAATGTCAAAGGGTGCAACCACTGTGGAAGGCAGTTTGGCGGTTCCTCAAAAAGCTGAATATAGAATTGCCATACGACCCAGCAATACCATTGCTAGGTATCTACTCAAAGGACTTAAGGGCAAAGACACAAACGGACATTTGCACACCAATGTTTATAGCAGCGATATTTATAATTGCAAAGAGATGGAAACAGCCGAAATCTCCATCAACAGAAGAGTGGCTAAACAAACTGTGGTATATACATACGATGGAATACTATGCAGCTTTAAGACAGGATAAACTTATGAAGCATGTAATAACATGGATGGACCTAGAGAACATTATGCTGAGTGAGTCTAGCCAAAAACTAAAGGACAAATACTGTATGGTCCTACTGATGTGAACAGACATTCGAGAATAAATTTGGAATATGTCCTTGATAACAGAGTCCAGCAGGAGGTAGAAACAGGGTAAGATAATGGGCAATTGGAGTTGAAGGGATACAGACGGTGTAACAGGACTAGATACAAAAACTCAAAAATGGACAGCACAATAATACCTAATTGTAAAGTAATCATGTTAAAACACTGAATTAAGCTGCATCTGAGCTATAGGTTTTTGTTTTGTTTTGTCTTGTTTTGTTTTGATTTTACTATTATTACTTTTATTTTTTTCTCTATATTAACATTCTATATCTTTTTCGGTTATGTTGCTAGTTCTTCTAAACCAATGCAAATGTACTAAGAAATGATGATCATACATCTATGTGATGATGTTAAGAATTAATGATTGCATATGTAGAATGGTATGATCCCTAAATGTTGGGTTAATTTCTTTTTTTCCGTTAATTAAAAAAAAAAAGAGAAGGGATAATTGGAGCTGAAGGGATACAGACTGTACAACGGGACTGGATATAAAAACTCAGAAATGGACAGCACAATACTACCCAATTGTAATGCAATTATGTTAAAACACTGAATGAAGCTGCATGTGAGGTATAAGTTTTTTTTTTTGTTTGTTTTTTCTTTCTATTATTGTTTTAATTCTTATTCTGTTGTCTTTTTATTCCTTTTTCTAAATCGATGCAAATGTACTAAGAAATGATGAATATGCAACTATGTGATGTTATTAAGAATTACTGATTGTACATGTAGAGTGGAATGATTTCTAATTGTTTTGTTAATTCTTTTTTTAATTAATTAAAAAAAATATATATATATAAAAAAAGAAGTATAGCTTAGAAAATGGATTTTTAAAGGTACATTTTTAGAGCAATAAATGTATCTTCCAGGGCCCACTAAAATAAAGATATATAACAGAAAAAAAAAACAGCAACAAGAAAAGATAACTTATTGATGAACTGTTTTAAATGGTCCTGAACTAAAGACCATCAGGGAGGAGTAAATTAAAGAATTTATGTTCTTACATGCACGAGAGCAGTCTCAAAATTACACCTGCTCTGTCTTCTTGCAGTTATCAGTGGTTCTGTGTATTTTAAATGGTAATACTGATCACAAGAAAAAGGGAATAAGAAAACCAGAATGTGAAATATGAGGCTGTGATTAGTGTTCCTTTAGAGAATTAGAATGTGGAATGACAAGCATGTCTAGAATTGTATATTCCACAGTTTCAAGGCCTCAAGAGGAACAGTTTAAGCAATTGCAGAGGAACATGTGCTGTTCTCTGGGGTTTATTAGGAAGTTAGCCTAAGAGCCCATAAATGTGGAGGCCTCAGAAACAAGTAAAACATTCTAGCTGACATTGAAAATTATGAAGAGGAATGTTAAAAATGAATTGGTTGTGAACTGACATTCATTAATTATTAACAATGGATAAATTTTCATATATGCATAAAGCAATTGTTATGTCTCAGATTATTTGCATTCGGAAATACGTCTAACTTGTATGATGAAACATAATATTTTACATAACCCAGGAAACTCAACACATTTCATCTTATTAAACTTCACAATATTTTAAAATAAATATTGATTCCCACAAATAATATCTACATTCATAAGTTGAAAGAAAAGACACTATCAGCTGATATTATTTCTAGATCTGTGAAGATTCATTTTGGTGACATTAATGAATGCGTGAATCAACCAATCAATACATCACTCCATCATTTTTTCAGGTGAGGTCATCACTTAGCTACATTTTTATTTCCAAAATTGAAATGAATATTAATTGTAACAAAATTACTATAGTTTAAAAACACCAAGTAGTGCAAATGAAAGCACAACATAAAACAGAATTACAGCTGCTCTCATAAATTATCCCAAAAGACTGGCTTTTAATGATTTATAGAATATCCCCAGAGACTTTAATTTTGAAATATATATAATATTAAATAATTGGTATTAGTTATTTCTTGGAGTCTTTTTCTAGGGATTTAAATTATGCTGTATATTCATTTCATTGTTCTTATTCAATAACACTTTGAGTGAACTTAAAGTATTTTAATAGCAAAATCGTAGAGATATAAGATGTAGTCAAGCTTGTTTAATTTTAAGTACTATGGAATATGCTTTCTCTTTGCCAACTTTTGTGATACATATAAACATTGTATCTGAAGTTAGAACAGAAGCAAAGAGTTATAATTTACATCTAGGATCATCAAAGGTAGTTTTAGTTTTTAAATATAATGAGAACTATATCTCACTTATTTGTAATAATTATGTATTTTTTATGATACAGACACTCTCCCTTTATGACCTCTACCATCAAAATTTTCACCCCCAATTGAAATGTTCACCTCCTTTCCCTTGGCTTGGCTAACTCTATGCCTCGGCCAGTAGAGAAAGAATTGGGCACAAACACATAGAAGTATGCTTGCATAATGGGGACCCAAGGACAATGCTAAAATCAGCAGTAACTGGGGATGCCATATCTGAAAAAGTTACTCCACCTGCTCTAACCCAATTCCTCCTGTACTTGGAGGTTTTTCTTCTCTCATATCTGTTGAGAACTTTCCTTCCAACACAAACAGGAATGTCAGTGATCATCATAGACAAGGTGATTCAATTGTTTCTCCCAGCGGCCAAAAAAATCTTCTTCTGGCTTCCAATCTTGTCGCAGAAGGTACAGCCAGTGGAGCTGAGGTAATGCAAGTCAGATCTCTTTCAGACAAGGCCAACAAAAGCCATGCTACACTCTGCACAGATATTATTACCACTTATGTCATTTATCTTTTTTATGTCTGCATTACATTAAGGGCTGGATTGATGTTCACTGATCCATATTCTTACCCATAACTGAGGAGTACATGGTCCCTTCCTGAAAACATTGTGCCCCACTGCTGACTGGCCATATTGTAGATGTGTTTCAGATGCCAACCCACTTGCATTTGTCACAGAACTCAGCCTGGTAGCTTTATCCCATAGGTCAGCCTTGAGAATCTGTCACAACCACAGGCAATGACAGTATACCTGAAGGTAGGGGCTGGCCTTGTGGCATCAGGTTGAGTGGCCAGGTAGTGGCACATTAGGAAAAACATATAGGAATGAACTGGAAGTTCAGCAAGCAGAACAGATGATGAGTTGTGTGGCCCATGCCATTGATAACCACAGAAGTCATCTTGCATGCTTCACGTCTTTAGCCCTACACCTCTCTCCTGCCTCCTCCTCAGATCCCAGCTGGTCACTGCCACTGGTGCAGGTTTTGGGGTTGGCCACCATACTTGTAGGAATGTGGTCATAGGAGACTCTCAGTCCTTTTTGGAACTGGGAGTGGCCATGGTCTGAGGGGTGGCCAGAACTACCCAAGCTCTTGCCACATCAGTCCACTCAGCAGATGCCTTACTGCTGCTGAGTCATCATTATAGAGATACATAGTGTTAATGCATTTTAAATTCAGGGAATGATCCAGTACTTGATTAAGATAGTTATTTTTTTCCATCTTCATGTCCGCCAATACTCCACGACTTACAACTTTACTATTTGTTTAAAGATTTAAGTTAATTTAAATTCCATTGTAAGTCACTAGAACAATAATGTCATCATAAAGGGAGAGTGTCTGTATCATAAAAAATGACTTCCTATTTATCTGTTTATACATGTTTCATTCATCATTGCTGTGTGCATCATTATTAACAGTATATAATAATTATGACACATCATCTTTCGTTGTATATTTTTCAGTTAAAAACTCAAACTTATTTTCTGATTTAACTAGGTTATCATAACTATGTTTAGAGTTGGGCAAAAAAATGGAAATGACAGAAATTTCAGCCACAGACTTTACTTCATAAATATTTGCAAATACTAACCCTTTGAAAAGAGCTTCTACTTATTTGCCTGCAACTCATTACAAAATTCTGCCTTAAGAAGTCCTAGATCACTTCATAATTCTGAATTTTAAATTTTCCATTAATGGATTATTAGGTAAAACACTGAATCCATTGTTGAATTGTGTGGTAAAGTTTTCTTGTTAAATGTTTTTCTCAGTCTGATATTGATGATGTGAACTCCAGAGAAACACTTCTTTCACTTTGAATTTAGTGTTGATATTTTCTCTGTATGATAAAATTAACATTGCTGAATAAGTTCAAAACTACCAAAGATTTTTCTACATTCTATATACAAAGAATGTTTTACAAAATGTCAAACTTTTCATATATTCCTCCCTTGCTATGCAAGTAAAGAATTTCTCACCTTTCTTTATTGAATAACTGCCCCATCAAAAATTATCTCAAAAGAATTTGCTATTGCTCATAAAGAATTTTCTGCCCAATTTTCTGTCATAGAAGTTATTTCTACTGTGTTGGAAAGCATTCTCTAGAGAAACAGTACCAAAAGATATCTGTAATTATGAGATTTATTACAAAGTTCAAAATGCTCAAGGTAGGCTGTGAAGCTGGCAGCTCTGATAAGGGTCTGGATGAACACCACAGGAAAGACTTCCTGTCTGAGGAAGCAGTGATGTAGTCTCCCTTCTTTAAAAGTCTTCAACTGATTCAATTATATCATTGATGAGAGACACACCTTGGTTGATCACAAATGTAATCAGCCTCATATGCAATAAACTGACTGATGGTTTAATATTCCAGCCTTTCAGTTCATCATTCAACCACAAAATATTCTTGCAGCAATGTGTTGTATGAAAGGCAACATGATATTTGTAGCCAGTTAATTTATAGGTTCAGATTCATGGACAACACAGACTTCAGTGATATGAAAACAGATTTTATTAGGAAAGAAATGAAAAGAAGTAAGTTAATTAAAAGAACTTTCAAAAACAAGGCATGGTTGGGTACATGGGTGGCTCAGTGATAGAATGCACATTTTTCATGTGGGAGACCTGGGTTCAATTCCCAGACCATGCACCCCCCCCCAAAAAAAAATAAGGCAAGGTTACATCACCAGATAAGATGGCATCAACTCTTGAAGAAAAGTGTTGGGAAGTCTCAGAAGCAGCATTCCAAGTCTCATTAGTAAAAATATACAAGAATCTTAGAAGCAGCATACAGAATTTCCTTAGTAAAAATCCATAACAAAGCATTCTTTCCCTAGATAAGATTCTGATGAGTTGCTCTCTCTTTTTTCCCTAAGTTTCCCCACTCTCTCTCTATCTGCTTACATGCAGCTTTTATGATATCTTTTCACCATAGTGGTTGAATTCCAATTAGCTTATGTTACCAGGCTGAGTTTGGTCCTTTGGGAAATGACCAGGGATGGAGAGCAGCTTCCTGGGACCTAGATATCTTTATCAAAGTAAAGATACTTTGATACTCTTCCCTCCTTTTGGGAAGATAGCCAGTCCTTCCAGCTAGAGTGGACATTTCAACTGCTTCTTAGCAAAGTCATACAATAGTGACATCAGTTTCATGCAATGTAACATCAGTTGAACAGAACAGACTCTACAAATGTATCTTTCCCTTACACAATGGTTACACCATTGCTTCACTGACCAGACAACTAGGATATATCACTTGGCCAAGGTGACAGGACTTATTGGCTCCATTCACTTCCATGGACTTTTGGGACTGTCAGCACTTTCTTCAGAGAACACTATCTTTAACCTAACCTAGACCTAACACTAGCACACCCCATAAATCTACAACAGTCTCAAAACCAACATCAAACACAAACAAACGTGCAGTTTCTCACCAGTCTTAAATCCATCTTAAGCAGAATCCAAATCCTTACCCCTGCCCAAGACAAACTCTAACCCACGACCAAACACTAACACTAGCCCAACCTGAACCCTGAACCTCACCCTGAACCTAACACTAACATTAACATAATCAGTTTCAAAAACTGAGTATTAATATCTGCACACAGTTCCAAGCATTTTTAATAAAAAACACCAATGCAAAGTAATGTTTCCTTGTAAAATAGGAGACCAGTCTGTAAATGTGTATTGGGAGCTCATTGACAGACCAGCTCCATTCAGGTTCAAGCAATTTTTTTGGCAGGAAAACCACATTTCTGCAGAGCACTCAACTACAGCAATGCAAACCATTACCTAAACCTGTTTTGAAAATGAAGAATGGTCCTGGTTCCATTCACTGGTGTAAGATTATTTACTAAAACTGCAATAATTCAGAGAACCCTCACTTTAACTTAACTTAAACATAACACTAATGCAATCACTAACAAAAATGCAAACCAAAATTACAAAGAAGCAATACCAGCATAAATCACCATCTCTAAACCCAGTCCCTAATTCAACCCCAAGCCTAAATTCAAACCAAACCCTCACACTAAACCTAAACCTAAACTTAACCCTAACTCTAGCCCCAACCCTTCAATCAACCCTAAGTGTAACCCTAACCCCAACCCCAACACCAGCCCTAATCCAACCTTCAACTATATACCAACACTACACCTCACCACAATCCAAAACCTAACCCTAACCCCAACACCAACCCTAAAACTAACCCTAATCCAAGCCTCAATGCTACCACCAACCTTAATGTGAAACCTAACCACAAACCCAACACCAACCCTAAACCCAATTCTCAACTTTATACCAACCCTACACTCAACCGCAGCCCTAAACCTAACCCTAAAACCAACCCTAACCCTAACTGCAACCCTGACACTGAACAAGTCTGAACATAATTTTGTTCAGAAACTGATTAATGTACTTGGGATACACGCAACCAACATATTTTTAGGGTGAAACAGCTTGGTCCGACATATCTTACCTTATTCTAGCTGAGAATAATCTGTGAACGGGTTTTGAGAACTGAGTGACATTCTGGCTCCATTCATATGCATATACGTCTTGCGTGAAAACTAGCATTTTCACAGAAGCCTCAACAATTGCTATGCCAATCCCTTACCTAATATTGTTTTGAAGATGAAGGGACTTATTGCATCCATTCACTTCCATGCATTTTTTGAACTGACAGTACTTTCTTCAGAGAACACTGCCCTTAACATAACCTAAATCTAACACTAGCACTCCCTGTAAACCTACAACAACCTCAAAACCAATAACAAACACAAACCTACAGGAAAATTTTCACCAATCTTAATCAAACCCTAAGCAGAATCCAAATCCTAATGCTTATCTAAGCTGAACGCTTATCTAACCCACAACCAAACACTAATGCTTGCCCAACATTAAATCTGAACCTCACCCTGAGCCTAACACTAACATTAACATAATCTTTTTCAAAAGCCAAGTAATAACATCTGCACACAGTTCCAAGCATTTTTAATGGAAAACACCATTGCAAAGTAATGTTTCCTAGTAAAATAGAAGGCCAGTCTGTAAAAGCGTTTTGAGAGCTCATTGACAGACCAGCTCCAATTAGTTTCAAGCAATTTTTTAGGAGGAAAACAGCTTTTCTGAAGAGCACTCAACTACAGCAATGCAAACCATTACCTAAACCTGTTTTGCAAACTTAGAATGGTCCTGGTTCCATTCACTGGCATAAGATTGCTTACTAAAACTGCAATATTTCATAGAGCCCTCATTTTAATTTAACTTAAACATGACACTAATGCAATCACAAACACAAACACAAACGGAAACGGAAACCTCAAAGAACCAACACCAGCACAAATCCCCACCTTCGAGCCCAGTGCCAAAATCAACCCCAATCCTAACTTAAACCCAAACACTCACACTTAACCTAAGTCTAAACATAACCCTCACCCTAACCCTAACCCTAGCCCCAACCCTGCCATTAACATTAACTGTAACCCTAACACCAACCCAAACATCAGCCTTAAAGTTAACCCTCAACTTTATACCAATACTACACCCCACCACAACCCGAAACCAAATCCTAACCAAACCCTAACCCTAAACTTAACACTACACCTAACCCTAACCCTAGTCTCAATGCTACCACCACCCCCAACCTGAATCCTAACTCCAAACCCAACACAAACCCTAAACCCAACTATCAACTTTATACCAACCCTACACTCAAACACAGCCCTAAACCTAACCCAGACCCCAACCCTCACCCTAACCCCAACCCTGACACTGAACTAGCCTGAACATAATTCATTTCTGAAACTGCATAATATACCTGGTCCATATGCGACCATATATGTTTTTAGTTTGAAGCAGATTTGTCTAACATATCTGACCTTATTCTAGCTGAGAAAAGTATGTGAACGGGTTTTGAGAATTGAGTGACATTCTGGCAACATTCATTTGGATATTCGTCTTGCATGAAAACTAGCATTTTCACAGAAAACTCAACAATTGCTATGCCAATCCCTTACCTACTACTGTTTTGAAGGCTAAGGGACGTATTGGATCCATTCACTTCTATGCACTTTTTGGACTGACAGTACTTTCTTCAGAGAACACTATCCCTAACCTAACCTAAACCTAACACTAGCACTCCCTGGAAACCTGCAAAAACCTCAAAACTAACAACAAACATAAAACCATGTGAAGATTCTCCCCAGTCTTAATCCCACCCTAAGCAGAATCCAAATCCTAACCCTTACCTAAACTGAAATCTAACCTACAATCAAACATTAATGCTAGCCCAAACTTAACCTTGAACCTCACCCTGAGCCTAACACTAACATTAACATGATCTGTTTCAAAAACTGAATAAAAATATCTGCGCACAGTTCCAAGCATTTCTAATGGAAAGTAAAATTGCAAATTAATATTTCGCCATAAAATAGGAGAAAAGTCTGTAAATGTGTTTTGGGAGCTCACTGATTGACCAGCTCCATTCAGGTTGAAGCCATTTTGGGGGTAGGAAGGCAGCATTTCTATGAAGCACTCAACTACAACAATGCAAACCATTACCTAAAACTGTTTTGAAAACTTAGAATGGTCCTGGTTCCATTCATTGGCATAAGATTTTGTACTAAAACTGCAATATTTCAGAGAACTCTCACTTTAACTTAACTTAAACATGACAATAATGCAATCACAAACAGAAGCAAAAAGCAAAACCCCAAAGACCCAATACTAGTGCAAATCCCCACCTCCAAATCTAGTCCCCAAACCAACCACAAGCCTAACTTCAAACTAAACCCTCTCACTAAACCTAACCCTAAACTTAGCCCAAAACCTAACCTTAACCCTAGCCCCAGTCCTATCACAAAACCTAACTGTAAACCTAACCCCAACTGGAACACCGGCCCTAAAGCCAAACCTTACCTTTTACCACCACATCCCACCGCAACCCAAAACCAAACTCTAACCCCAACCCTAACTCTAACCCTAACCTTAACCCTAACCCTAACCCTAACCCTAGCCTGATGGCTATAATCAACCCTCACCTGAACCCTAACCCCAAACCCAACATGAACCCTAAACCCAACTCTGAATTTTACACCAACCCTAAATCAACTGTAGCCCTAAACCTAACCCTAACTCCAGCCCTAACTTAACCCTAAACCTAACCCTAACCCTAGCCCCAATGCTACGACCAACCCTAACACAAACCCTAACCCCAAACCAAATACCCACCCTAAACCCAACCCACAACTTTATGCCAAACCTACACTCTACCACAGGCCTAAACCTAACCCTGAGCCCAACCCCAACCCTAACCCAACCCTAACTTTAACCCTAGTTCCAATACTACCACCAACCCTAACGTGGACCTTAACCCCAAACCAAACACCAATCCTAAACCCAACCCTCAATTCTATACAAACCCTACACTCATCCACAGCCCTAAACCTAACCCTAACCCCATCCCTAACCCTAACCTTAACACTAACCCTAACCCCAACCCTGACATTGAACTTGCCTGAACATTATTTATTTCACGAACTGAGTTATGTACTTGGGTCACCCACGACCATACATATTTTTAGTGTGAAACAGATTTTGCCAACATATCTCACCTTATTGTAGCTGAGAAAAGTTTGTGAACGAGTTTTGAGAACTGAGTGACATTCTGGCTCCATTAATTCGGATATACGTCTTGCGTGAAAACCAGCATTTTCACAGAAAACTCAACAATTGCTATGCCAATTCCTTTTCTTACACTGCTTTGAAAGCTAAGGTTCTTATTGGTTCCATTGACTTCCATCCACTTTTTGGATAGACAGTACTTTCTTCAGAGAACACTATCCTTAACCAAACCTAAACCTAGCACTAGCACTCCTTGTAAACCTACAACAACCTCAAATCCAACAAGAAATACAAACATACACGAGGCTTTTCATGAGCCTTAAGCTCACCTCAAGCAGAATCCAATTCCTTACACTGCTGAAGCCAAGCTCTAACCCACAACCAAACACTAATGTTAGCCCAACCTTAACTCTGAACTTCACCCTGAGCCTAACACTAACATTAACATTTTCCTGCATTTTTTTTTGCAGGAAAACAGCATTTCTGCAGAGCACTCAAGTACAACAATTCAAACCATTACCTAAACAGGCTTTGAAAACTTAGAATGGTCTTAGTTATATTCATTGGCAGAAGATTATTTACTAAAACAGCAATAATTCAGAGAATCTTCACCTTAACTTAACTTAAACATGACACTAATGCAATCACACACACACAAAAATACCGCAAACCAAAACTACAAAGAACCAATACAAGCACAAAACCCCACCTCCAAATCCAGTCCCAAATTCAACCCCAAGCCTAATTTCAAACCAAACCCTCACACTAAACTTAACCCTAGCCCTAACCCTGGTTCCAACCCTACAATCAACCCAAAGTGAAACCCTTACCCCAACCCCAACACCAGCCCTAAACCCAACCTTCAAATTTATACCAACACTACACCCCACTGAAACCCAAAACCTAACCCTAACATCAACCCTAACCCTAAATCTAACGTTAATCTTAACCATAACCCTAGCCCCAAAGCTTCCACCAACGCTAACCCGAACCCTAACCCCAAACCCAACACCAACCCTAAACCCAACCCTCAACTTTATACAAACCCTACAATCAAACGCAGCCCTAAACATAACCCTAACCCCAACATTAACCCTAAACCTAACCCTAATCCTAGCCCCAATGCTACCACCAACCCTAACGTGGACCTTAACCCCAAACCAAACACCAACCCTAAACCTAATTCTTAACTTTATACCAACCCCACACTCAACTGCAGCCCTAAACCTAAACCTAAAACCAACCCTAACCCTAACTACAACCCTGACACTGAACACGTCTGAACATAATTTGGTTCAGAAACTGATTAATGTACTTGGATCACATGCAACCATACATATTTTTAGGGTGAAACAGCTTGGTCTGATATATCTTACCTTATTCTAGTTGAGAATAATCTGTGAACGGGTTTTGAGAACTGAGTGACATTCTGGCTCCACTCATTTGGAGATACATCTTGCGTGAAAACAAACATTTTCACAGAAAACTCAACAATTGCTATGCCAATCCCTTACCTAAAACTGTTTTGAAGGCTAAGGTACTTATTGGATCCATTCACTTCCATGCACTTTTTGGACTGGCAGTACTTTCTTCAGAGAACACTATCCTTAACCTAACCTAACTCTAACACTAGCATACCCCATAAATGTACTACAGTCTCAAAACCAACACCCAACACAAACCTACGCGAAACTTCTCATCAGTTTTAATCCCACCCTAGGTAGAATCCAAATCCTGACCTTAGCCTAAACCAAACTCTAACCCACAATAAAACACTAATTTTTGCCCAAACTCAACTCTGTACCTAACACTGAGCCTAACACTAACATGAATATACTCTGTTTCAAAAACCGAGTAATAATAACATCTGCACACATTTCCAAGCAGTTTTTCAGAGAACATCATTGCAAAGTAATGTTTCCCAGTTACATAGGAGACCAGTTTGTCAATGTGTTTTGAGAGCTCATTGACTTACCAGCTCCATTCACTTTCAAGGAATTTTGTCAGAGAAAAGCAACACCCAACAGCAGCCCTAAACTTTACCCTAACACCAACCCTAAACCTAACTATAACCCGAAACTGAACCATAACCCTAGCCCCAACCCTACCACTAATGCTAATATGAGCCCTAACTCCAACCCCCACACCAACTCTAAACCCAACCCTCAACTTTATATCAACCCTACATGCAACCGCAGCCCTAAACTTCACCCTAACACAAACCTTTAATCCTAAACCTAACCCTAACCTGAACCCTAATCCTTCCTTAACGCTACCACCAACCCTAAAGCCAATCCTCAACTTTATACCAACCCTACACACAACCTCAGCCCTAAACTTAAACCTAACACCAACCCTAATCCTAACACTAACCCCTACACAAACACCAATGCTAAACCGTACCCTAACCCCAACACCAACACCAACTCTAAACCCAGCCCTCAACTTTATACCAATCCTGCACCCAACTGCAGCTCTAAACTTCACCCTAACATCAACCCAAACCCTAACCCTAACTGAAAACTGAAGACCAGTATGAATCCAAACACCAACGCCAACCCTAACCCTAACCCCAACTCCAACACCAACCCTAACCCCAATCCTCAACTTTATACCAATCCTACCCCCAAGTGCAGCCACAAACTTAATCCTAACACCAACCTTAACACTAACCCTAACCCTAAACTGAACTGTAACCCTAGCCACAACCCTACAAGCAACTCTAACCCAAACCATGCCAACCCCAATAGCAGCACTAAACACTACCCTCAAATTTATAGCAACCCTACACCCAAACGGAGCCCTAAACCAAACCCTAAACCCAATCCCAACTCTAAACCCTAACCCTAACCCTAACCCAAACCCAAACCCTAACCCTGACACTGAGCTAGCCTTAACATAATTTGTGTCAGAAACTGAGTAATGTATTTGGTCCACATGCGACCATATATATTTATAGGTTAAAATGGCAATCTCCAACATGTCTCACCTTATTCTTGCTGAAAAAAGTCTGTGAACAGGTTTGGAGAACTGAGTGACATTCTGGCTCTATTCATTAGGATACAGGATTTGTGTGAAAGCTAGCATTTTAACAGAAATCTCAACAATTGCTATGCAAAGCCCTTACCTAATACTGTTTTGATGCTAAGAGACTTATTGGATCCATTCACTTCCCTACACTTTTTGGACTGAACATAATTTCTTCAGAGAACATTATCTTTAACCTAACTGAAACCTAACACTAGCACACCCTGTAAATGTACAACAACGTTAAAACCAATGCCCAACACAAACCTACCGAAGCTTATCACCAATCTTAATTCCACCCTAGGCAGAAACCAAATTCGAGCCCAAGCCTATGCCAAACTCTAACCCACAATAAAACCCTAATGTTTGCCCAACCTTAACCCTGAACCTAACACTGAGCCTAACACCAACATGAATATAATCTGTTTCAAAAACAGAGAAATAACAACTGCACATGTTTCAAAGTAGTTTTTCACAGAAAACACCAATGCAAAGTAATGTTTCCCAGTTAAATAGGAGACCAATTTGTAAATGTGTTTTGAAAGCTCATTGACTTACCAGCTCCATTCACTTACAAGGAATTCTGTCAGAGAAAAACAGCATTTCTGCAGAGCACTCACCTACAGCAATGCAAACCATTACCTAAAGCTCTTTGAAAAACTTAGAATGGTCCTGGTTCCATTCAATGGTGTAAGATTTCTTCCTAAAACTGCAATATTACAGAGAACCATCACTTTAAATTAATATAAACTTGACACTAACGAATCCAGAAACAAAAGCACAAGCCAAAACCCCAAAGAATCCATACCAGCACAAATTCCAAACTCCAAACACTGAAACAAAATCAACACCATGCTTAATTTAAACCCAAACCCTCACACTAAACCTAAACATAAACCTAACCCTAAACCTAGAACCAACTCTACCACCAACCTTAACCTGAACCCTACAAAACACCAACACCAACCCTAAACCCAACCCTCAACTTTATACCAAAGCTACACCCAATCGTAACCCTAACTTAACCCTATAACCAACTCTAACCTTAACCCTAACCCTAACCATAGCCCCAACCCAAACACCAACACTCAGATGAACCCTAATCCCAACCAAGCACCAACCCGAAAACCAACCCTCAACTAAACACCAACCCTACACCCAACTGCAGCCCTAAACTTCACCTTAACACCAACACAATCTCTAACCCTAACCTGAATGCTAACCCTATACCAAAGCCTTTCACCAATTGTAACCTGAAAACTAACTCCAACACCAACACCAACCCTAAATCCAATGCTCAACTTTACACCAACCCTACAACCAAGCACAGCCCTATACGTTATCCTAACATGAAACCCAAACCTAACTCTAACCCTAACACTACCCCTAGCCCCAATCCAAATACCAACGCTAACACGAACCCTAACCTGAACCATAACAATTCTGAACCCAACCCTCAACTTTATACCAACCCAACACCCAATTGCAGACCTATATTTAACCCTAACACCAAACCTAACCCTAAACCTAACCTAACCTGAACCCTAGCCCTTGACACAACCCTGTCACCAACTGTAACCCAATCCTAACACCAAACCCAACACCAAACCTAAACCTAACCCTCAATTTTATAGCAACCATACACCCAACCACAGCCCTCAACTTCACCCTAACACCAACTCTAACCCTAACCCTTACCCTAAACTGAACCCTAAACCTAGACCCAACCCTCTCACCAAACCTAACCCGAAACCTAACTCCAACACCAACACCAACCTTAAACACAACCCTCAAATTTACAGCATCCCAACACCCAACCTCAACCCTATACTAAATCCTAATGTGAACCATAACACTAAACCTAATCCTAAACCTAGCCCCCAACCAAACAGCAACACTAACATGAAACATAGCCCCAACCACAACACCAACCCTAGACTCAACCCTCAACTTCATGTCAATGCTACACACAACTGCAGCCATATACTTAACCCTAATAGCAACCATAACTCTAGACCTAACCTTAACTCAAAACCTAGCCCCAACTCAAGCACCGACGCTCACCCGAAACTTAACCCTAGCCCCAGCACCAACCCTAAATCCAACCCTCAACTTTATACCAACTGTACACTCAACCGAAGAACTAAACTTCACCCTAACACCAACCCTAACCATAACCCTATCCCTATCCTGAACACTAACCTTTGCTCCACCCTAACACCAACCCTAACCAGAACCCTAATCCCAAGCTCAACACCAACCCAAAACCCAACCCTCAAATTTATACAACCCTACACCCAACCTCAGCCCTAAACTTCACCAAAACACCAACCCTAACCCTAACCCTAACCTTAACCTGAAACCTAACCCTAGACCCACCCAAGAACCAAACATAACCCGAAAAATAACCCAAACCACAACACCAACTCTAAAGCCAACATTCAACTTAATACCAACTCTACACCCAACCATAGTCCTATAAAAAATCTTAACATGAACCCTAACCCGAACCCTAACCCTAGCCCCAACCCAAACACCAATGCTAACATGAAGCCCAACCACAACCACAACACCAACCCTAAACTGACCCTCAATGTTATATCAATCCTATACCCAACCACAGTCCTAAATTTAACACTAACACCAACCCCAACCCTAACACTAATCCTACCCTGAACCCTAGCCCTAGACCCAACTCTACCACCTACCCTAACCCAAACCCTAACCTCAACCCAAAACCAAACCTAAACTGAACGCTCAACTTTATACCAACCCTACACCCAACTGCAGCCCTAAATTTCACCCTAACACAACCCCTATCCTGAAACATAACCGCAACCACAACAGCAACCCTAAATACAACCCTCAACTTTACACCAACCGTACACCCAATCTCAACCCTATACTTAATCCTAACATGAACACTAAAGCTAACCTTAACCCTAGACCCAACCCAAACACCAACACTAACACGAACTCCAACCCCAACCACCACACCAATCCTAAACCGTAACTCAATATTATACCAAACCTACACCCAACCACAGCCCTAAATTTAAGCCTAACACCAACCCTAACTGTAACCCTAACCCTAACCCTACACCTACCCCAAAGCCAAACACCAACACTAACTCAAACACTAACCCCATCACCAACACAAACCCTAAACCCAACCCTCAACTTTATACCAAATCTACATCCAACCTTAGCCCTAAAATTCACCCTAACACCAACATTAACCCTAATCCAAACCCTACATGCAACCACAGCCTTAAACTTCACCCTAATACCAAACTTAACCCTAACTCTAACTCTAAACTGAACCTTAACTCTAGCCCCAACCCTACACCTAACCATAACCCCAACCCCAATACAAACCCTAAAACCAACTCTTATCTTTATACCAAACCTACACCCAACAGTAGTCCTAAATTAAACTCTGAAACTAACCCTAACCCTAATCCTTAACCTAACCATAACCCTAGACCCAATTCTACCACCAATCTTAACCTGAACCCTAACCCCAAACCCAACACCAACCCTAAATCCAACCCTCAACATTATATCAACCCTACACACAATGGCAGGCATAAACTTAAAACTTAAAACCAACCCTAACCCTAACCCTAACAGTAATCCTAGCCCCAACCCAACACCAACACTAACATGAACCATAACACCAACCACAACACCAACCATAAACCCAATCCTCAACTTTACACCAACCCTACACCCAACCGCAGCCCTATACATAATACTAACACAAACCCTAAAGCTAATCCTAACCCTAACACTAACCATACCCTCAACCCAAATACCAATGCTAACACGAACCCTAACCCCAACCACAACAACCACCCTAAACCCAACCCTCAACTATATACCAAACCTATGATCAACCACAGCCCTAAACTTAACCCTAACACCAAACCTAACCCCTAACCCTAACCATAATCTGAATCTTAGATTCAACCCAACACTACTACCAACCCTAACCCAAACCCAAACTCCAACACCAACACCAACCTTAAAGAAACCCTCAATCTTATACAAATTGTACACCCAACCACTGCCCTAAGCTTCACCCCAACACAAACTATAATCCTTCCCCTAACCCTAACCTGAACACTAACCTTTAACCCTATGCTGCCACCAACCCTAACCTGAACCCTAACCCCAACTCCAACATCAATCACAAGCACATCCCTCAATACATACTAAACCTACAACCACCTACAGCTCTAAATTGATCCATAACACCAAATCAAACCCTAACCCTAACCATAACCCTAGCCCCAAATCAAACACCATGCTAACGCAAACCTTAACCCCAATCCTAAACTCAACCCTCAACTTTTTACCAACCGTACACCCAACCACAGCCCTAAACTTCACCCTAACACCATCCTAACCATAACTTTAATCCTAACCTGAACCCTAACCCTAGCCCCAACCCTACCAACAACCCTAACATGAACCCTAACCACAACCCCAACACCAACCCTAAACACAACCGTCATATTTGTTCCAAACCTACACCAAATCACAGCCCTAAACTTCACCCTAATACCAACCTTAATCGTAACCCTAACCCTAACCTGAACCCTGTCCCTACACCAATCTTACAACCACCATAACCCGGACATTATCCCCCAACCCCAACACCAACCCTAAACCCAACCCTCAACATAATACCAACCCTACACCCAACTGCAACCCTAAACTTTACCCTAACACCAACCTTAATCCTAACCCTAACTCTAACCTGAAGCCTAACCCTACCCCAACCCTACCACCTACCCTAACACGAACCTTCAACCCAACCCCAACACCAAGCCTAAACCCAACCCTCTACTTTATAACAAATCTACACCCAAGCACAACCCTAAACTTAACCCTAACACCAAACTTAATCCTTGGCCTTACCCTAACCATAACCCTAGCCCCAACCAAAACACAAATGCTAACACAAACCCTAACCCCAACCACAAACCCAACCCTAAACTGATCCCTCAACTTTATACCAACCCTACACCCAACTGCAGTCCTAAACTTAACCCTAACACAACGCTAACCCTAACACTAACCCAAACCTGAACCCTAATGCTAGAGCCAACAATACCACCAACCCTAACCCGAATCCTAATCCCAAGAACAACACCAAACCTAAACCCAACACTCAACTTTATACCAACCCTAAACCCAACCTCAGGCCTAAATTTCACCCTAACACCAACACTAACCTGAAACTAATCCCAACCCCAATGACAACCCTAAATACAACCCTCAACTTTACACCAACCATACAGCCAACCTCAGCACTATACTTAATCTAACATGAAACTTAAACCTAAACCTAACCTTAGCCCTAATCCTAGCCCCAACTCAAACACCAATGATAGCATGAACCCTTATCCCTACCACAACACCAATACTGAAAAGAACCCTCAACTTTATACCAACCCTACACCCAACTGCAGCCCTTAACTTAACCTTAACACCAACGCTAACCCTAACCCTAAACCTAAACCTAGCCCCAACCCAAACACCAAAGCTAACCAGAATTCTCACCCCAACCTCAACAACTGTAAACCCAACCTTCAACTTTATACCATCCCTAAAGCCAACCACCATCATAAATATTACCTAACACCAATGCTAAACCTAACCCTAACCTGAACACTAACCCTAGCCCTGAACCTACCACCAACCTTAACGTGAACCCTAACCCCAAATCCCACACCAACCCTAAACCCAAATCTCAACTTTATGCCAGCCCTACACCCAACCACAGACCTAAACTTCACCCTAACACCAACCTTATTCCTAAGACTTACCATAGCCTAAACCCTAAGCCTACAGCAACCCTATGACCAACCCTAATGCAAACCCTAACTCCAACCACAGCACCAACCCTAAACACAACCCTGAACTTTATACCAAACCTACACTCAAACACAGCCCTAACTTAACCCTAACACCAACCCTAACCCTAACCCTAGCCCCAGCCCAAACACCAATGTTAACATGAACCCTAATCCAAACCCCAACACAACCCCAAACACAACCCTCAACTTTATACCAACCCTACATCAAACCACAGTCCTAAACTTCACCCAAACACCAACCTGAATACTAACCCCAACTCTAACCTGAACCCTATCCCTACCCCAATCCTACAACCAACCCTATTCCGAATCCTAAACCTCAACCACAACACCAACCCTAAACCCAACCCTCAACTTTATAACAACCCTACACCCAAACACAGCCATAAACTTGGCCCTAACACCAACCTTCATCGTAACTCTAACCCTAACCTGAAGACTAACCCTACACCAACCCTACAACAAACCCTAACACAAACGTACACTTCAACCCCAACATCAACCCTAAACCCAACCCTCAACTTTATACCAACCCTACACCCAACTGCAGCCCTCATCTCACTCTAACACAAACCTTAATCCAAACCCTAACAGTAACCTGAACTCTTAGCCTACTCCAACACTACCACCAACCCTTACCCGAACCTTCATACCAAACCCAACATGAACCATAAACACAACCCTCAACTTTATACCAACCCTACACTCAATGGCAGCCTTAACTTAACTCTAACACCAACTCTAACTCTAACCCTAATGCTAATCTTAACCCTAGCCCCAACCCAACCACCAACCCTCACCCGAGCTCTAGCCTCAACTATAACACAAACCCTAAACACAACCCTCAAATTTATACCAACCCTACACCCAACAACAGTCCTTAACTTAACCCTAACACCTACCCTAACACTAACCCTAACCCTAACCTAACCCTGACATTGAGCTAGCCGTAACATAATTTGAGTCAGAAACTAAGCCTACAGCAACCCTACACAACCATATATATTTTTAGGTTAAAACGTCATTGTCCAGCATGTCTCAAAATATTTTTCCTGAAAAAAGTCGGTGAACTGGTTTGGAGAACTGAGTGAAATTCTGGCTCGATTCATTTGGATACACATCTTGCATGAAAGCTAGCATTTTCACAGAAAACTCAACAATTACTATGCAAATCCCTTATCTAATACTGTTTTGAAGGCTAACGGACTCACTGGTTCCATTCACTTCCATGCACTTTTTGGACTGAAAGTAATTTCTTCACAGAACACTATCCTTAACCTAACCTAAACCTAACACGAACACACCCCATAAAAGTACAACAACCTCAAGACCAACACCAAAACCAAACCTACATGAAGCACTTCTCACCAATCTTAATCTCACCCTAGGCAGAATCCAAATCCTAACCCTAGCCTAAGCCAAACTCTAACCCACAATAAAACACTAATGTTTGCACAACCTTAACCCTGAACATAACACTGAGCCTAAAACTAACATGAATAAAATCTGTTTCAAAAACCGTGTAATAATAACATCTGCAGACATTTCCATGCAGTTTTTCATGGAAACTACCATTGCAAAATAATGTTTCCCAGTTAAATAAGAGACCAGTTTGTGAATGTGTTTTGAGAGTTCATTGACATACTAGCTCCATTCACTTTCACGCAATTTTGTCAGAGAAATACAGCATTTCTGATGAATACTCACCCAAAGCAATGCAAACCATTACTTAAACCTGTTTTGAAACCTTAGAATGATCCTGGTTTCATTCACTGGCATAAGCTTTATTCCTTAAACTGCAATATTTCAGAGAACTCTTATTTTAAATTAATTTAAACATAACACTAACGAATCCAGTAATGCAAAGACAAACCAAAACCCCAAAGAACCCATACTAGAACAAATCCAAACCTACAAACACTGTTCCAAAATGACCCCAAGCTTAACTTCAACCCAAAACCTCACACTAAACCTAGCCCTTCACCTAGAACCTATTCTGCCACCAACATTAACCCGAAACCTAACCCCAACCCCAACACCAACCCTAAATTGAAGCACCAACTTTATACCAACTCTGCACCCAACCAGAGCACTAAACTTAACCCTAAAACCAACCCTAACCCTAACCTCAACCCTAAGACCAAGGCTAACACGAACCATTACCCCAAACCTAACACCCTAAAACCAACCCTCAAATTTACACCAACCCTACACCGAACTGCAGCCCTATACTTAATTCTAACATGATCCCTAAACCTGACACTAACCCTAACCCTAACCATAGCCCCAACCCCAAAACTAATGCTTACACAAACCCTAACCCCAACCACAACAACCTTAAAACTAACCCTCAACTTTATACCATACCACACCCAACTGCAGCCCTAAAGTTAACCCTAACACCAACCCTACCTCCTAACCCTAACCGTAACCTGAACCCTAGTCCTCGATCCAAACCTACCACCAACTCTAATCCAAACCCTAACCCCAATCCCAACATCAACCCTAAAGAAACCCTCAACTTTATACAAACCCTATACCCAACCACTGCTCTAAGCTACACTCTAACACTAAACTTTATTCTAACCCTAACCCTAACCTTACCACTAACCCTTCCCCAACGCTACAACCAACCCTAACCTGAAACCCAACCCCAACTCCAACATCAGTCCTAAACACAACCCTCAACTTCATACCAAGCCTACACCAACTGCAGCCCTAAATTTAACCCTATCACCAACCCTAACACTAACCTTAACCCTAGCTCCAACCCAAACACCAACATTAACACTAAACTAACCCCAACCCCATCACCAACGCTTAACACAACCCTCAACTTTATACCCCAACCCCATCACCAACGCTTAACACAACCTTCAACTTTATACCAAACCTACACCCTACTGCTGTCCTAAACTTCAACCTAACACCAACCTTAATCCTAACCCTAAACTTAACCTGAACCATAACCCTAGACCCAATCCTACCACCAAGCCTAACCCAAACCCTAACCCAAACCCCAACAACAAACATAAACACAACCCTCAAATTTTTACCAACCCTACACCCAACTGCAGCCCTAAACTTCACCCTAAGACCAGTCCTGACTTTAGGCCTAACCCTAACCTGAACCCTAAACCTAGACCCAACCTTATCACCAACCCTAACCTGAAACATAACTCCAAACCCAATACCAACCCAAAACACTCCACTCATCTTTACACCAACCCTACATGCAACCACAGTCCTATATTTAATACTAACAGGAACCCTAACCCTAAACCTAACCCAAATCCTAACCTTAAGCCCCACCCAAACACCAACATTAACATGACCCTAACCCCAACCACAACACCAACTCTAAACCCAACCTTCAAGTTTACACCAACCCTACACCCAGCCGCAGACCTAAACTTAACCGTAACACCAAACCTAACTTTAACCCTAATGCTAACCTTAAATCTACCTCACCCCTAACACCAACCCCACCAACAACCCTAAACCCAACCCACAACTTTATATCAACCCTACACAGAACCACAGCCCTTAACTTCACCTTAAGACCAACCTGAATCCTAACCTTAATCCTAACCTGAACCCTAATCTGACCCCAACCACAGCACCAACCATATCTCGAACCCTAACCCCAAACCCAACACCAACCCTATCACAACCCTCAACTTTATACCAATCCTACTCCCAACCACAGCCCTAAACTTAACCCTAACCCCAAACCCGACTCTTAGCCCTAACCCTAAACCAAACCCTAGCCCTAACTCAAACACCAATGCTAACATGAAACCTAACCCCAACCCACACACCAATTCTAAAATCAAAAGTCAACTTTATACCAACCCTACACCCAATCACAGCCCTAAACTTCACTCTAACATAAACCTTAATCTTAACCCTAACTTGAACCCTAAACCTACCCCCTTCATATCACCATTCCTAAACAAACACTAACTGAAACCCCAACACCAACCCTAAACACAACCCTCAAATTTATACCAACCCTGCACCCAACCACAGCCCCAAACTTAACCCTTCCACCAACCCTAACCCTGAACTGAACTCTAACCCAAGACCCAACCCAACCACCAACCCTAACCCGAACCCTAACCTCAATCCCAACACCAAACCTAAACCCAACCCTCAACTTTATACCAACCCAAAACCAAACCACAGCCCTTGTCATGGTTAGGGACATGTGTCAACTCGGCCAAGTTGTGGTAGCTGTTTACCTGATTGGGCAAGTACTGGCATGTCTGTTGCAATGAGAACATTACATAGGATTAGGTCATGATCACATCAGCTGCATCCACAACTGATTCCATTTGTAATCAGACAAAGGGGAGTGTCTTCTACAATTAGCAATGCTAAATCTAATCACAGGAAGCCTTTTAAGGAGGACTCAGAGGAGACAGGCCCCATATCTGCTTCAGCTGGTGAACCTCTCCTGCGGAATTCATCCAGACCCTCCATTGGAGTCATTGGCTTCACAGCCTGCCCTGTGGATTTGGGCTCTGTGTTCCTGCAGTCACATGAGACACTTTTATAAATTTTATATTTGCAAGTGTTCCCTGTTGATTCTGTTTCTCTAGAGAACCCTAAGTAATATATCTTGGTACCAGGAGTGGTTCTTAAGAAACAGTACCTTAAAAATGGGTTTTTATGAATGGTTTTCTACTCTGACTGGACTCAGAGACACTAAGGACTCTGATTCCCATAATCAGAATGACATTCCCAATCCATGGAGTGAGTTGGCAAAGGAGATAGTCAAAATATCATCATTCGATTCTCCTAATGCTTCACTTGTATGAAGCCAGACTCTGGGGGATAATGTTCTTGACACCTTTACAGAGTTTTGTAAAATTAAGAATTATAGAGATGTTGGTCGGTTGTTGTTAGATACACTGGCTACATTAAGGGGTGATAGAGATGGGTTTAAGGCTTCAAATGAGAAGCTTAAGTGCCGTGTGAAAGATGTAGACGTTTCTATGAGTATCCTGAAGGAAAATCTTATTTCCTGTAGCTGTAGACTTGAGATCTCTGAAAATCAGACTCAGAATCTTATTGTTAGAGTAGCAACTTTACAACATAAACTCAAATCTCAGTCTTGCATGGTGTCTGCCATTAAAGTGAGGGCATTGATTGGAAAGGAGTGGGACCCTGAAAAACGGGAGGGTGACATATGGATTGATAATGATGTTGGGGGCGAGGTTGAAACCCTAGGCCATGCTGAGTCTTCTCTAGATAACCCTGTAATAGTCTTCCCTGAGGACATAGCCACCACACCGCCAGCCTGCCTTGAGGAATTGGCCACCCAACCTCCTCCTGAAGGGATTAGCCCTAGAGTGATTAATCCTGTTTCACCAGATGAAACTGCAAATGAAGGCCCTGAAACAAATGACTTGGAAGATATTCCTAATTCTTTTCATGACCTACACCCACCGCCCCTCATTTCTTCCAGACCTATAACTGGACTAAAGTCCCAACAGCCCCTAAAGGTGAGGTACAAAGTATCACACATGAGGAGATACATTATACTCCAAAAGAACTGTGTGAGTTTGCCAATTTATATAGACAGAAATCAGGGGAATATGTGGCAATGGATTTTAAGAGTGTCAGATAATGGTGGGGGGAATATAAGGCTGGATCAGGCTGAATTTATTGATATGGGCCCACTAAGCAGAGATTCTGCATTCAATGTTATAGCTCGAGTGGTTAGAAAAGGTGTTAACAGCTTGTTTCGGTGGTTGGTTGAAACATGGATCAAAAGGTGTCCAACATTACCTGAGGTTGAAATGCCAGAACTGCCCTGGTATAATGTAGATGATGGTATCCAGCGGCTTATACAGATTGGAATGTTAGAGTAGTTTTATCATGCAAAGCCTGCTCTTACACCCCAGGAATGTCCAGAGGATGCACCTTTTACCAGAACAGTGAGAAATAAATTTGTGAGACTAGCACCATCATCCCTCAAGAGCTCTGTGGTTGCACTTCTCTGTAGGTCAGATATTACTGTGGGAACTGCTGTTACTGAGCTGGAATCCTTAAACACAATGGGGATGACAGGATCCTGAGTTGGCAGAAGACAGGTGGCAGCACTTAATCACCAAAGACAGGGTAGATGTGGCTATTATAATAGACAGCAAACTCAAAGGAGACAACAAAATTATATGACATGCAGAGATTTGTGGCATTGGTTAGTAAATCATGGGGAACCTAGAAATACAATAGAAGGGCAGTCTACTAAATTCTTGTTGGAGATGTAAAACAAAAGAGTTCTAGATCAAGTGAACAGAAGTCTAACATGAATTACAAAAACACAGAGCATGGCCCATTAATCAGTTTCCAGACTTGAAACAGTTTACAGACCCAGAGCCCCTTGAATGAAGGGGAGGCCAGATCCCTTTGGGGGAGACACCTGTTACACTGCCACAAATTTATACTGTTAATCTTCCTCCAAGTCTTCCCCAAGGAGACTGATGGCCTTTTACCAGGGTAACTGTGCATTGGGGAAAAGGAAATGATCAGATATTTTGGGGATTCTTAGACACTGGTTCAGAAATGATTAATTCCAGTGAACCCAATACATCACTCTGGACCACCAGTCAGAGTGGGGGCTTATGGATGCCAGGTGATCAATGGAGTTTTATCTGAGGTTCATCTCACAGTGGGTCCAGTGGGCCCCTGGAACCATCCTGTGGTTATTACCCTCGTTCTGGAATGTATAATTGGCATAGAAATACTGAGCAACTGGCAGAATCCCCATGTTGGCTCTCTAACTCGTGCAGTGAGGGCTATTATGGTGGGAAAGGCCAAGTGGAAGCCACTAGGACTGCCCCTACAATGCAAAATAATAAATCAGAAGAAATACCATATTCCTGGAGGGATTGCAGAGATTACTGCTACTCTTGAGGACTTGAAAGATGCAGGGGTGGTGATTTCCACCACATCACTGTTCAACCCTCCTATTTGGCCTGTGCAGAAAACAGATGGGTCTTGGAGAATGACAGTGGATTATCATAAGCTCAACCAGGTGGTAACTCCAATTGCAGCTGCTATTCCAGATGTGGTATCATTGCTTGAGCAAATCAATACATTCCCTGGTACCTGGTATGCAGCTATTGATCTGGCAAATGCTTTTTTCTCAATAGCTATTAGTAAGAACCACCAGAAATAGTTTGCTTTCAGCTGGCAAGGTCAGCAATATACTTTCACTGTCCTACCTCAGGGGTATATCAACTCTCCAGCCCTATGTCATAATCTTGTTTGCAGAGACCTTGATCATTTCTGCCTCCCACAAGACATCACACTGGACCATTATATTGATGATATCATGTTGATTGGACCTAGTGGGCAAGAAGTAGCAACTGTTCTAGCCTTACTGGTAAGACATTTGCTTGTCAGAGGATGGGAGATAAATGCAACAAAAATACAGGGACCTACCACCTCAGTGAAATTTCTGGGTGTCCAGTGGTGTGGGGCATGTCAAGATATCCTTTCTAAGGTGAAGGATAAGTTGCTGCATCCGGCCCCTCCTACAACCAAAGAAGAGGCACAATGCCTAGTTGGTCTTTTTGGATTTTGGTGACAACATATTCTTCATTTGGGTGTGCTACAACAGCCCATTTATCGAGTGACCAAAAAGCTGCTAATTTTGAGTGGGGACCTGAACAAGAGAAGGCTCTGCAACAGGTCCAGGGTGCTGTACAAGGTGCTCTGCCACTTGGGCCATATGATCCAGCAGATCCAATGGTGCTGGAAGTGTCAGTGGCAAATAGAGATGCTGTCTGGAGCCTTTGGCAGGCCACTATAGGAGAATCACAATGCAGACCCTTAGGATTTTGGAGCAAAGCCTTACCATCTGCTGCAGCTAACTACTCACCTTTTGAGAGCCAGCTATTGGTCTGCTACTGGGCCTTAGTAGAGACTGACCACTTAACCATGGGCCACCAAGTTACCATGAGACCTGAGTTGCCTATCATGAGTTGGGTGTTGTCTGACCCACCAAGCCATAAAGTTGGGAGTGCACAGCAGCACTCTCTTGTAAAATGGAAATGGTATATACAAGATAGAGCCAGAGTAGGTCCTGAAGGCACAAGTAAGTTACATACAGAAGTGGCACAAATGCCCATGGTTTCCACTCCTGCTGCCACATTACCTTCTCTCTCCCAGACCAGAGCTATGGCCTCTTGGGGAGTTCCTTACAGTGAATTGACTGAGGAAGAGAAAACTCAGGCCTGGCCTTAGAGATGGTTCAGCACGATATGCAGGTACCATCCAAAAGTGGACAGCTGCAGCATTACAACCTCTTTCTGGGGGGTCCTTGAAGGACAGTGGTGAGGGGAAATCCTCCCAGTGGGCAGAACTTCGAGCAGTGCACCTGGTGGTTCATTTTGCTTGGAAGGAAAACTGGTCAGAGTTGCATTTGTATACTGACTCATGGGCTGTTGCTAAGGTTTGACTGGATGGTCAGGGACTTGGAAAGACCATAATTGGAAAATTGGTGACAAAGAGGTCTAGGGAAGAAGTATGTGGATAGACCTTTCTGAGTGGGCTAAAAACATGAAGATATTTGTGTCCCATGTGACTTCACATCAGAGGATAACTTCAGCAGAGGAAGATTTTAATAATCAAGTGGATAAGATGACCCGTTCTGTGGATACCAGTCAATTTCTTTCCCCAGCAACTCCTGTCATTGCCCAATGGGCTCATGAACAAAGTGGTCATAGTGGTAGGGATGGAGGTTATGCATGGGCTCAGGAACATGGACTTCCACTCACTAAGGTTGAGCTGGCAACAGCCACTGCTGAGTGCTCAATCTGCCAGCAGCAGAGACCCACACTCGGCAACCGATATGGCACCATTCCCCGAGGTGACCAGCCAGCTACATGGTGGCAGGTTGATTACATTGGACCATTCCCTTCATCGAAGGGAGAGGAATTTGTTCTAACTGGAATAAACACATACTCTGGATACAGGTTGCTTTCCCTGCATGCAATGCTTCTGCCAAAACTACCATCTGAGGGCTTACAGAATGCCTTATCCATCGTCATGGTATTCCACATAACATTGCTTCGGATCAAGGAATACACTTCACAGCAAATGAAGTGCGGGAATGGGTGCATGCTCATGGAATTCTCTGGTCCTACCATGGTCCCCATCATCCAGAAGCAGCCGGATTGATAGAACGGTGGAATGGCCTTTTGAAAACTCAACTACAGTGCCAACTAGGTGGCAAAAACTTGGAAGGCTGGGATAATGTTCTCCAGGAAGCTGTGTATGCTCTGAATCAGCATCCACTGTATGGTGCTGTTTCTCCTATAGCCAGGTTCCATGGGTCCTGGAACCAAGGGGTGGAAATGGGTGTGGTATCACTCACTATTACCCCTAGTGATCCACTAGGAAAATTTTTGCTTCCTGTCCCTGCTACCCTGAGTTCTGCTGGTCTACAGGTTTTAGTTCCAAAACGGGGTGTGCTTCCTCCAGGAGAAACAACAATGATACCACTGAACTGGAAGTTAAGACTGCCACCTGGTCACTTTGGGCTACTTATGCCTCTGGATCAACAAGCCAAGGGGATTACATTACTGTCTGGGGTAATTGACCCTGACTATCAGAAAGAAGTAGGACTGCAACTACATAATGGAGGTAAAGAAGAGTTTTCTTGGAATATAGGAGATCCCCTAGGGTGTCTATTACTACTACCATGCCCTGTGATTAAAATCAATGGAAAACTGCAACAACACAATCCAGGCAGGACTACTAATGGCTCTGAAACTTCTGGAATGAAGGTTTGGGTCACCCCCCAGGCAAAGAACCACGGCCAACTGAGATGCTTGCTGAGAGTAAAGGGAACATGGAATAGGTAGTGGAAGAAGGTAGTGATAAATACGAACTTCAACCACATGATCAGTTACAGAAATGAGGTCTGTAATGCTGTTTTGTTCATGTTATACTGTTTAAGTTGCAAGATATCAAGTTTAAGAATGAATGTTGCCTAAGGATTTGCACCCTATTCTGGAGAGATTTAATGTATTTCCAGTTATATGCAGGACAGTTGAGTATTGTCAGGTAAAAGAAAAAACGTGTGCTTATTTGTTTTCATTTGGAAATTAAGTATGCTTTAAGGTGATATATATATAGGTGCCAAGTTGACAAGGGGTGGATTGTCATGGTTAGGGACATGTGTCAACTCGGCCAAATTGTGGTAGCTTTTTATCTGATTGGGCCAGTTCTGGCCTGTCTGTTATAATGAGGACATTTCATAGGATTAGGTCATGATCACGTCAGCTGCATCCACAGCTGATTCCATTTGTAATCAGCCAAAGGGGAGTGTCTTCTACAATGAGTGATGCTAAATCTAATCACAGGAAGCTTTTTAAGGAGGACTCAGAGGAGACAGGCCCCATTCCTACTTCAGCTGGTGAACCTCTCCTGTGGAGTTCATCCAGACCCTCCATTGGAGTTGTCGGCTTCACAGCCTGCCCTGTGGATTTGGACTCTCTGTTCCTGCAGTCACGTGAGACACTTTTATAAATGTTATATTTGCAAGTGTTCCCTGTTGATTCTGTTTATCTAGAGAACCCTAACTAATACAGCCCTAAACTTCACCTTTACACCAACCTTAATCCTAACCTTAACCCTAACCTGAATAAATACTCTAGACCCAACCCTATAAACAACCCTAACTGGAAACCTAATCACACACCCAACACTAAACCAAAATGCAGCCCTCAACTTTACACGAACCCTAACCCCACCACCAACAAAAACCCGAAAACAAAGCCCCAAATTTATACCAACCCTACACCCAACTTTATACCAAGTTTAGGTTAAGCCCTAAACTTAACCTAAAAACCAACCCTAACCCTAACTCTTGACCCATCCCAAACACCAACACAAACCTAAAACCTAACCCCAACCCCAACACCAACCCAAAGCCCAACTGTCAAATTTATACCAAACCTATACCCAACCATGGCCCTAAATTTAAACCTAACACCAAACTTAAGCCTAACCCTTGCCCTAAACTAAACCCTAGCCCCAACCCAAACACCAACACTAACATGAAGCCTAACCCCAACCACAACACCAACCCTAAAGCCAACCCTCAACTTTATACAAACCCTACACGCAACCGCAGCCCTAAACTTAACCCTAACAATAACCCTAATCTGAACCCTAACCCTAGCCTGAATCATAAACCTAGACCCACCCCTACCACCGACCTTAACCCTAACCCTAACCCCAACCCCAGCACCAAACCTAATCACAACCCTTAAATTTATACCAACCCTAAACCCAACCACACACCTAAACTTCACCCAAACACCAACCCTAACACTAACCCTAACCCTAACCTGAACCCTACCCTAGACCCAACCCTATCACCAAACCTAACCCAAAACCTAACCCCAACCCCAACACCAACCCTAGACCCAATCCTATCACCAAACCTAACCCAAAACCTAACCCCAACCCCAACACCAACCCTAAACCCAACCCTCAAATTTATGCTAACTGTACACCCAACCACAGCCCTATACTTAATCCTAACATGAACTCTAACACTAACCCTAACCCTAGCCCCAAACCAAGCAGCAACGCTAATATGAACCCTAACAGCAACCCCAACACCAAACCTAAACCCAACCCTCAACTTTATAACACCACTACACTGTACTGCAGACATAAACTTCACCTTAACACCAACCCTAACCCCAATCCTAACCGTAAACCTAACCCAAGACCCAACACTACCACCAACCATAATCCGAAACCTAAACCCAAACCAACACCAAAGCTAAACCCAACCCTCAACTTTATACCAACCCTACACCCAACTGCAGCCCTATATTTAACCCAAACACAAACCTAATCCTAACCTTAACCCTAAACCTAACGCAATACCCAACCTAAACACCAATGCTAACAGGAACACTAATCCCAACCACAACACCAACCCTAAAACCAACCCTCATCTTTATCCCAACCATACACTCAATTGCAGCCCTAAACTTCACCTTAACACAAACCCAACACTAACGCTATCCCTAACATGAAACCTAACCCAAGAGCCAATCCAACCCTAACCCGATCACCAACCCTAACCCAAAACCTAACCCCAACACCAACACCAGCCCTAAAGCCAACCCTAAAGTTTATAGGAACGCTACAAGCAACTGCAGCCCTAAACTTCACCCTAACACAAATCCTAACCCCAACCCTAACCCTAACCCTAAACCTAGCCCTAAACCAAACACCAATGCAAACCCAAACACTAACCCAAACCCCAACACCAACCCTAAGCACAACCCTCAAATTTATACCAATGCTAAAACAGACTGCAGGCCTAAACTTCACCCTAACACCAACCCAAACTCTAACCCTAACCATAACCCTAAACCTAGTCACAACAAAAACACCGACGCAAACCTGAACCCTAACCCCAACATGAACAACCCTAAACCCAACCCTCAATTTATACCAACCCTACACCCAACTTAAGCCATTACTTCACCCTAACACCAAGCATCATCTTAACCATAACTCTAATCTGTACCCTAATCCCACACCAAACCTACCACCAACCTTATCTTGAACCCTAACCCTAACACCAACCCTAAACACAATTCTCAACTCTATACCAACCCTACACCCAACCACAGCCCTAAACTTAACCATAACACCAACCCTAAACCTAACCTTAACCCTAACCCTAACTATAACCCCAACTCAAACACCAATGCTAACACAAACCTTAACCCCAACCCAACACCAACCGTAAATCCAATCCTCAAATCCATACCAACCTTACACCAAACCACAGCCCTAAACTTTACCCTAACACCAACCTTAATCATTAACCTAACATAACCAGAACCTGTCCCTACACCAACCCTACCACCAACTCTAACCCAAACTCTAAACCCAACCCCAACACAAACCCTAAACCAAACCCTCAACTTAATACCAACTCTACACCCAACTGTAGCCCTGAACTTCACCCTAACACCAACATTAATCCTAACACTAACCCTAACCTGAAGCCTAACCCTACCCCAACCCTACTACCAAACCTGACACAAACCCTCACCACCACAGCAACATCCAACCAAAACACAACCTTTTACTTCATATCAACCCTAAACTCACCTCAGCTCTAACTTAATCTTAACACCAACCCTAAACCTAACCCTTACCCTCACCCTAACCTTAGCCCCAAGCCAAACTAAATGCTAACATGAACACTAACCCTAACCACAACACCAACCATAAACCCAATCTTCAACTTTATACCAAACCTACACCAAACTGCAGCCCTAAATTTTACCCTAATATCAACCCTAACCATAAACCTAACCCAAACCTGAACCATAAACCTAGGCCCATCCCTCTCACCAACCCAAACTGATACCTAATCCCAACCCAAACACTGACCCAAAACTGAACCCTCAACTTTACACTAACCCAACACCCAACCACAGCCCTATTCTTAATCCTAACATGAACCCTAACCCTGACCCTACACCTAACCTTAACCCTAGCCCCAACCCAAACACCAACACTAACACAAAACTTATGCCCAACCACAACACCAACCATAAACCCAATAATAACTTTATACCAACCCTAAACCCAATCACAACCCAAAACTTCACCTTCACACTAATCTTAATCCTAACCCTAACCCTAAACTGAACCCTAATTGTACACCCAACCCTATCACCAAAACTAACTCAAAATCTAACCCTAATCTCAACACCAACCCTAAACCCAACCCCCAATATTACCTAAGCCTAAACCAAACAGCAGCACTATACTTAATCCTAACATGAACACTAACTCTAACCTTAGCCCTAAACCTAACCCTAACCCCAACTCAAACACCAATGCTAGCACAAAACTTACCCCAACCACAACACCAACCTGAAAAACAACCCTCAACTTTATAGAAACCCTACACACAACTGCAGGCCTAAACTTTACCCTAACACCAAAACTAACCCTAACCCTTAACCTAACCCTATACCAAGCCTCAAAACCAAAACCAACACTAACCCTAACCTTACCCCAAACCTGTACCCTAATTCTAGACACCACCTTATCACCAGCCCAGACCCAAACCCTAACCCCAAACCCAACACCAAACATAAACCCAACCCTCAAATTTATACCAAAATTACACTGTACCACAGCCCTTAACCTCACCTTAACACCAACCCTAACACTAAAACAAACCCTGACATGAACCCTAAACCTAGACCCAATCATATCACCATCCTTAACCTGAAACCTAACCCCAAACCCAACATCAACCCTATACCCAACCATAGCCCTATACTTAATCTTAACATGAACCCTAACCCTAAACCAACCCTAACCCTAACCCTAGCCCCAACCCAAACATCAACACTAACACGAACCCTAACCCCAACCACAAAACCAACCCTAAACCCAACTCTCAAATTTATACCAATCCTACATCAACCACAGCCCTAAACTTAACCTCAACACAAAATGTAACCCTAACCTGAACCCTAATCATAGAACTAACTCTACCAACAAACCTAACCTGAAGCTTAAGCCCAACACCAAAACCAAACCTAAACACAAGCCACAACTTTATACCAACCCTACACCCTTCTGCAGCCCTAAACTTCACCCTAACAAGAACCCTAATAGTAAATGTTACCCTCACTTGAACCCTGACCCTAGACCCAACCCTATCACCAACTCTGACCCAAAACCTAAACCCAAGCCCAACATCAACCCTAAACTCAACCCTCAACTTTACACCAACAGCACACCCAATCGCAGCAATATACTTAATCTTAATAGGAACCCTAACCCTAACCCTAACCCTAACCCTAATCCTAGCCCCAATCCAAACACCAAAGCTAACACAAAACCTAACCCCAACAATAACACCAACCCTAAGCCCAACCCTCAAATTTATACCAACTCTACATCCAACTGCAGCCCTAAACTTCCCCCTTACACCAAACATAATCCTAACCCTAACCCTAACTTGAAACAAAAGCTTAGCCCCAACCCTACCACCAACAGTAACCCTAATCCTAACCCCAAACCAACAAAACCTCAAATCCCAACCCTCAACTTTATATCAATCCTACACCCAAATGCAGCCTGAAACTTCACCCTAACACCAACTGTAATCCTAAGCCTAATCCTAAACTGAACCCTAACCCAATCCCAACCCAATGACCAAACCCAAACTGGACCCTAACCCCAAGCTCAACACCAACCCTAAACACAACCCTCAACTTTATACCAACCCTACACCCAATGGCAGCCCTAAACTTAAACCCAACACCAAGATTAATCCTAACCCTAACCCTAAAACTAGACCCATCCCAAACATCAAGACCAACCCAAACCCTAACCCCAACCTCAGCATAAAATCTAAACCCAACTCTCAACTTTATACCAAACGAATACCCAAAAGCAGTCCCAACTTTAACCCTAACACCAAACCCAACCATAACACTTACCCTAACCCTAACCCTAGCCACAACCCAAACACCAATGCTAACACGAACTGAAACCCCAATCACAACACCAACTGTCATGGTTAGACACGTGTCAACTTGGGCAAGTTGCAGTAGCTGTTTATCTGATTGGGCAAGTACTGGCCTGTCTGTTGCAATGAGGACATTTCATAGGATTAAGTCATGATCACGTCAGCTGCATCCACAGCTGATTCCATTTGTAATCAGCCAAAGGGGAGTGTCTTCTACAATTAGTGATGCTAAATCTAATCACGGGAAGCCTTTTAAGGAGGACTCTGAGGACAGGCCCCATTCCTGCTTTGGCTGGTGAGCCTCTCCTGTGGAGTTCATTCAGACCCTCCATTGGAGTTATCAGCTTCACAGCCTGCCCTGTGGATTTGGACTCTGTGTTCCTGTAATCATGTGAGACACTTTTATAAATGTTATATTTGCAAGTGTTCCCTGTTGATTCTGCTTATCTAGAGAACCCTAACTAATACACCAACCCTAAACCCAATCCTCAAATTTATACCAACCCTACACCCAACCGCAGACCTCAATTTCACCTTAACACAAACCTTAAATCTAACACTAACCCTAACCTCAACCCTAACCCTAGACCCAACCCTATCACTAAACCTAACATGAAACCTAACCACAACCTCAACACCAACTCTAAACCCAAACCTCAATTTTACATTAATCCTACACCCAAATGCAACACTATACTTAATCCTGACATGAACCCTAACTCTACCCTTAGCCCCAAACCAAACACCAATGCTAATACGACCCCTATCCCCAACCCCTACACCAAACCCACACCCAGCCATCAACTTTATACCAACTCTACACCCTACCGCAGCCCTAAACTTCATCCTAACACCAACCCTAATACTAACCCTAACATTAACCCTACCCCAAGACCCATCCCTTTCACCAACCCTAACCCAAAACCTAAACCCTACTGCAACACCAACCCTAAATCCACCACCCAACTTTACACCAAACCTACACTCAACAACAGCCCTATAGTTAATCCTAACATGAACACTAACCCCAACCCTATCCCCAACCCAAACACCAATGCTAATATGAACCCTAACCCAAACAACACCAACCCTAAACCCAACCCTCAATTTTATACCAACCCTACACCAAATAGCAGCCCTAAATTTCACCCTAACACTAATGCTAACTATAACAGGAACCCTAACCATAAACCCAATCCTATCACCAAACCTTACCAGAGACCTACACCCAACACCAACACCAACCCTAAACCCATCCCTCAAATTTATACCAACTCTACATGCAACCACAGCCATAACTTCACCCTAACAGCCACCCTAACCATAATCCTAACCCTAAACCTAACCCCAACCCAAACACTAATGCTAATCCCGAATGCCAAACCCAACACCAAAACAAACCCTAAACACAAGTCTCAACTTTATATGAACCCTACAACCAACCGCAGCCCCAAGCTTCACCCTAGCACCAACCCTAACCCTAACCCTAAGTCTAACCCAAAACCTAGCCCCAACAAAAGCACCAAAGCTAACCTGAACCCTAACCCCAACACGAACAAAAACCCTAAACCCAACCCTCAACTTTATACCAACCCTGCACCCACCAGAGCCCGAAACTTCCTCCTAACACCAATGCTAACACTAACCCTAACCCTAATCTGAACCCTAACCCTTGAACCAACCCCGCCAACAAACCTAAGGTGAGCCCAAACCTCAAACCCAACACCAAACCTAAACCCACCCCTCAACTTTAGACCAACCCTACACCCATCTGCAGCCCTAAACTTCACCCTAACACCAACTCTAACTCTACACTATCCCTAATCTGAACTCTAACGTGACACAACCCTATCACCAATCCAAACCCAAAAACTAACCCAAACCCCAACACCAACCCTAAATCGAACCCTCAATTTTACACCAACCCTACACCCAACCACAGCCCTATACTTAATCCTAACATGTACCCTAAACTTAACCTTACCTTAATCCTATTCCTAGACACAAACCATACACTAAAGCCAGCACGAACCATAACCCCAACCACAACACCAACCCTAAACACAACCCTCAAAATTATAGTAACCCTACACCCAACTACAGCCCTAAACTTAAACCTAACACTAACCCTAAACCTAAACTTAACACTAACCCTAACCCTAGCCCCAAACCAAACCTGAACACTAACCCGAACACTAACACTGACCCCTTTATCAAACATATACCCAATCCTCAATTTTATACAAACAGTACACTGAACTGCAGCACTAAACTTCACCTTAACAATAATGCTATCACAAACCCTAACCACAACCTGAACACTAAACCAAACCCCAACCGTACACCAACACTAACCCTCACCTTAAACCCAACCCGAACACCAACCCTGAACCCAACCTTCAAATTTATACCACCCGCACTCAACTACCTCCCTAAACTTCATCCTAACACCAACCCTCACTCTAACCCTAATCCTTATCCTAGATCCAACCCTCTCACCAACCCTAACCTGAAACCTAATCCCAACTACAAAATCATCTGGAAACTGAACCATCAATTATACACCAACCCTACACACAATCACAGCTTTATACATAATCCTAACATGAAGCCTAAACCTAACCCTAACCCTAACTTTAACCCTAGCCCCAATCCAAACACCAACCCTAAACCCAAGCCTCAACTTTATACCAACCCTACACCCAAAGGCAGCTCTACTTCACCCTAACACCAACCTTAATCCTAACCCTAAGTCTAACCTGAACCTGAACTTTAACCCCAACCCCAACACCAACCCTAAACACAACCCTCAACTTTATACAAACCCTACACCCAAATGCAATCCTAAACTTATCCCTCACACCAACCCTAACACTAACCCTAATCCTAAACATAACCCTAGCACCAACCCAAACTACAACGCTAACATGAACCTTAACCCCAAACCCAACACCAAACCTAAACCCAACCTTCAACTTTATAACAACCCTACACCCAACTGCAGACCTAAACTTCACCCTAAAACCTACCCTAGCCCTAACCCTAAACCAAACCTGAAATCTAACCCAGCCCCAAAGCTACCACCAACCCTAACCTGACCCTAACCCCAATCACAACACCAAACCTAAACCCAAGGCTCAACTTTATACCAATGCTACACCCAACCACAGCCCAAAACTTCACCCTCACACCAAACTTTATCATAAACCTAACCCTAAACTGAACCCTAACCCTACCCAAACTCTTCCACAAACCCAACCCAAACCCTAACCTCAAATCCAACACAAAACCTAAACACAACCCTCAACTTTCTACCAACCCTACACACCATTGCAGCGCTAAACTTAACCCTAATTCTATTCCTAAACCTAATCCTAACCCTAGCCCCAACCCAAACACCAATGCTAACACAAAACCTAACCCCAATCCCAACACCAACCCTAAATCCAACACTCAACTTTCCACCAACCCTAAACCCAACCACAGCCCTATACATAATCCTAAACCTAACCCTAACCTGAACCCGAACCCAAGCCTGAACCCCAAAACCAATTGAAACACCAACACAAACGCGAACCTTAACCCCAACCATTACACCAACCCCAAACCCAACCCTCAAATTTATAAAAATCCTAAAACCAAACGCAGCCCTAAACTTCACCCTAACACCAACCCTAAGCCTAAACCTAAGCTTAAACTGAATCCTAACCCTAGCCCCAAAGCTAGCACCAACCCTAACCCCAATCACAACACCAACCCTCAAATTTATACCAACCCTACACCCATCCAGAGCCCTAAACTTCACTGTAACACCAAACTTAATCCTAACTCTACTCCTAACCTGAACCCTAACCATAGCCCAAACTTACCACCAGCCATTACAAACCCTAACCCCAAATCCGACACCAACCCTAAACACAGCACTCAACTTTAAACCAACCCTAACCCAACCATGGCCCTAAACTTAACCCTAACACCAACCCTCCCCTAACCCTAAACCTAACCTTTAACCTAGCCCCAACCCAATCACCAATGCTAACACGAACACTAACCCCAACCCGAATACCAACCCTACAACCAATCGCAGCACTAAACTTAACCCTAACACCAACCCTAACACTAACCCTAGCCCTAAACTTAACCCTAACCCTAGACCCAACCCTACCACCAACCCTAACCCGAACCCTAAACCCAACCCCAACACCAAACCTAAACCGAACTCTCAACTTTATACCAATCCTACACCCAACCACAGCCCTAAACTTAACCCTAACACCAACCCTAACACTATTCCTAACCGTAACCCTAAATCAAGCCCCAACCAAAACACCATCACTAACCTGAACCCTAAGCTCAACCTCATCACCAACCCTAAACCCAACCCTCAGCTTTATACCAACCCTACACCCAACTGCAGCCCTTAACTTCACACTAACACCAACCCTAACCCTAACCTAACCCTAACCTGCACCCTAAACTTAGCCCTAACCCTACCACCAACCCTAACCTGAACCCTAACCCAATGCCAACACCAACCCTAAATCCAACCCTCAACTTTATACCAACCCTACACCCAACCACAGCCCTTAACTTAACCCTAACACCAAACCTAACCCTAACCCTAAAACTAACCTGAACCCTAACCCTAGACCCAACCCTACACCACTAATCCAAAACCTAACCCCAACTCAAACACTACATCTAAGCCAAACACTCAACTTTACACCAGCCATACACCCAACTGCAGCCCTATACTTAATCCTAACATGAACCCTAACCCTAACCCTAAACCTAACACTAACTCTTGCTCTAACACCAATGCTAACATGACCCCTAACCCCAACCACAACACCAACCCTAAACCCAACCCTCAAATTTATACCAACCCTACACCCATCCACAACCCTAAACTTAACCCTAACACCTACCCTAACCCTAACCTTAACCCTAACCCTAAACCTAGACCCAACCCGAACACCAATACTATACCAAACCCTAACCCCAATCACATCCCCAAGCCTAAACCCAACCCTCAACTTTATACCAACCCTACAACCAACTGCAGCCCTAAACTTCACCCTAACAAACTGAACCCTATCCATAACCTTTACCTGAACCCTAAACCTAGTCCCAACCTTACCACCAACCCTAACCCTAACCCTAACCAAAAACCTAACTGTTAGGTCAGGGGAATGGGAAGGACACTGCAATATGGACTGTGGGAGCTGGGTCCCTCCTCCCAACATGGCTTCTGGAACAAGGAAGTGAGCCGTTATAATTACAGTGCTTGCCAAACGCCACCTGACCCCCTTTGCTTAATGTGCCACCCTTTCTGGACGTTACCTGACCCCCTTGCTTAAAAAATCGCCATGCCAAAACCCAGGCACAGACTCAACTCTCTCCATCTTGTGTTCAGTGAGCTCTGCCTAGGAGTGCAGCAATAAAACATTCTCACTTTTTGTCTCCTAGTCTACTTTCATTCTTTTCTCACCCTCTCCCCTCGTAAACCTTTCATCTTGGTGCCAAAACCCGGGAGAGGAGCGCAGGTCCTGCCAGCCTGGCCAGGGGTGCCCCAGCCTCTCCTCTTTCCTCCATATAGCCAGCAACAAGGGATCCTTTGGCCTGCCACTACATCCACCACAGATTGGGTAAGTCCCTTCCCTTCTAGCCCTGCTGTCAGTTCTTATCATTCTGAGAGAGCCTGTCCATAAATTACCCTCCAAAAATTGTGAATTCACGTCCGGTTCTCTTCCAAGGGCTGAAGTGAATGGGGATGCCTGCAAGCCTCACTTCCTTTTCCGGGACTTGAGAAGTCATGAGGATGCCTTGCTTCTCATTTCCCTCCTGATTCATGTCCAGGACCTGAAACTGCCTCAAACCAGGGTGAGACATCCCCTGGGGAGATGAGCCCCCACTCATAAGAGGTCCAAGGACTCTCTCAGGGTGTTTGGATGCCGACACACACTGGGCCAGTCCTTTGTCCTCCGAGACCCATCATTATGGGCAATAAGTCCTCAAAAACCAAACCTTACACTCCTCTGGGTTGTCTTCTGACAAGTCTATCCACACTGGCTGTACTTCCAGACATCTGGCCAAAATGCCTCACTTACTTTTGTAAAACGGCTTGGCCCCAGTATCAATTGGATAATGATTCACATTGGCCTGAGGATGGGACTTTTGATTTTAATCTCCTTACAAACTTCTGCAACTTTTGCCAGAGGAATAACAAATGGGCCGAAATTCCTTATGTCCAAGCTTTTTATCCTTTGTGCTCCCATCCATCCCTTTGTACTTTCTGCTCCATAAACTTCATCCTTTTCCAATCCTCTCAACTCCTCTTCCTTTAAACGACCAAGGCCTCTACAATGTTCAGGAGGATGATCTTCCTCTTCCTTACTCTACCCTTCTCTTCCCCCAGCAGCATCTCAGTCGCCATCTTGTCCTTCACTTCCTCCTTCTTCTCCAGTGCACCACAGTTGCCATCTTGTCTTTCACTTCCTCCTTCTGCTCCAGCAAAACCTCAGCTGCCATCTCGTCCATCACTTCCTCCTCCCACTCCAGTTGCATTCCACCCACCATATTGTCCCCTTCCTTCTCCTCCTGCACCACCAGCACACTCACTGCTATCTTATCCTTCTCTACCCCCATCACTTGGGTAGCAATCCCACTGCCATCTTATCTTTCTCCCTTCTAATCTAGCAGCTATCCAGCAGCCATCTCATCCACCCCTCCCTCCTCCTATTCTAGCAGCTCTCCCACTACCACCATGCCTTCTTCCCCTTTCCCTAGCTCTTCTGCCACTGCCAAATTCCTCTCCATCCTCAACAGCCTTGCCATCCTCACCTGTAAGCTCCCATACCTGCCAAAAAAGTACTATGCTCTGTCCCCTCCAGGAAGTCACAGGACCTGAAGGGTTAATTCGAGCACACACCCTCTTCTCTCTGGGCGATCTCTCACACATTGAAAAATGGTTGGGCTCCTTCTCCAATGATCCAACTACCTATAATAAAGAATTCCAATATCTATCTAATGCTTAAGACCTTACCTGGCATGACATTCATGTAATCTGCTCTTCTTCCCTAACTACAGATGAAAGGGACCGCATTTTCAATGCAGCCAGTTCTCAGGCTGACCAGGTGCTTATAACCGACCACACCATGCTGATAGGGGCTGAGGCAGTACCAGATTGAGAGCCAGGGTGGAACTATTGGATTGACACTCCAGCGGGGAGAAATGTATGAGTTAGGTGAGACAAAATGCTTACGTGCCTCATAGCTGGCATGCAGAAAGCTTCCCATAAGGTCGCAAACTTTCATAAACTGAGGGAAATTACTCAGGGTCCTGAGGAAAATCCTGCTGACTTTCTAAACTGGCTCACGGAGGCCCTCTCCCAATATACCTGCCTAAACCTTGACTCAGAGGCTGGTAAAACCATCTTAGCCACACATTTTATATCCCAGTCAGCCCCAGACATAAGGTGCAAGCTTAGAAAAATTGAGGACTGTCCTCAGGTCCCTATTCTTGACCTGGTAAACATGGCCTTTAAAATATTTAGTACTCGTGATGAATTAGAGAGGGCAGAAAAAGAGTCCCGGGACTGCCGAAGGGCGAATTTACAAACTCAATCCCTGATTGTGGTCCTGAGGCCCACTTCAACTGACAAGAAGCTGGCTATGACAAATCCGCCACCAGGAAGATGCTTCAAATGTGGCCTCGATGGACACTGCTCCAACCAGTGCCCCAATCCTCGACTGCCCAAGGGACCATGCCCTCTCTGTGGGAAAAAGGGACATTGGAAATGTGACTGCCCCTCGGTGCCTAGCTGTGGAGGGGCTGTCCTTCCAACCCCTGACCCACTGCTGGCAGTCCTGGGCCTGGCCACCAGCGACTGACAATGCCCGGCCTCAGTGACCCCGATCACCCTCTTCAAGCCCACAGTAACAATCAAAGTACTGGGTAAGTCCACATCCTTTGTAGTTGACACAGGAGCTACCTTCTCTGGCCTCCCGTCCTACTCAGGTCAACTCCTTTCTTCACAGGTCACGGTTCTGGGCATAGATGGCCATCCTTCGTGCCCCTTAACTACTGGACCACTTACATGTTTAATAGAAAGATACCCCATCACACTCTCTTTCTTAGTAATGCCTTCTTGCCCCAGCCCGCTAGTGGGGCAATATCTTCTTGCCAAGCTAGGGGCCTCACTTCACTGGATACAAAAACCTCAAACAAATTTACTATTACCCTTATGTGTGGCATCCATCTCCACCCAGGGTTCTGCCCTTCCCTCACCTCCTCTACCACCTCACCTAGTGATCCCAGAGGTATGGGATACTTCAACTCCCCTAATAGCTTCCCATCATAAACCAGTTCTTATCTGGCTAAAGGATCCCTCCTCATCCCCATCTCGGCCACAATTTCCCATCTCCATAACCCATCAGAAAGGACTCCAACCCATCATTAACCAGCTCCAGGGAAAGGGCCTCCTCATACCCACTAACTCGCCATATAACACCCCTATTTTACTTGTCAAAAAACCCGATGGTTCTTACTGTCTAATCCAAGATCTTCATCTAATTAATGGGACTATCATCCCCATCCACCAAGTAGTTCCCAACCCATATACTCCTCTCTCACACATACCCCCTCACACTACTCATTATTCTGTCCTAGACTTTAAATATGCCTTCTTTACAATCCCTCTAGACCCTGACTGTTACAATTTATTTGCTTTTACCTGGGAAGACCCAGATTCTGACTCTTCGGCAGCCCAACAACTTACATGGATGGTATTACCTCAGGGGTTTCACGATAACCCCCATATCTTTGGCCAAGCTCTAGCCAGGGACCTAATAGAGTGCAATCTAACCCCCAGTATTGTTCCTCAATATGTAGATAACTTGTTAATTTGCAGCCCTTCTAAAGAAACTTCCACAAAGGCTACAACCACCCTATTAAACTTTTAGCTGACAAATGATATTGTGTCTCCCCCACCAAAGCTCAGCTCTCTTCCTCCACTGTCACCTACTTGGGGCTCTTCCTCACTCCCATATTCCAGCATCTAACAGTAGACAGACAACAAGCTCTCCGAGAGCTCAAACCTCCAGAAAATGCTGAACAAATTTTATCTTCCTAGGTTTTGTGGGGTTTTTCTGACACTGGGTCCCCAGCTTTTCCCTCCTAGTGAAGCCTCTTTATGAAGCAGCCAAGGTGATGCCCGCGGGACCCCTAGATGACCCCTCTACCATAGCCAAAACTTTCTCAGTTCTCCAGGATGCTTTACTTCAATCACCTCCTCTCACTCTTCCAAATCCCAACAAACCCTTCTTCCTTTTCACTGATGAAAAGCAAGGAATAGCAGTGGGAGTCTTAACCCAACCTCTGGAACTGACTTATAGTCCCATAGCCTATCTTTCAAAACAAATGGACCCCACTACCCATGGATGGCTTCCCTGTCTCTAAGCACTGGCTTCGGCTGCTACCCTAACTCGTGTAGCTCTTAAACTCAGTCTGGGTAGACCTCTTCAAGTCCTGTCACCACATCGTCTACAAGACCTCTTATCACATAAATGTTTCTCTTTTCTCACTCCTTCTTGTCTCCAGGGATTTCATTTGCTCTTCCTAGAAAACCCGGATGCCACCCTCTCTGTCTCGCCTAGCCTCAATCATGCTACTCTCCTCCCTCATGGTCCCCTATCAAACCCCTCTCCACAGTCCACTCACCTTTGCACCAAAATTATGGAGGAGCTCGCCTCCCCATGTCAAGGCCTCTCAGACACGCCACTGTTGCAAGCAGATCTAACCCTTTTTATAGACAGCAACTTAGTTATAGACCAACAGGGAAGGCGCAGGGCTTCATATACCATAGTTTCTCCCACTGAAATACTTGAATCTGTATGGCTCCCAGAGGGAACCACACCCAAGACATCTGAACTAATTGTTCTCACTACGGCCTTACACCTAGCCAAAAACAAATCTGCCAACATTTACATGGACTCCAAATGTTCTTTCTTTATTGCACACTATCACTCAACCATCTGGAAGGAGTGAGGGTTCCTTACCACCAAAGGCTCACCTATAATTAACGTTAAGCTTATCCAACACCCGCTTCAAGCACTTCTATTACCCTCACAGGTGGCCATCATACATTGCAAAGGGCACCAAATAGATAGCTCCGATGTCATCTGCGGAAATAACTGGGCCAATGCTGTCATGCAAGAATTGACCAAGAAGCCCTCTCCTTTAAATGCTCCAGCACCAATTCTTTTCTTTACTCTCCCTCCCCTCTAACCTGCCTACTCTTCCAGGGAATGTGAAAACCTCCTTGCACAGGGAGGGTCTACTACACTGGAGGGCTGGATCTTCCTCGATAACAAGGTGGCTCTCTCAACCAAACAGGCCTCTGATATTCTTTCTCAAACACATTCATCACTTCATATCGAACCCAGGGCCTTCACATGGTTCCTTCAGCCCTTATTCCATCACCCATCCCTAACTCAGCTCATAACATTGGTCTGCTCCTCCTGTCCCACTTGCCAAATAACAAATTCTCAAGGAGGACTGTGCCCCACTTTCCCAACCCATCAACTGAAGAGCCACCTTTCAGGGCAGGACTGGCAAATCGATTTCACACACATGGCCACTCACAAAAAGCTGTGATTCGTACTAACTATAATTGACACCTTAACAGGCTGGAAAGAGGCTTTCCCCACTACAAGGGAGAATGTTGATGTGGGTGCTGACATCCTCCTAAAACAAAACATTCACTGCTTCGGACTACCTACTCCCATCCAATCTGATAATGCCCCAGCCTTTATTTCTCAGGTGGTCCAGCAAACCTCGTCCATCTTGGGAATATAATAGAAACTACCTGTCCCTTACCGACCCCAATCCTCTGGTAAAGTAGAACGAGCTAACAGTCTTATCAAAACGCAACTAACCAAGTTAGCCATTGAACTACGACAATCCCAGGTCGACCTCCTTCCTCTAGCCCTCGCCCGACTACATGCTGCTCCGGCACACCTACTTTCATAAGTCCTTTTGAGCTCATATATGGCCGCCCATTCCTACTTAATCACCACCTGCCAGTGCAACCTCCTCCTTTGGGCTCTTACTTACCATATCTCTCCTTAATCAGGCATTTGCTGCAGGAACATGCTGATAGATTCCTGCCACAACCCAGGGAAACTGATCCTGCTGATCCTCCCCATGGTGTCCAGCCAGGAGATGAAATACCCCTTAAACAACTACAGCCCAGGCCACTCCAACCACTGTGGATTGGCCCACACACAGTGATTTTCATTACTCCTATGATGGTAACACTACTGGGCGACCCCTCTCGACACCACCTGTCACGGGTCAAACTATACAAACAGAATGAAAACCCATACACTTGTCACCCTCTGGGGCCTATTGGCATCTGCATCACTCACACTATTCACCCTCCTAACCCCATTGAGGGCACTTCCTACGTATGGGAATTTAAAATCAAGGAAACTTCTAATCAAACTGATAAATCAAGCACTCATATATTGGTACAAAAGACTGCTGTCTAGCAAATTGTAGCCAGCCTATACTCCTCCCCATAAATCCAAAATCAGTTAAAACGGACCCAAGACCATATGCCTGCCTTCCATACGCTCAAATTAAAAGTTACTGTAACCAAAGCAAATATAACAACATATATGGGGGATGTCCCTATTCGTCATGTAAAATATTTTATGTAGAAAAAAAATGAATGATATTGACACTAAAGCAGCTTGTAAAAATACCTTCTGCTTTAGCTCCCAGCAATTTTATATAAACATTGCAGATCCCTGGGATGCAAGATGGGTAGCAGGAATCCAAGGCAAGCTATACTATGATGGCTGGTCCCAATACTCTGTAAGCACCATTGAAATACACCATGAATATGTCCTCATTAATACTACTCTTACCCAAGTATCTATTGACATTTTGCAAGCTGAGAAAACCCTCTCCAGCCACCTCGCCCAAACCTCTGCCTCAATTGCCCCCCCATATGTGGTTCCAGATCCTCCAACATACCTTACATTTTCTCAACTAAACAAACACATATACTCCCTGAAGTAATCCGCTGTTTCCTCTGTGCATCATTAAATAGGTCACTATTGGCAGCTGTCCCTATAAATCTGGGCCAAATACACAATCATAGCTCTGGTCTTTGCCAAACCACCCTGAAAAACATCCCCTTATGGGAACCAGAGCCTGACAATCTTGCATTCTCCCTACGAGTCTGCTACCTTACTAACACAACTATGGGCTATGCAGACTTTTACAAAAAATGCCAAACCAACTTAACCATCCACAACCCCATCTTTGCCCCTAATGGACAATATTTCTGGTGTAATGGAACTCTTACCAGTGCCTGAACTCCACTGCCCCAGGACAATGCTTCTTGGTGACTATTGTTCCTCAGTTAACCCTCTATGAGGAATCCGAACTAGCTTGGCTACTGCCCTCTTCTGGCTCAAAAAGGGCTGCCTTTATTCTTATCTTAGTAGGTGTCAGCCTAACTGCATCAGTCGCAGCTTCAGCCATGGTGGTGGGGGCGGCACTGGGACACAATATTCTAACCCCTCAAAACTTCAAAACTCGACTACAGGTAGCACTGGAATCAACTTCAGAATCTCTCTCCTCTTTACAATGCCAACTTACCTCACTAGCCCAGGTAACTCTTCAAAATCGATGGGCCATAGCCCTGCTAACAGCCAAAAAAGGAGGAACGTGTATAATCCTTCATGAAGAATGCTGGTATTACATCAATGAGTCGAGTTTGGTGGAACAAAATATTCAAACCTTAAGCAAACCAAAGGAAGAACTCTACCACAGGAAACAAGGAACCAACTCTGCCTTAAACTGGTTCTCTTCTCCCCTGGTGACATGGCCCCTCCCACTACTAGGACCAGTTATCCTAATCTGTCTTGTTTTTCTCCTAGCTCCCTGTCTCCTCAACTTCCTTCGAGAATGCATAAAAGAACTATCCTGGGTAACAGTCAACCAAATGCTCTGGCATCATTATCACCACCTGCCTTCCTCACCAGATTTCTATAGCCAACCTCCCACTCTCCTGACTATGACAGTTCCAACCTATAACCCCACGCCACCCCAGTACAGTAGGAAGTAGCCAGAAAGATCTCAGCCCCATATTATCACAAAAAGGCTGGAATGTTAGGTCAGGGGAACGGGAAGGGCACAGCAATTTGGGCTGTAGGAGTTGCGTCACCCCTCCCAACATGGCTTCTGGAATGAGGAAGTGAGCCGTTATGATAAAAATGCTTGCCAAATGACACCTGACCCACTTTGCTTAATGTGCTGCCCCTTTCAGACGTCACCTGACACCCTTGCTTAAAAAACTGCCCACCCCAAGACCCAGGAGTGGACTCACCACTCTCCATCTTGGGTTTGGTGAGCTCTGCCCGGGAATGCAACAATAAAACATGCTCATTTTAAATCTCCTGGTCTACTTTTTTTCTTTCTCACCTTCTCACCTTGTAAACCTTTCACAAGGTGAAACCTTTTACCACCAACCCTAACCCGAACCCTTATGCCAACCCAACATGCAACCTAAAACCAATTCTCAACTTTATACCAACCCTACACCATATTGCTGCCCTAACACCAAACCTACACCTAACACTACCCTAACCTGAACCCTAACCCTAGACTCACCCTATCATCAACCCTAACCTGAAGCCTAACCCCAAACCCAACACCAATCCTGAACCCAACCCTCAACTATACAGCAACCCTGCACCCAACAACAGCCCTACCCTTAATCTTAACATGAACCCTAACACTAACCTTAAACCTAACCCTAAACCTAGCCCCAACCCAAACACCAATGCTAACACAAAACCTAACCCCAACCACGACACCAGTTCTAAACACAACCCTCAATTTTACACCAACTCTACACCAAACCGCAGCCCTAAACTTAACCCTAACACCAACCCTAAACCCAACCCCCAACTTTATACCAAAACTACACCCAACCACAGCCCTAAACATAACCCTAACACCATACCTAACCTTAAAACTAACCCTAACTTGAACACTGACATTAGACCCAACCCTACATCAACCATAATACAAACACTAACACAACCCCAACACTAAACCTCAACCCAACTCTAACTTTATACCAATGATTCTGCAGCACTAAACTTCACCATAATACCAATCCTAACCCTAACCTCAAATTTATAACAACCCTACACCCAACCATAGCCCTAAACTTAACCCTAACACCAACCCTAACCCTAAACCTAAACCTAAATCTTACTCTAGCCCCAACTCAAACACCAATGCTAACACGAATGCTAACCCCAACCCCAACACCAACCCCTCAAATTTATACCAACCCAACCAAAGCCCAAAACATAACCATAACACCAACCCTAACCCTAACCGTAACCATAACCTGAACCCTAACCCTAGAAACTACCACACCACCAAAGCAAACCCAAACTCTAACCCCAATACCAACATCAAACCTTAACCCAACCCTAAATTTTATACAAACCATACACCAAACTGCAGCCCTAAACTTTGCCCTAACACCAACTTTAATCCTAAACCTGAACTTTACCTGAACCCTAACCCAACTCCAAGCCTACAACTAACACTAACTCAAAAATTAACCTCAGCCCCAACACCAGCACTAAACACAACCCTCAACTTTATACCAACTCTAAACCCAACCACAGCCCTAAACTAACCCTAGCACCAACCCTAACACTAACCCTACCCTAATCTGAACCCTTACCCTAGACCCAACCCTACCACCAACCCTAACCACAAACCTAAAAGCAAACCTAAACTCAATCCTCAACTTTATACCATCCCTACACCCATCTGCAGCCCTAAACTTAACACTAACACCAAACCTAAATTATCCCTAAACAAATACTAAACCTAGCCCCAACCCAAACACCAACGCTAACCTTAACCCTAACTTCAACACCATCACCAACACTGAACACAACCCTCAAATTTAAACCAGTCCTACACCTAACCACAGCCCTAAATTTCACACTAACATCATCCCTAACCCTAACCTAACCCTAAACTGAACCCTAACACTAACCCCAGCCCTACCACCAATTCTAACCTGAACCGTAACCCCAACCCCAACACCAACCCTTAAACCAACCTTCAACTTTATACCAACCCTACACCCAACCGCAGACGTAAAATTCACCTAACATTACCCTTAATCCTAAACTTAACCCTAACCTGAACTCAAACCCTACCCCAATCCTACCAATCAAACTAACCTGAACCCTAACATGAACCCCAACACCAACCTTAACCCCAACCCCCAAATTTATACAAAACCTACACCCAACTGCAGCCCTAAACTTACCCTTAACACCAACCCTAAACCTAACCCTACCCTAACACTAACCCTCTCCACAGCCCAAACAAAAACACTAACATGACCCCTAAACCCAACCCGATCACCAATGCTAAGCCCAATCCTCAAATTTATACCAACCCTACACCCAACAGCAGACCTAAACTTAACACTAATACCAACCCTAACCCTAATCTGAACTCTAAACTTAGATGCAACCCTTTCACCAAACCTAAACCTAACCCTAACCCCAACTCAAGCACCAACTCTTAACCCAACCCTCAAGTTTATACCAACCCTACAGGCTATCACAGACCTGAACTTCACCCTAACAACAAACTTAATCCTAATGCTAACCCTAACCTGAACATTAACCCTACACCATCCTGACCATCAATTCTAAACTGAACCTTAACCTGAACCCAAACACCTGCCATAAACACAACCATGAAGTTTATACCAACCCTACACACAACTATAGCCTTAAACTTAGCCCTAACACCATCCCTAATCCTAACCCTAATCCTAAACCTAACCCCATCCCCAACAGGTACCCTAAACCCAACCCTCAAATTTATATCAATCCTACACCAAACCACAGCCCTAAACTTAACACTAACACCAAACCTAACCCTAACCCTAAACCAAATTTGAACTTTAACACTAGACCCAAACCTACCACCAAACCTAACCCGAAAACCAATGCCAACCCCAATGCAAAACTTAAAACTAACCCTCAAATTTACACCAACCCTACACCCAACCACAGCTCTAATCTTCACCCTAATGCCAATCTTTACATTAACCCTAATGCTAACCTGAACCATAAACCTAGATCCAACTCTATGACCAACCCTAACCTGAAACCTAACCCCAACCCCAACACAAACCGGAAACCCAAACTGCAACTTTAAATTAACCCTATACACAACTGCAGCCCTATACTTAATGCAACATGAACACTAACTCTAACCATGACCCTAACCATAATCCTAGCCCCAAACCAAATACCAGCGCTAACACGATCACTAGTGGCAACCACAACACCAACCCTAAACCCAACCTCCAACTTTATACCAACCCCACGCCCAACCTGAGCCCTAAACTTAACCCTAACCCAACCCTCACCTTAAAAATCTAACCCTAACTTGAACACTAACACTAGACCAAAACCTATCAGCAACCCTAATCTGAACCCCAACCCAACACCAAAACGAAACCTAAACACTACCCTCAACTTTATAGCAACCCTACACCCAACCACAGCACCAAACTTGACCATAACACCAACCCTAACCCTCACCCAAACCCTAACCTGAACCCTAACCCTAAACACAACCCTATCACCAACCCTGTCCCAAAAACAAACCCCAAACCCAACACCCTCAACTTTACAACAACCCTACACCCAACTGTAGCCCTGTACTTATTCCTAACATGAACCCTAAACCTAACCCCAACCCTAACACTAACCATAGCCCCAAACAAAACATGAATGCTAGCATGAACCATAACCCCAACAACAACATCAATCCTAAACCCAACCCCCAACTTTATACCAAGCCTACACCCAACTGCAGCCCTAAACTTAACCCTAACACCAATCCTAAACCTCACCCTAACCCTAACCCTGAACTAGCCCCAAGCCAAACACTAATGCTAACCCAAACCATAAATCCAACCCCAACACGAACCCTAAACCCTACCCTCAACTTTATACCAACACTGTACTGAACCACAGCCCTAAACATCACCCTAACACCAACCCTAATTCTAACCCTAACCCTTACCTGAACACTAACCCAGGCCCCCAAAACAACCTGAACACTAACCCCAACCCCACACCAGCCCTAAACTAACCCTCAACTATATACCAACCCAACATTCAACTACCGCCCTTAAATTTACCATAACACCAACCTTAATCCGAACTCTAACACTACCCTGAACCATATTCCTACACCAACTCTACCATGACTCTTAACGTGAAACTGAACCCCATCCCCAAAACCAACCCTAAACAGAACCCTCAACTTTATACCAACTCTACACCAACCATTGCCCTAAACTTAACCCTAAAACCAACTCTAACCCTAATCCTAACCCTAACTTGAACCCGAACCCAGAAACAAACCTTACCACCAACCCTAAGGCGAACTCTCTTGCCAACCCCATACCAAACCTAAACTCAATCCTCAACTTTACACCATCCCTACAACCTATTCTTGCCCTAAACTTCACCCTAACACCAACCCTAACACTAACCCTAACCCTAACCTCAACACTAAACCTAGACCAACCCTACACCAACCCTAACCCAAAACCTAACCCCAAATCAAAAACAAACCCTAAGTCCAACCCTCAAATTTAGAGCAACTCTACACCAAAACACAGTCCTAAACTTCACCCTAACACCAACCCTAACACTAACCCTAACCCTAATCTAAATCCTAACCCTAGACCAAACCCTATCACCACCATAACCCCAAACCTCACCACAACCCCAACACTAACCCTTAATCCAACACTCAACTTTACACCAACCCTACACCCAACTGCAATCCTTTACTTAACCCTAACATGAACACAAACCCTACACCTAACCCTAGCCCCAACCCAAGCACCAATGCTAACATGAACTGTAACCCCAACCCCAACTCAAAACCTAAACACAACTCTCAAATTTATACCAACCCTACACACAACTGCAGCCCTAAAGTTAACCCTAACACCAACCTTAATCCTAACACTAACCCTACCCAGAACCCTAAACCTACCCAAATTCTACCACCAACACTAACCTGAATCTTAACTCCAACTGCAAAACCAACCCTAAACACAACTCTCAATTTTGCACCAACCCTACACTGAACTACAGTCCTAACAAAACCCTTACACCAACCCTAACCCTAACCTTAATCTTAAACTTAACCATACCACTTATCCAAAAGCAATGCTAACATGAACCCTAACCCAATCCATAGCACCAACCCTAACCTCAAACCTCAAATATATACCAAGCCTACACCAACCATAGCCCTAAATTTAACCCTAACACCAATCCTAACCCTAACCCTAACCCTAACATGAACCCTAACACTAGACACAACCCTACCACTAACCCTAACCTGAACCCTAACTCAACCCCAGCACCAAACCTAAACCCAACCTGCAGCTTTTTACAGACTCTACACCCAACCACAGCTTTAAACTTCACTCTAAGACCAACCCTAACCCTAACACTAACACTAACCTAACCTTACCCCAAACCTTCCACCAACCCGAACCAGTACACTAACCCCAACACCAACACCAACCTTAAACACAACCCTCAATTTTATACCAACCTTATACCCAACCGTAGCCCTAAATTTAACCCTAGCACCAACTCTAACCCTAACTCTATGCCTAACACCAAACATTGCCCCACTCCAAAGACCAATGCTAACATGAACCATAAACCCAACCCCAACACCAACAATTAACCCAACCTTCAACTTTATGCCAACCCTGCACCCAAACTTAGCCCTTAACATAACCTCAATGCCAAACTTAACACTAATCCTAAACCTAGCCCTAACCCTATGACCAATCCTAACACAAACACAAACCCCAACCACAACACCAGCTCTATACACTATCCTCAACTTTATAGCAACCCTACACCCAAACGCAGTCCTGATACTAACCCTAACCCCAATCCTATCCCTAACCCTAACCCTAACCCTAATCCTATCTCTAACACTGACACTGAGCTAGTCTTAATATAATTTGGGTCAGAAACTGAGTAATGTACTTGGTACATATGCGACCATATATATTTTTAGATTAAAATGGCATCGTTCAGCATATCTCACCTTATTCTTGCTGAAAAATGTCTGTGAACGGGTTTGGAGAACTAAGTGATATTCTGGCTCCATTCATTTGGATATACGTCTTGCATGAAAGCTAGCATTCTCACAGAAAACTCAACAATTGCTGTGCAAATCCCTTACCTAATACTGTTTTGAGGCTAAGGGACTTATTGGATCCATTCACTTCCATGCACTTTTTGGACTGAAAGTAATTTCATCAGAGAACCCTATACTTAACCTAACCTAAACCTAAGACTAGAACAACCCCCAAATGTTCAGCAACCTCAAGACCAACACCCGACACAAGCCTATGTGAAATTTCTCACCAATCTCAATCCCACCCTAGGCAGAATCCAAATCCTAACACTGGCCTAAGCTGAACTCTAACCCACAATAAACACCAATGTTTGCCCAACATTAACCCTAAGCCTAATGCCAGTCTGACACTAACATGAATATAATCTGTTTAAAAAACCGAGTAATAATAACATCTGCACACATTTCCAAGCAGGTTTCATGGAAAACACCATTGCAAAGTACTGTTTCCCAGTTAAATAGGAGACCAGTTTGTAAATGTGTTTTGAGAGCTCATTGACTTACCAGCTCCATTCTCTTTCAAGCAATTTTATCAGAGGAAAACAGCATTTCTGCAGAGGACTCACCTACAGCAATGCAAACCATTACCTAAACCTGTTTTGGAAATTTAGGATAGTCCTGGTTCAATTCACTGGCATAAGATTTCTTCCTAAATGGCAATATTTCTGAGAATCCTCATTTTTTTTAATTAATTAAAAAAAGAATTAACAAAACAATTAGAAATCATTCCATTCTACATGGACAATCAGCAATTCCCAATAACATCACATAGTTGCATATTCATCATTTCTTAGTACATTTGCATCGATTTAGAAAAAGAAACAAAAAGACAACAGAATAAGTATTAAAACATTAATAGAAAGAAAAAACAAAAAACAAAAAACCTATACCTCACATGCAGCTTCATTCAGTGTTTTAACATAATTGCATTACAATTGGGTAGTATTGTGCTGTCCATTTCTGAGTTTTTATATCCAGTCCCATTGTACAGTCTGTATCCCTTCAGCTCCAGTTACCCCTTCTCTTTTTTTTTTTAATTAATGGAAAAAAAGAAATTAACCCAACATTTAGAAATCATACCATTCTACATATGCAATCAGTAATTCTTAACATCATCACATAGATGCATGATCATCATTTCTTAGTACATTTGCATCGGTTTAGAAAAACTAGCAACATAACCAAAGAAGATATAGAATGTTAATATAGAGACAAAAATAAAAGTAATAATAGTAAAGTCAAAACAAAACAAAACAAAACAAAACAAAAACCTATAGCTCAGATGCAGCTTCATTCAGTGTTTTAACAAGATTACTTTACAATTAGGTATTATTGTGTTGTCCATTTTTGAGTTTTTATATCTAGTCCTGTTGCACAGTCTGTATCCCTTCAACTCCAATTGCCCATTATCTTACCCTGTTTCTACCTCCTGTTGGACTCTGTTACCAATGACATATTCCAAATTTATTCTCGAATGTCTGTTCACATCAGTAGGACCATACAGTATTTGTACTTTAGTTTTTGGCTAGACTCACTCAGCATAATGTTCTCTAGGTCCATCCATGTTATTACATGCTTCATAAGTTTATCCTGTCTTAAAGCTGCATAGTATTCCATCGTATGTATATACCACAGTTTGTTTAGCCACTCTTCTGTTGATGGAGATTTCGGCTGTTTCCATCTCTTTGCAATTGTAAATAACGCTGCTATAAACATTGGTGTGCAAATGTCCGTTTGTGTCTTTGCCCTTAAGTCCTTTGAGTATATTCCCAGCAATGGTATTGCTGGGTCATATGGCAATTCTATATTCAGCTTTTTGAGGAACCGCCAAACTGCCTTCCACAGTGGTTGCACCATTTGACATTCCCATCAACAGTGGATAAGTGTGCCTCTTTCTCCGCATCCTCTCCAGCACTTGTCATTTTCTGTTTTGTTGATAATGGCCATTCTGGTGGGTGTGAGATGATATCTCATTGTGGTTTTGATTTGCATTTCTCTAATGGCCAGGGACATTGAGCATCTCTTCATGTGCCTTTTGGCCATTTGTATTTCCTCTTCTGAGAGGTGTCTGTTCAAGTCTTTTTCCCATTTTGTAATTGGGTTGGCTGTCTTTTTGTTGTTGATATGAACAATCTCTTTATAAATTCTGGATACTAGACCTTTATCTGATATATCGTTTCCAAATATTGTCTCCCATTGTGTAGGCTGTCTTTCTACTTTCTTGATGAAGTTCTTTGATGCACAAAAGTGTTTAATTTTGAGGAGCTCCCATTTATTTCTTTCTTTCTTCAGTGCTCTTGCTTTAGGTTTAAGGTCCATAAAACCGCCTCCAGTTGTAAGATTCGTAAGATATCTCCCTACATTTTCCTCTAACTGTTTTATGGTCTTAGACCTAATGTTTAGATCTTTGATCCATTTTGAGTTAACTTTTGTATAGGGTGTGAGAGATGGGTCTTCTTTCATTCTTTTGCATATGGATATCCAGTTCTCTAGGCACCATTTATTGAAGAGACTGTTCTGTCCCAGGTGAGTTGGCTTGACTGCCTTATCAAAGATCAAATGTCCATAGATGAGAGGGTCTATATCTGAGCACTCTATTCGATTCCATTGGTCGATATATCTATCTTTATGCCAATACCATGCTGTTTTGACCACTGTGGCTTCATAATATGCCTTAAGTCTGGCATCGCTAGACCTCCAGCTTCGTTTTTTTTCCTCAAGTGAGAATCCTCATTTTAACTTGATTTAAACATGAAACTAACGAAACCAGAAACACAAACACAAACCAACACCCGAAAGAACCCGTACCAGCACAAATCCCAACTTACAAACAACGTCCCAAAATTGACCACAAGCCTAACTTCAACCCAAACCCTCACACTAAACCTAACCTTAAACCTAACCGTAAACCTAGACCCAACTCTACCACCAGCCTTAACCTGAACTGTAACCCAACCCCAATACCAAACTTAAACCCATTCCTCAACTTTATACCAACCCTACACCCAACTGCAGCCCTAAACTTAACCCTAAAACCAACCATTACACTAACACTAACCCTAACCCTAGCACCAACCCAAATACCAATGCTAACACAAACCCTAACCCCAATCACAACACTGTTCCCAAAACCAAACCTCAATGTTATACCAACTCTACACCCAACCGCATGCCTAAACTTAACCCCAACACAAATCCTAACCCTAACTTTAACCCTAACACTAAACCTAGGCCCACCCCAAACACCAACGCTAACCTGGACTCTAACCATAACCCCAAAACCAGCCCTAAACACAACCCTCAACTTTCTACCAACCCTAAACCTATCCACAGCCCTAAACTGAACCTAACAAGAAAGCTAACCTTAACCCTAACCCTACCCTGAACCCTACCTTAGACCCAACCCTACCACAAACCCTTACCCAAACCCTGACCCCAACCCCAACTCCCAATCTAAACACAGCCCTTAAATTTACACCAAACCTCCACACAACCTCAGCCTTAAACTTCACCTTAATACCAACCCCAAACCCTAACCCTAAACCTAACCCTAAACTTTACCCTAACCCTAGACCCAACCCTATCACCAAACCTAACCCGAAACTTAACCCCAGACCCAACACCAACTCTAAACCCTACCTTCAAATTTACACCAACCCTACATCCAACTGCAACCCTATACTTAATCCTAACACAAACCCTAACACTAACCCTAACCCTAATCCAAACCCAAACACCAACCCAAACACCAATGCTCACATGAAGCCTAATCCCAAATACAACACCAATCATAAACCCAACCCTCAACTTTATACCAACCATACACACAACCGACACCCTAAATTTCACCCTAACACCAACCCTAACTCAAATCCTAACCCTAAACTGAACCCTAACCCTAGATCGAACCCTATGATGAACCCTAAACTGAATCCTAACTCCAGTCCCAATACGAAACCTAAATACAACCCTCAAATTTATACTAACCCTACCCTCAACTGCACTCCTAAACTTAACACTATCACCAGCCCTAATGCTTACTAAACCTAGCTCCAGCCCAAGCGCCAATGCTAACACAAACTCTAATACCAACCCCAACACCAACCCTAAACATAACCCTCAACTTTATACCAACCCTACACCCAACCAGAGTCCTAAACTTAACCCTATCACAAACCCTAACCCTAACCCTAAACTGAACCCTAACCATATACCGAACCCTACCACCTTTAACCCAAAACCTAACCCCAATCTCAACACCAAACCTAAACACAAACCTCAACTTCATACCAATCCTACACAAAATCACAGCCCTAAACTTCATCCTAACACCAACCCTAACACTCACCCTCACCCTAATTCACTTTGCACTCACCGTACACACAACCACAGACCTATACTCAATCCTAATATGAACCCGAACCGTAACCCTAACACTAAGCCTAAACCTAACCATAACCATGACACTGAGCTAGACTTAACAGAATTTGGGTCAGAAACTGAGTAATGTACGTGGTCCACATGCGATGATATATATTTTTAGATTAAAACGGCATTGTCCAGGATATATCACGTTATTCAAGCTGAAAATAGTCTGTGAATGGGTTTGGAGAACTAAATGACATTCTGGCTCCATTCATTTTGATACACGTCTTGCATGAAAGCTAGCATTCTCACAGAAAACTCAACAATTCCTATGCAAATCCGTTACCTAATACTGCTTTGAAGGCTAAGGGACTTATTGGATCCATTCACTTCCATGCACTTTTTGGACTGAAAGTAATTTCTTCAGAGAATGCTATCTTTAATCAAACCTAAACCTTACACTAGCACAGCCCTTAAATGTATAACAACCTCAAGAACATCACCCAACACAAACCTATGCAAAGATTCTCACCAATCTTTATCCCACCCTAGGCAGAATTCAAATCCTAACTCTAGCCTAAGCTGGACTCTAACCCACAATAAAACACTAATGTTTACCCAACCTTAACCCTGAACCTAACACTGAGGCTAAAATTAACATGAATATAATCTGTTTCAAAAACCGAGTAATGATAACATCTGCACATATTGCCAAGCTGTTTGTCACAGAGAACACCATTGCAAAGTGATGTTTCCCCGTTAAATAGGAGACCAGTTTGTCAACGTGCTTTGAGAGCTCAGTGACTTACTAGCTCCATTCGCTTTCAAGCAATTTTGTCTGAGACAATCAGCATTTCTGAGGAGCACTCACCTACAGCAATGCAAACCGTTACCTTAACCTGTTTTGAAAACTTAGAATGTTCCTGGTTCCATAAACTGGAGTAAGATTTCTTCCTAAAACTGCAATATTTTAGAGAACACTCACTTTAACTTGATTTAAACATGAAACTAGAGACACAAACACACTGAAACCCGAAAGAACCCATATCAGCATAAATCCCACTCTCCAAACACTGTCCCAAAATTGACACCAAGCCTAACTTCAACCCAAACCCTCACACTAAACCTAACAATAAACCAAACCCTAAACCTAGTCCCAATTCTACTACCAACCTTAAACCAAACTGTAACCCCAACCCCAACACCAACCCTAAACCCACTCCTCAACTTTATACCAACCCGACACCCAATGGCAGCCCTAAACTTAACCCTAAAACCAAACCTTACCCTTACCCTAACCCTAACCCTAGCACCAACCCAAATACCAACAGTAGGACAAACCCTAACCCCAATCAAAACGCCAGCCCGAAACACACCCCTCAACTTTATACCAACCCTACACCCATCCACAGATCTAAACTGAACCTTAACACCAACCCTAACCCTAACCCTAACCTGAAACTTAAACCTAGACCCAACCCTACCACAAAGCCTTACCCAAACCCTAACCCCAACCCCAACACCTTACCTAAACACAGCGCTCAAATTTATACAAACACTCCACCCAACTGCAGCCTTAAACTTCACCCTAACACCAACCCTAACCCTAACCCCAGACCTAATCCTAATCCTAGCCCTAACAAAAAACAATGCTAACACAAACCCTAAAGCTAACTATAACACCAACCCTAAACCCAATCCTCAACTTTATACCAATCCTACACCCACAGCAGCCCTTAACTTAGCCCTAACACCAACCCTCACCCTAACACCAACCATAACCCTAACCCTAACACCAACCCTAAACCTAACCCTAACATCAACCCAGACACCAACACTATCATGAAACCTAACCCTAACCCCAGCACCAACCCTAAACCCAATCCTCAAATTTATACCAACCCTACATCCAACCACAGCCCTCAACTTAACCCTAATACCAACCTTAAACCTAACTCTAACCCTAACCTGAACCCTAACCCTAGACCCAACCTTATCACAACTCTAATCTGAACCCTAACTAAAAAACGAACACCAAACCTAGACCCAACTCTCAACTTTATACCAACCATACACACAACTGATGCCCTAAACTACACCCTAACACCAACCCTAACTCAAACACTAACCCTAAACTGAACCCTAACCCTAGACCGAACACTACCACGAACCCTAACCCAAACACTAACCTACACCCCATCACCAAACCTAAATACATCCCTCAAATTTATACCAACCTTACATGCAACCACAGCCTTAAACTTCACCCTAACATGAATCCTAACCCTAAACCCAACCCTAAACTGAACCCTTACACTAGCCCAACCCTATCACCAACCCACACTGGAATCCTAACCCCAACCCCAACCCCAACCCTAAACACAATCTCAACTTTATACCAACCCTAAGCACAACTGCAGTCCTAAACTTAACCCTAACACAAACCCTAACCCTAACCCTATCCCGAACCCTATCCCGAAACCTAAACCTAGCCCCAACCTAAACACCAAGGTGAACCTGAACCCTAATGCCAACCCCAACACCAACCCTAAACCCAACCCTCAAGTTTATACCAGCCCTACACACAGTCGCATCCCTAAACTTCACCCTAACACCAACTCTACCCCTAACCCTAAACTGAACCCTAATCCTAAACCCAAACCTACCACCAACCCTAACCCGAACCTGATCTGAAAACCAACACCATACTTAGACCCAACCCTCAAATTTATACCAACCCTAAACCCAACCGCAGCACTAAATTTCACCCTAACACCACCCTAAATCCTAATCGTATCCTTAACCTGAACACAAACCCTTAATCCAGCCTTATCACCAACCCTAATCTGACACCTAACCCCAACCCCAACCCCAAAAGCAAAGAAAAAGCCCTACTCTCAACTTTGCACCAACTGTACACCGAACTGCAGCACTATACTTAATCCTAATGTGAACACTAACCCCGACCCCAACCCTAATCCTAACCATAGCCCCAGCTCAAACACGAATGCTAACAGAAACCTTAACACCAACCACAATCCCAACCCGAAACCCAACCCTCAAATTTATACCAAACCTATACCCAACCACAGGCCTAAACTGAACCCTAACACCAACCCTAACCCTAACTCTAACCCTAATCTGAATCCTAACCTTAGAAGCAACTGTACCACTTACCTTAATGCAAACCCTAACCCCAACCCCAACACAAGCCAAAATACAACCCTCAACTTTATTCCAACTGTAAACCCTACCGCAACCATAAAATCACCCTAACACCAACTTTCACCCTTACCCTAACCCTAACCTGATCCTTAACCCTAGACCCAACCCTATCATGAACCCTAACCCAAAACCTAACCCCAACCCCAATACCAACCCTAAACCCAACCCTCAACTTTACAGCAACCTTACACTCAACCACAGCCCTATACTTAATCCTAACACAAACCCTAACCCTAACAAAAACCTAACCCTATCCCTAAACCTAGCCACAACCAAATACCAAAGCTAATCCGAACTCTTACCCTATCACCAACACCAACCCTATACACAATACTCAACCCGAGCTCTAGCACTAACCCTAACCTGAAACCAAACCCTTGAACCAACTCTATTACCACCCCAAACCCGAACCCTAAGCCAAACCCCAACACCAACTGTAAACCTAACCCTCAACTTTATACTAACCCTACACTCAACTGCAGCCCTTAACTTCACCCTAACACCAAACTTAATCCTAAACCTAACTGTAACCTAACCATAAACCTACCCCAACCCTACAACCAGCCCTAACCAGAACCATAAGCCCAACCCCAACAGAACCCTAAACACAACCCTAAAACGTATACCAAACCTATACCCAACTGCAGCCCTAAACATAACACTAACACCATCCCTAACCCTAACCCTAATAACCCTAACCCTAACCCTAACCCTAGACCCAACCCAAACACCAACACTAACTTGCACTCTAACCCCAAACCCAACACCAAACCTAAACCGAACTCTCAACTTTATACCAACCCTACACCCAACCACTGCACTAAACTTCATTCTAAAACCAACCCTAAACCTAACCCTAACCCTAACCTGAACCCTAAAGCTAGACCCAACTCTGTCAACAATCTTAACCCGTAATCTAACCCCAATGCCAACAGCAACGCTAAACCCAAATCTCAACTTTACACCAACCCTATACCCAAGCTCAGCTCTATACTTATCCTAACATAAACCCTAACACTAACCCTAACCCTAACCCTAGCCCCAACCCAAACACCAGTGCGAATCTGAACCCTAACCCCAACCACAACACCAACCAAAAACCCAACCCTCAGCTTTATACCAAAACCACACCCAAACATAGCACTTAATTACACCCTAACACAAACGTTAATCCTAACCCTAACCCAAACCTGAACCCTACCATACCCCAACCCTACTAGCAACCCTAACCCCAACACCAACACCAACACTAAACACAACCTTCAATTTTATATCAACCCTACACCCAACCACAGCCTTAAACTTAACCCTAACACCTACCCTTACCATAACCCCAATCCTAACCTTATACCTAGCCCCAACCCAAACACCAACACTAACATGAACCCTAACCTTAACTCTAACACCAACCCAGAACCCAACCCTAACTTTATACCAATCCTACACCGAACCACTTCCCTAAAGATAACACTAACATCAACCCTAAACCTAAACTTAACTCTAACTCTGACCCTACCCTACCGCCAACCCTTACCGAACACTAATCCCAACCCAAACACCAACCCTAAACCCAGCCTTCAACTTAATACCAACCCTATACCAAGCCACAGTCATAAACTTCACCTAACACCAACCTTACTCCTATCCCTAACCCTAATCTGACCCCTAACCTTACCCTAATCCTACCACCAACTGTAACCCGATACCTAACCCCTACCCCAACACCAACCCTAAACCCAACCCTCAACTTTATACCAACCCTACACCCAACCACAGCCCTAAAGTTAACCATAACACCAACCCTAACCCTAAGCCTATCCTTAACCTGAACCCTAACCTTAGATCCAACCCTATCACTAACCCTAACCCGAACCCTAACTGCAAGCTCAACACCAAATCTAAACCCAATCCTCAATTTTACACCAACCCTACACCCAACTGTAGCACTAAACTTCACCCTAAAACCAACCCTAAGCATAAACCTAACCCTAATCTGAACCCTAACCCTACATGCAACCCTATCAGCCACCCTAACCCAAAAACTAACCCCATTCCCAATACCAACCGTAACCAAACCCTCACATTTACACCAACCCTACACCCTACCACAGCCATATACTTAATTCTAACATGAACCATAAACCTAATCCTAACTGTAACCCTCTCCCTAGATCCAAACCATACACCCATGCTAACACAAACTCTAACCCCAACCACAACACCAACCCTAAACACAACCCTCAACTTTATACCAACCCTATCCCCAAAGGTAGCCCTATACTTCACCCTAACACTAACCTTAATCCTAACCCTAACCCTACCATGAACACTTTCCTGAAATCTAACTTCAACCCCAACACCAACCCTGAATGCAATCTTCAAATCAATGCCAATCCTACACCGAACTGCAGCCCTAAACTTAACCATAACACAAACACTAAACTTAACCCTAACCCTAACCCTAACCTGAAAGCTAAGCCTAGACCCAACCCTACCACCAACCCAAACCCTAACCCCAAATCTAGCACCAAGCCTAAACCCAACCCTCAACTTATTATCAACCCTACAACCAACCTCAGCCCTAAAATTCACCCTAACACCACACTAACCCGAAACCTAACCTGAACCCGAACCCTAGCCATAGATGCATTCCTTGCAACAATCCTAACCCAAAACCTAACCCCAACCCCAAGACCAACGCTAAGCCCAACCCTCAACTTTACACCAACCCAACACCCAACCACAGCCCTATACTTAATCCTAACACGAAGCCTGACCCTACTCCTAACCCTATCCATAACCCTAGCCCCAACCCAAACACATATGCTAACACGAAACCTAACCCCATTCCCAACACCAATGCTAAACCCAACCATCAAATTTATACTAACCCTACACCCAACTGCAACTCTTAACTTAACCCTTACACCAATAGTAATCCTAATCCTAACCCTAAACTGAACCCTAACACTAGACCCAACCCTATCACCAACCATAACCCAAACCTTAACCCCAACATCAACACCAAACCTAAACCCAACCCTCAAATTTATCCAACCCTGCACCAAACCACAACCCTAAACTTCACCCTAACACTAACCTTAACCATAACCCTAATGCAAACCTGAATCCTAACTCTAGACCCAACCCTATCACCAACCCCAAATCGAAACCTAACTTCAACCCCAACACCAACCATAAATGCAACACTTAAGTTTACACCAACCCTACACCCAACCTCAGCCCTATAGTTAATCTTAAAATGAACCCTAATCATAACCATAACCATAACCCTAGCTGTAGTGCAAACCTGAACACTAGCACGAACCCTAACTCCAACTTCAACATCAACACTAAAACCAACCTGCAACTTTATACCAACCCTGTCCCAAACCACATCCCTAAAGTTAACCCAAACAACAACACTAACTCTAAACCTAAACCTAGCCCAACCCAACCATCAACACTAACCTGAACCCTAACCCCAACCACAACATCAACCCTATACCCAACCCTCAACTTTATACCAACCCTACACTGAACTGCAGCCCTAAACTTCACTTTAACACCCTCCCTAACCCTAAGCCTAACCTGAACCCTAACCCTAGACCCAACCTTATCAAAACCTCACCCTAACTCAAAACCTCACCCAAACACCAACACCAACCCTAAACTCACCCTTAACTTTACACCAAACCTACACCCAACATTAGCCCTATACTTAACCCTAACATGAACCCTAACCCTAACCATAACCATAACCCCAAACCAAATATCAACGCTAACACAAACACAAACACCACCCCCAACAGCAAACTAAACCCAACCCTCAACTTTATGCGAACCCTGCACCCAACTGCAGCCCTAAACTTCACCCTAAAACCAACCCTAACCCTAAATCTAACCCTACTCTGAACCCTAACCCTAGACCTATCTCTCTCACCAACCCTAACCCAAAACGTAATCCCAAACACAACACCAATCCTAAACCCAACCCTCTACTTTAAACCAACCCTAAACCCAACCGCAGCACTATACTTAATCCTAACATGAATGCTAACCCTAACCCTTTCCATAACCTTAACCCTAGCCCCAACCAAAACACCAACACTGACACGAACCCTAATGCCAACTACAACAGCAACCCTGAACCCAACCCTCAACTTTATACCAACCCTCCACCCAACCACAGCCTTAAACTTAACCCTAAGACCAACCCTTACCCTAACTCTAACCCTAACTTGAATGCAAAACATAACCCCAACTACCACAAACACTAACCTGACCTCTAACTCCAACCCCAACACCCACCCTAAACCCAACCCTCAACTTTATACCAATCCTACATCCAACTGCAGCCCTAAAATTCACCTAACATCAACCTTAATACTAACCCTAACCCTAACCTGAACCACAAGCCTACCCCAACCCTACCAGCAACCCTAACCCAAATCCTATCCCCATCCACTACAGCAGCCCTAAAGACAACCCTCAACTTTACACCAACCATACACCCAACCACATTCCTAAACTTAACCTTAACTCCAACCATAACCCACACCCTAACCCTAACATTAACCCTAGCCCCAAAACAAACACCAACAGTAACACTAACCCTTATGCCAACTTCAACCCCAATATTAATCCCAACCCTCAAATTTATACATCCAAACGCAGCCCTAAACTTAACCCTAATGCCAAACTTTACACTAACCCAAACCCTAAACTTAGCCTCAAACCTACCACCAACCCTAACCTGAACCCTAACGCCAACCACAACACCAGCCCTTAACAGTACCCTCAACTTTATAGCAACCCTTCACCCAAACACAGCCTGAAACCTAACCCTAACCACAACCCTAACCACCCCTAACCCTAACCCCAACCCTACCCCTACCCTTAACCCTGACACTGAGCTAGCCTTAACATAATTTGGGTCAGAAACTGAGTAATGTACTTGATCCACACACGACCATATTTTCTTTAGGTTAAAATGGCATTGTCCAGCATTTCTCACCTATTCTTGTAAAAAAAAATCTGTGAACGGGTTTGGAGAATTGATTGACATTCTGGCTCCATTCATTTGGATACACGTCTTGCGTGAAAGCAAGCATTTTCACATAAAACTCAACAATTGCTATCCGAATCCCTTACCTAATACTCTTTTGAAGGCTAAGGGACTTATTGCATCCATTTACTTCCATGCACGTTTTGGATGGAAAGTAATTTCTTCAGAGAACACTATTCTTAATCTAACCTAAAACAAACATTAGCACACCCCGTAAATGAACAACAACCTCAAGACCAAGACCCAACAGAAAACTACATAAAGCTTCTGGCCAATCATAGTCCCACCCTAGGCAGAATTCAAATCCTAACCCTAGCCTAAGCCAAAATCTAATCCATAATAAAACACTAATGTTTGACCAACCTCAACCCTGATCCTAACACTGAGCCAAACACTAACATGAATATAATCTGTTTCAAAAACCGAGTAATAATAACATCTGCACACATTGCCAAGCAGTTTTTCATACACCATTGCAAAGTACTGTATCCTAGTAAAATAGGAGATCAGTGTGTCAATGTGCTTTGAGAGCTCATTGACTTACCAGCTCCATTCACTTTCAAGCAATATTGTTTGAGAAAAACAGCATTTCTCCGGAGCACTCACCTACAGCAATGCAAACTGTTACCTAAAGCACTTTGGAAAACTTAGAATGGTCCTGGTTCCACTCTCTGACATAAAATTTTTTCCTAAAACTGCAATATTTCAGAGAACACTCACTTTAACTTGATGTAAACATGACAGTAATGAAACTAGAAACACAAACACAAATGAAAACCCCAAAGAACTCACACAAGCGCAAAACCCAACCTTTGAACACTGTCCCAAAATCGACCCCAAGCCTGACTTCAACCCAAACCCTCACATTAAAACTAACCATAAACCTAACCCTAAACCTAGACCCAAATCTACCACCAACATTAACCCGAACACTAACCCCAACCCCAAAACCAACACTAAACCCAACCCTCAACTTCATACCAACCCTACGCTCAAATGCAGCACTAAACTTAACCCTATCACCCCAACCATAACACTAACTCTAACACTAAACTTTACCCTATCCCCACCCCAAACACCAACCCTAGCCCAAACTCTAACAACGACCCCAACACCAACCCTAAACACAACCCTTAACTTTATACCAACCCTACACTCAACCACAGCCCAAAAGTTAACCTTAACACCAACCCAAACCCTAACCCTTATGCTAACCTGGACACTAACCTATCCAACCCAAACACCAATCCTAGCCTGAACACAATGCCAACCCCAACACCAAGCCTACACCCAACCCTCAACTTTATTCACACCCTAGACCCAACAGCTGCCTAAATTTCACCTTAACACCAACCCTAACCCTAAACCTAACCCTAACACTAGCCCCAACTCAAACACCAACTAACACGATCCCTAATCCCAACCCCAACATCAACCCTCAACACAACCCTCAAATTTATACCAACTGACACCCAACCACCGCCCTTAACTTAACCCTAACATGAACCCTAATGCTAACCCTAATCCTACCCTAAACCAAGCCCTAACCCAAACACCAACATTAACCTGAACCCTAATCCCAACACCAACACCAATCCTAAACACAATTCTCAACCTTATGCCAACCTTACACCCAACCACACACCTAAACTTAACCCTAACACCAACTCTTACCCTAACCCTAACTGTGTTAGTTAGATTCAGTTGTCAACTTGGCCAGGTGAGCATATCTAGTCTTGTTGCTGCAGACATAAGCCAATGGTACGTGAACCTCATTTGTTGCCAATTACATCTGCAGTCAGCTAGGAGGCATGTCTGCTGCAATGAGTGACTTTTGACTTAATTGGCTGGTGCTTAAAGTAGAGAGCGCAATGTAGCATAGCCTAAGCAGCTCAGCATTCCTCATCTCAGCACTCGCAGCTCAGCCCAGGCCTTTGGAGATGCATAAGGAAGTCATCCTGGGGAAAGTTGGTGGAACCCAGGGGTCTGGAGAGAAGACTAGCAGAGACCATATTGTGCCTTTCACATAAGAAAGAACCTCAGTGGAAAGTTAGCTGCCTTTCCTCTGAAGAACCAACAAAATAAATCCCCTTTTATTAAAAGCCAATCTGTCTCTGGTTGTGTTGCATCCTGGTAGCTAGCAAACTAGAACACTAACCCTAACCTGAAACCTAACCTAGCCCCAACCCAAACCAATGCTAACAAAAACCCTAACCCCAACCCCAACACCAACCAAAAACCCAACCCTCAACTTTACAACAAACGTACACCCAAATGCACCCCTAAACTTACACATAACAATAACTCTAAACCTAACCCTAATCTGAACACTCTAGACCCAAACATACCACCAACCCTAACCTGAACCCTAACCCCATCCCCAACACCAACCGTATACCCAACCTTTAACTTTATACCAACCCTACACCGAACCACAGCCCTAAACTTCACCCTTACACAAACCCTAACTGTAAACCTAATCCTAACCTGAACCCTAACCCTAGACCCAACCCTATCACCAACCCTAACCTGAAACCTCACCCCAAACCCAACACCCACCCTAAACCCAATTCTCAACTTTACACCAACAATTCACACAACTGCAGCCCTATACTTAACCCTAACGCCAACCCTAAACCTAAACCAGCCCTAACCCTAATCCTAGCCCCAACCCAAACACCACACTAACATGAACTCAAACCCTAACCCCAACACCAAACCTAAACCAAACCCTGAAATTTATACAAACCTCACACCCAACTGCAGCCCTAAACTTCACCCTAATACCAACCCAAACCCTAAACCTAACTCTAATCTGAACTCTAACCCTAGAAAAGTACCTCTCACCCACCTTAACCTAAAGACAAATGGTAAACCAAACCCTAACCCCAACTCCAAAACAAACAGTAAATCCAACAATCCATATTATACACCCAACCACAGCCCTAAATTTCACCCAAAAACCACCCATAACCCTAACCCTAAAACTAACCTGAACCCTAGCCCTAGCCCCAACCCTACCACCAAACCTAACCCAAACACTAACCCTACCCCAACATCAATCCTAAACCTAACCCTCAACTTTATATCAACCCTACATCCAACCACAACCTGAAACTTCACACTAACAACCTTAATAGTAACCCTAACCTAACCTGAAACCTAACCCTACCCAAACAGTACCACCAACCCTAAACCGAGCCCTAAGTCCAAACCCAACACCAACCCTAAACACAACCCTCAACTTTCTGCCAACCCTACACAGACCACATCCCTAAACTTCATACTAACACCAACCCTAAACTTAACCCTAACCCTAACCTGAACCACAACCCTAGACTCAACTCTATCACCAATCCTAACCTGAAAACTAACCTAAACTCCAATACCAACCCTAAACCCAATTGCAGCCCTATACTTATCCTAAAATGAACACTAACCCTAACACTTACCCTAATGCTAACCCTAGTCCCAACCCAAACACCAACAATAACATGAACCCTAACACCAACCCTAACCCTAACCCTTCCCTAACCCTAAACCTAACCCCTACCCCAAACACCAATGCTAACTCGAACCCTAACCCCAATACCAACACAAACTCTACAACCAACTGCATCCCTAAACTTCACCCTAACATCAACCCTAACTGTAATCCGACCTCTAATCTGAAACCAAACCCTAGCACCAACCCTACCACCAACAGTAACTCGAACCTTAAGTCCAATCCAAACACAAACCCTAAAGACAACCCTCAAATTTATACTAACCCTACACCCAAGTGCAGCCCTGAACCTCACCCTAATGCCAAACTTAATCCTAACCCAACCCTAACCTGAGCCATAAACCTACCCTACACCTACAACCAACCCTAACCAGAACACTAACCTCAACCCAGCACCAACTCTAGACCTATCTGCAGCCCTAAACTTCACCATAAAACAAACCCTAACCCTAACGCTAACCCTAAACCTAACCTTAAACCTAGGCCCACCCAAACACCAATGCTAACATGAACCCTAACAGCCATACAAACACCAATCCTAAACCCAACAGTCAACTTTATATCAACCCTACACACAACAGCAGCCCTAAAGTTTGCCCTAATGCCAAACCTAACCTTAACCCTAACCTGAACCCTAACCTTAGACCCAACCCAACCACCAACTCTAAACCGAACACCAACCCAAATCCCAACACCAAACCTAAACTTAACCCTCAACATTATGCGAACCCCATACAAAACCGCAGACCTAAACTTCACCATAAAACCAACCCTAACCCTTAACCTAACCCTAGCTCAACCCTAACCCTAGACCCAACACTATCACCAACACTAACCTGAAACTGAGCCCCAAGCTGAAACTTCACACTAACAACAACCTTAATAGTAACCTTAACCTAACCTGAAACCTAACCCTACTCAAACAGTACCACCAACCCTAAACCGAGCCCTAAGTCCAAACCCAACACCAACCCTAAACACGACCTTCAACTTTCTGCTAACCCTACACAGAACCACATCCCTAAACTTCATACTAACAGCAACCCTAAACTTAACCCTAACCCTAACCTGAACCACAACCCTAGACTCAACTCTATCACCAATCCTAACCTGAAAACTAACCCAAACTCCAACCCTAAACCCAACCCTCAACTTTACATCAACCCTACAAGCAACTCACAGTGCTATACTTATTCCTAACACGAACAATAACCCTAAACCTAATCCTAACCGTAGCCCCAACCCAAACACCAATGCTAACCCGAACCCTGGCACCAACCACAACACCAACCCTAAACCCATCCCACAACTTTATGCCAACCTTACACCCAACCACAACACTAAACTTCACCAAAACATCAACCTTAATCCTAACCCTAATTCTAATCTGAATCTTAACCGTACATCAACCCTACACCAACCCTAACCCGAACCTTAACCCCAACACCAACACCAACCCTAAGAAAAACCCTCAACATTATACAAAACCTACACCCAACCACAGCCCTAAACGTAACCTTAACACCAACCCCAACCCTAAACTTAACTGTAACCCTAAACTTTGCCCCAACCCAAACACCGATAACCCGAACCCTAACCCAAACACCAACACTAATTCCATCCCTCAACTTTATACCAACCCTACACCCAACCAGTCCTAAACTTCACCCTAACACCAACCCTATCCCTACCACTAAACCTAACGTGAACCCTAACCCTAGCCCAAACCCTACCACCAATCTTAACCCAAACCCTGACCAGAACTAAAACAAACCCTAGAACCAACCCTCAAATTTATACCCAATTGCAGCCCTAAACTTCACCCTAACACCAACTTTAATCCTAACACACACCCTAACCTGAACCCTAACCCTAGAACCAACCATATCACCAAACCGAAACTGAAACCTAACCCCAACACCAAAACCAACCTTAACCCAACCCTCAGCTTTACACCAACTCTAACCCAACTGCAGCCCTAAACTTAATATTAAAACAAACACTAACCCTAATCCTAATCCAACCCTAGTCCCAAACCAACCACCAACTCTAACACGAAACTTAACAACCACAACACCAGTCCGAAACCCAACCATCAACTTTATACCAACCCTACACCCAACTGCAGCCCTAAACTTTACCCTAACACCAACCTTAACACTAACTCAAAACCTGTCACTAAACCCAGCCCCAACTCAAAAACCAACGTTAACCCGCACCCTAACCACAACCCATACACCAACCCTAAACACAACCCTCAAATTTATACCAACCCTACACCCAATGGCAGCCCTAAACTTCACCCTAACACCAATCCTAACCCTAACCCTTACCTGAATTCTAACCCTAGAATCATCCCTACCACTAACCCTACCAAAACCCTAAGCCCAAACACAACACTAACTCTAAAGCCAACCCTCAAATTTACACCAACACTACACCCAACAGCAGCCCTAAATTTGACACTAACACCAACCCTTACACTAACAATAATCCTAACCATAACCTGACCCTAGCACTAACCCAAACACCAACAGTAACACGAATCCTAATCCCATCCCCAACACTAACCCTATACCCAACCCTCATTTTATACCAACCCTACACCAGTCTGCAGCCCTAAACTTAACCCTAACACCAACTTTAACACTAAACTTAGCCCTAAACCTATCGCTAACCCTAGACCCAACCCTACCACCAACCCTAACCCAAACCCTATCCCCAACCACCACAGCAACCCAAAACAGTTTCTTCAACTTTATACAAACCCTACACACAATCAAAGCCCTAAACCTAACCCTAACCCAAACCTTAACCCTAACCCTAACCGTAACATTAACCCTGACAGTGAGTTTACCTTAACATAATTTGGGTCAGAAACTGAGTAATGTACTTGGTCCACATGCGCCCATACATATTTTAAGATTAAAACGGCATTGTCCAAGATATCTCACCTTATTCTTGCTGAAAAAATTCTGTGAATTTGTTTGGAGAAGAGTGACATTCTGGCTCCATTCATTTGGATACACGTCTTGCATGAAAAATAGCATTTTCACAGAAAACCCAACAATTGCTATGCAAATCTCTTAGCTAATACTGTTTTGAAGGCTAAGGGACTTATTGAATCCGCCCACTCCCATGCGATTTTTGGACTGAAAGTAATTTCTTCAGAGAACACTATCCTTAACCTAACATAAACCAAACACTAGCACACCCAGTATATGTACAACAACCTCAAAACAAACACCAAACAACACACCTGTGTAAAGGTTCTCAAGATTCTTAATCTCACCCTAAGCAGAACCCAAACTCTAACACTAGCCTAATTCGAATTCTAACCCACAACCAAACACGAATGCTTGCCCAACCTTAACCCAGAACCTAACCCTGAGACTAACACTAGCATGAATATAATCTTTTTCAAAAACCTAGAAATAATAACATCTGCACACATTTCCAAGCATTTTGCATGAAAAACACCATTCCAAAGCAATGTTTCCCATTTAAATAGGAGACCAATTTGTCAATATGGTTTGAGAGCTCATTGCCTAACCAGCTCCATTCACATTCAAGCAATTTTGTCAGAGAAAAGCAGCATTTCTGCGGAGTACACACTGACTGCCAATGCAAACCATTGGCTAAACCTGTTTGGAAATTTACACTGGTCCTGCTTCCGTTCACAGGCATGAGACTTTTTCCTAAAACTGCAATATTTCAGAGAACCCTCAGTTTAACTTTATTTAAACATGACACTAATGCAACCAAAAACACAAACACAAACAGAAACCCCAAAGAACCCAAACTAGCACAAATCCCAACCTCTTACACAGTCCCAAAATTGACCCCAAGCCTAAATTCAACCCAAACCCTAACAATAAACCAAACCATAAACCTAAACCTAATCCTACACCCAACCCTAACACGAACCCGAACCCACACCCTAACCCCAACACCACGCCTAAACCCGACCCTCAACTTTATACAAGCCCTACACCCAACCACAGCCCTAAATTTAACCCTAACCACAACTCTAACCCTAACCCAAAGGCTAACCCTAACACTAACCCTAGCCCCAACCCAAACACCAATGCAAACCCGAACCCTAATCCCAACCCCACGCCAACCCTAAACAAAACCCTCACCTTACTACCAACCCTACACCCAACCACATCTCTAAACATAACCCTAACACCAACCGTAACCCTATCCAAACCCTAACCCCAACACCAAGACCAACCCTAAACACACCCTGAACTTTATACAAACCCTACACACAAATGCAGCCCTAAACCTAACCCTAAATTCAACTTAACCCTAACTGTAACCCAAACCATAACCCTGATGTTGAGTTAGCCTTAACATAATTTACATCAGAAAGTGAGTAATGTACTTGATCCACACGGGACCATATATTTCTTTAGGTTAAAACAGCATTGCCCAACATATTTTTGCTAAAATGTGTGTGAACAGGATTGTACAAATGAGTGACATTCTGGTTCCATTATTTGAATAAATGTCTGGCATGAAAATTTGAATTTTCACAGAAAACTCAACAATCACTATACGAATCACTTACTTAATACTGTTTTGAAGGCTAAGAGACTTATTGGATCCATTCACTTCCATGCACTTTTTGGACTGGATGTAATTTCTTCAGAGGACACTATCCTTAACTTAACCTAAACCTAACACTAGCACACCCCGTAAATGTACAACAAACTCAAGAACAACACCCAACACAAACCTACATGATCCTTCTCAAAAATCTTAATCCCACCCTTAGCAAAATCCAAATCCTAGACCTAGGCAAAGTCGAACTCTAACCCACAACAAACACTAATGCCTGCCCAACCATAACCATGAACTTAACCCTGAGCCTAACACTAGCATGAATATAATCTGTTTCAAAAACCGAGTAATAATAACATCTGCACACATTTCCAAGCATTTTTCATTGAAAACACCATTGAAAAGTAATGTTTCTGAGTTAAATAGGAGATCGGTTTGTAAATGTGTTTTGAGAGCTCATTGACTTTCCAGCTTCATTCACTTTTAAGCAATTTTGTCAGAGAAAGTCAGTATTTCTGTGGGACACTCACAGCAATGCAAACCATTACCTAAACCTATTTTGAAAACTTAGAATGGTACTGGCTCCATTCACTGGCGTGAGATTTTTTCTTAAAACTGAAAATTTCAGAGAACCCTCACTTTAAGTTAATTTAACATGATGCTAACATCACCACAAACTCAAACACAAACCAAAACCCCAAAGAACCCATACCAGCACAAATCCCAATCTCCAAACACAGTCCCAAAATCAACCACAAGCCTAACTTAAACTCAAACCCTCAACTAACCCTTAGCCTAAAGCTCACCCTAAACCTAAACCCAACCCTAACACCAATCTTAACCTGAACTCTAACCCCAACCCCAAACCTAAACCTAACCCTCAACTTATAGGAACCCACACCCAACAGCAGCCTTAAACTTAACCCTAACACCAAACCTAACCCTAAATCTAACCCTAGCCCCAACCCAAACACCAACACTAACCCGAATCCTAATGCCAATTCAAACACCAACCTTAAACCCAACCCTCAAATATACACTAACCCTACACCAATATGCCGCCCTAAACTTAACCCTAACACCAACCCTAATAATAACCCTAACCTTGACCCTAGTGCCAACCCAAACACCAACGCTAACCCGAACCCTAACTCTAACCCCAATGTCAACCCTAAACACAACCGAAAACTTTATACCAGCCTTACACCTAACCACACCCCTAAACTTAAACCTAACACCAACCCTAACCGTAACCCTTACCCTAACCTTAACCCCAACACTAGCCCCAGCCCAAACAGCAATGCTATCTTCAAACCTAACCCCAACCCCAACACCTACCCTAAAACCAACCCTCAAATTTATACAAACCCTACACCCAACTGCAGCTCTAAACTTAAACCCAAAACCAACCCTAGCCCTATCACTATCCATAACCCTAACACTACCCCAACCTAAACACCAGTGCTTACCCAATCCCTAAACCCAAACCCAACACCAACCCTAACCCCAACCCTCAACTTTATACAAACCCTACACCCAACCGCAGTCATAAACTTATCATGAACATCAACCCTAAACCTAACTTTAACAGTAACCCAAACCCTAACTCTAGCCCCAACCCTACAATCAATAACAACCCGAACCCTAACCCCAACCCCAACCCCAGACCTAAACACTACCCTCAATGTTATACAAACCCTACACCCAAATGGGTTCCTAAACAAAACCCAAACCCCAACCCTAACCCTAACCCAAACCCTAACCCTAACCCTAACTCTAACACTGAGTTAGCCTTAACATAATTTCCATCAGGAACTGAGTAATGTACTTGGTCCACATGCAGCCATACATATTTTTAGGTCAAAATGGTATTGTCCAACATATCTCCCCATATTCTTGCTGAAAAAAAGTTGGTGAAAGGGTTTGGAGAACTGAGTGAAATTCTGGTTCCATTCATATGGACACACATCTTGTGTGAAAACTCCGGTTTTCACTGAAAACTCAACAATTGCTATTGAAATCACTTACCTAATACTATTTTGAAGGCTAAGGGACATACGGAATCCATTCACTTCCATGCACCTATTGGACTGAAAGTAATTTCTTCAGAGAACACTATCCTTAACCTATCCTAAATCTAGCACTAGCACACCCTGTAAATGTACAACAACCTCAAAACCAACATTCAACACAAACCTACATGAAATTCTCACCAATCTTATTCCCACCCTAAATTGAATCCAAATCCTAACCCTAGCCTAAGCCGAACTTTAACCCACAACCAAACACTAATGCTTGCCAAACCTTAACCCTGAACTTAACCCTGAGGCTAACACTAACATGACTATAATCTGTTTCAAAACCGATAATTAATAACATCTGCTCAGATTTCCAAGCATTTTTCATGAAAAACACCATTGCAAAGTAATGTTCCCAAGGTAAATAGGAGAACACTTTGTAAAAGTGTTATGAAAGCTCTTTGACTTACCAGCTTCACTCACTTTCAAGCAATTTAGTCAGAGAAAAACAGCATTTCTATGGAGCACTCACCTTCAGCAATGCAAACCATTACCTAAACGTGTTTTGTAAACTTAGAATGGTCCTGGTGCCATTCACTGGGATAGGATTTTTTTCATAGAACTGCAATATTTCAGGGAACCCTCAGTTTAACTTTATTTAAACATGACACTTAGGCAATCAGAAACATAACACAAACCAATACCACAAAGAAACCATATCAGCACAAATCTCAACATCCAAACACTGTCCTGAAATCGACCCCAAGCCTAACTTCAACCCAAACACTCACACTAAACCGATCCTAAACCTAAACCAAACCCTATACTTAACCCTAACACCAACCCTAACCTAAACCTAACCCTAACAGTAGCCCTAACACTAACACTACCCCTAAAGCTACAACAAAATCAAAACCAGCAGAAAACCCAAACCAACCCCAAGCTTCACACCAATCTTAATCCCACCCTAACCATAATCCAAATCCTAACACTTGCCTAAACCTAACCCTAACCCACAACCTAACACTAATGTTATCCCTACTTTAACCCTAAACCTAACCCTGAGCCTAACACTGACACCAATATAATCTCTTTCAAAACCCAGTAATCATATGTTCAGACATTTCCATGCATTTTTAATGGAAAACAGCAGTGAAAAGTAATGTTACCTAATAAAATATGAGAACAGTTTAGGGTAAATGTGTTTTGAGAGCTCATTGATATACCACTTCCATTCACTTTCAAGCAATTTTTTGGTGAAAAACATTTCTGAAGAACCCACAACTACAACTATGTGAACCATTATCTAAACATGTTTTGAAAACTTAGAATTGTCTTGGTTCCTTTAACTTGCATAAGGTTTTGTACTAAAACTACAATATTTCAGAGAATCCTTACCCTAAACTTAACTAAAACATAACACTAACACAAACAAAAACACAAACCAGAAAACCAAAACAATAACACCAGCACAAATCCGAACCTCCAAACCCAGTCCCAGAATCAACCACAAGCCTAACTTCAACCAAAACCCTCAGCCTAACCCTATCCAAATTTAACCCTAACCTTAACCCTAACCTAGCCCCAACCCTAACCCCACACTTAACCCTACCCTTAACCCCAACCCAAACCCCAACCTTAACCCCAACACTAACTGTAACCCTAATCTTTCCCCAACCCCAACACTAACCCCAATCCTAACCCAAACCCTAACCCTAACCTAACTCTAACACTGAGCCTAGCTTTAATTTAATTTGTTTCAGAAACTGAGTAATGTACTTGGTCTATACACATCCATTTATATTTTTAGTGTAAAACAGCATTGTCAAAAATATCTCACCTAATTCTATTTGAAAAAAGTTTGCAAATGTGTTTTGAGAATTGAATGATGTACTGGTTCCATTCACTTCCATGCACATTTTTGCATGAAAAACAGCATTCTCGCAGAACACTCAACTAGTGCAATGCAAGATCATTACCTAAGACTGTTTTGAAAACAGAGTAAAATTATGGCTCCATTCGCTTCTAGGCACTTTTTGAGTCAAAATCAGTGTTTTCATTGGACACTCATTTAATGCTGGGTGAAACCTGTTTGTAAATCATTTCACAAATCTGAGGGATAGAATGGCTACATTAAACTTTTTAAAGTGAAGAACAGCATTGTTACAGAAAATTCTTCTTGTGCTCTTGAAAACTGGTAAGTTCTGGAAACATTCTCAAATACTGCCTCCATTCACCTCCATTCAGTTTTCTAAGTGAAACTCAGCAATTTCCAGAACACACCCCAATATATGATAATCCCAAACCTTATTACAACACCAACATCAACCATAACCTAAACCTAACCCTAAGACTAACCCTAACCCAATCTAAACCAAAACCCTAACACTCGACCTGACATAATCTGATTCCAAAACTGAGTAACATACTTCCTTGATTCATTTCCATGCGTTTTTATAGTGTAAAACAGGATTGTCAAGGAAATCACTCGTGGTACTATGTGAAACAAGTATATAAATGTGTTTTGAGAGCTGAGTGACACACTGGCTCCATTCATTTTGATGAATGCTTTGCTTGAAAAATTCCATTTTCACAGAAAAGTCAACAATTGCTATGCAAAACCCTTACCAAATAGTGTTTTGAAGCCTACGAGACTTAATGGATCCATTCAGTTCCATTCACTTTTTGGACTGAAAGTACTTTCTTAAGAGAACACTAACCTTAATCTAAACCTAAAACTAACACTACCCTAAACCTACAACCTCAAAACCAACAACAAAACCAAACCAACCCTAAGCTTCCCACCAATCTGAATCCCACATTAACCATAATCCAAATCCTAACTTTAGCCTAAATTTAACCCTAACCCACAACCTAACACTAATGCTATCGCTACCTCAACCCTAAATCTAACCCTGAGCCTAACCCTAACATTTAACATAATTCAATGTAAAAACCAAATAATGATACTATATGCAGACATTTCCGTGCAACTTTAATGGAAAACAGCATTGCAAAGTAATGTTTTCTAGTAAAATATGAGGACAGTTTGTAAATGTGTTTTGAGAGCTCATTGACTTATGAACTCCATCAACTTCCAAGCAATTTTTTTGGTGAAAAACAGCTTTTATGCAGAGCCCTCAACTACAGCTATGAGAACAACTACCTAAACCTGTTTTGAAAACTTAGAAATGTCTTGGTACCATTAACTTACATAAGGTTTTGTACAAAAAGTACAATATTTCAGGGAACCCTTACCCTAAACTTAACTTAAACATGACATTAAGGAAAACAGAAACACAAAATCAAATCAAAACCCAAAAATACCAATACCAACACAAATCCCAACCTCCAAACCCAGTCCTAATATCAACCCCAAACCTAAGTTCAACCCAAACCCTCATCCTAATCTTAACCCTAATGCTAACCCTAACCTTAAACCTAATCCTAATCTTAACCCTAATCCTAACCTAACCCTGACCCTAACCTTAACTTTACCTGAACCCTAACCCTAAACCTAACACTAACCCTAACCCTAACTTAACCCTAATCTGAACCCTAACCTTAACACTAACCCTATCCCTATTCCGAACCTGAACCCAAACCCGAACCCAAATCTGAACCCTAACCCAAACCTTAGCCATAGCCCAAATCCAAAACCTAACCCGAACCCTAACCTGAACCCAAACCCTAACCCTAACCTGTAGAGAAGCCTTACTTTGATCTGAACCAGTTGCTCCCATGAATATGTCAGTGAAGTTTCAAAGAGCCATCCAGTGAAGCCCTTGCTCTCTGGGAGCCTTGAGTGAAGAACTGCTGCCATCAACCGAAAAAGAAGCCAAGGGGAAAGGCACAGCCCCGGGGCAGCCACAGCACATAGGACTGTGGGGAAATGTAACCTTAAACACCCTGAGAATGTGTGGTCAGAGACTAGTGAGCAGGATCAAGTTCTGGAAGGGTCAAGAAAACTGAATTCAGGCAGATGCTATTTCAGTGGCCTCAGACACCACATGACTCACAAAGTTTTGAAAAAAGTTAAGTACTTAATTTGCATTAATTCGATCTTGACAGCACTAATATAATCTCCATCTCAAACTACACATGAAACCAGTCATCTTAAAAATTGTAAAAATTCAAACACATATAATTTCTTTAAACAGCCTTGTTTTTAACTACTTAGTTATGCTGACTTTTAAAAAATATTTTTATTGACGAATCATAACATACTACTGTAAAGTTTCTAGAAGAAATTGTAGGGAAACATTTTCAGGGCCTAGAAATAGGAGGTAGCTTCCTAAACTTTATGCACAAAAGCACAAGCAACAAAAGATAAAATAGATAAATGGGAATTCAGGAGCAAATGCTTTTGCGCTCCAAATACTTTGTTAAGAAGGTGAAGAGGCAGCCAACTCAAAGTGAGAAAATATTTAGAAATCACACAGATAAAGGTTTGATATCCTGTATACAACTCAACAACAAAAGAACCCAATTATAAAATGTGCTGAAAATATGAACTTTTTTTCTGAAAAGCAAATATAGATGGTTAAAAAGCACATGAAGAGTTGCTCATTTTCATTGGCTATTAGAGAAATGCAGATCAAGACTACAATGAGATACCACCTCACACCTATAAAAATGTCTGCTATTAAACAAGCAGAAAACTGCAAATGCTGGAGAGGATGTGGAGAAACTGGAACATTTATGCACTGATTGTGGGAATGCAAAATGGTATAGCTGCTATGGAAGACAGTTGGGTGGTTCCTTAGAAAACTAAATATCAAGTTGCCCTATGACCCTTGGTCATATACCTAGAAGATACATGCCTATGCTTGGTATATATCTAGAAGAGCTGAAAGCAGCGACACAAACAGACATTTGTACAATGATGTTCATAGTAGCATTATTCACAATTGCCAAAAGATGGAAACAATTCAAGTGCCCATCAACAGATGAGTGGATTAATAAGACGTGGTATAGAGATACAGTGGAATATTATGCATCAGTAAGACAAAATGACATCCTGAAGTACATGACAAGATGGATGAGCCTTGAAGACATAATACTGAGTGAAGTAAGCCAGATACAAAAGGACAGATACTGTATGATTCCACTTTTATGACTATGGTAAAGGTAAAATCATAGGCTTATAATATAGAATATAGGTGACTTAAAGATACACAGAGGCTAGACGTGGGTGAACCATTAGTTAATGAGGTTGAACTACAATGTAAGGGAATAGATAGAAGTGAAGGTGGTTCTCTAGTGGGTCTAGAAGTAATATTACCATATTGAAGATGAACATGATAGAAAGGGATTGTATAGACTTGTGTCCCACTGATTAACACTACAAATAGAAATACATTCTTGCATGAACTACTGCAAAAGTATGAGTCTTGTACAAAGAGTGTATAAATTTGGGGTATGGGGAACAACTGCTATTGCTGTTATGAGCTGCTTAACAGGAAAGCATCAATAGTACCACAGTAACACCCGGAGTAAATAATGGGGGAAGGGACAAGAGAAAAGGGGGGGTGTTAGATTTTCTGTTTGGCGAGGATGCTTTTTGGTGTTCTAGTTTACTAGCTGCTAGAATGCTAGAATGTTGGAATGCACATGGCAAACTGCTGTCATCTGTTGGCTTCCTCTCCAGCTCCCTGAATACGTTTTCCTTTTTCATCTCCTAAAGTCGCTGGCTGGTGGACTCTGCTTCTCATGGCTGCATCATTCTACTCTCTCTGAATCTCTCACATTCTCCAAAATGTTTCCTCTTTTATAGGATTCCAGTAAATTAATCAAGACCCACCCAAGGGTGGAGACATGTCTCCACCTAATCCAGTTTAACAACCACTCTTGAGTCACATCTCCAGAGAGCTGATCTAATTAGTTTCAAATATACAGTACTGAATAGGGATTAGAAGAAGCGGCTGCTTTTACAAAATGGGATTATGATTAAAACATGGCTTTTCTAGGGTAGACACATCCTTTCAATCCAGCACAATTGGTTACCTTTCTTTGGGGGACAATAAAATTATCTAAAATTGAGAGTGCTGATGGACTGTACATGATGCCCGATGAATGCAAGTGGCTGAACAATGCACTGACAGAGTAGATTGACAAATGATGGTGTATACATATGATCAAGTAGTGTGCTGCTACAAAAAGGAATGAAGTCGTGAGGCATGCTACCTTGTGAATGAACGTGTGGGACATTTAATGAGGCAAAACAAGCCAGGAACAAAAGAGCAATTATTGTATAGATTCACTTAAAAAATAGTTATAACAGGCCTAGTTTGTAGACTCTTACAGCAGTCATATTTAGCCCAGAGTGATAATTATTATTTCTGGATTTTGAGAGGCTGTTCTATATATGTATAACTTGGTATTTAGAGCTAAGAATGAAGCTGATCAGGTCGGGATTATGGTAATTCAGAATACACGGGTAAGGAAGACAGTGCCTATTCTTTAGAACTTCATCTATTCCTTGAGATCAAAGAAAGAAGGATTTATGTTGTCCAGAACCTAAATTTTCCATAGCACGCAATCTAACTCAACTTGTCTGGATAGATCATTTATACAATCCAAACACAGGGAGCCCAGAATAAGAGTAAGGGTCTTTAATCCTGCATAGCCTAATGTAATGCCTGGATACATCCCAAAGTATCTTAAGCAGATAATTAAAAAGTATTGGCAAAGACCCCTTGAAGGATGTTACAACTGATGAAAGCATAAATTATTATAATAACTATAGTCCAGTTTAACTCAGCACTCACTTTTCATGTTGTGCAGTTCCAGATTTTAAAAATTTTTTTAAGAAAGCAAACAGTACACTTAGAATCACTAAAAATGGATGTCTTAGTTGGCATAACGGTAGGCAGCTTTAATTAAAGTACCCATGTAATCACTGCAAAGCCCGTGTTTGCTGCTGGAAGCCCCCAGCCCCTGCAGGCCAGCACCTGTGGTCCCTGCCCGTGCTGTGTGAGGGTCCCTCTCCCTGAGCCTAGGAATGAGAAACAACAGAAGCAAGTGGCAGTTCTATTGAGGTGTGGTCAACCTGCCACAGGTCCCCCAGGGGAGGCATAATTTAGGGACAGGACCTGGTGGAGAGAGCAGAACCGCATGGAGCTTGCAGGTGGGCTGCAGACACAGGGGTTGGTTCCCAGATGGGACAGCCCCAAAAGCCAAGGAGGGGTCCCTAGTGGTCCACAGAGCCTGTTCCTGAGGTCAGTTGCTTCATCTCCTCTTCATCCATGCCCAAGTGTACGGGGGCAGTGAGCACAGGGTAGAGGTTGGTAGCAGTTAACCAGGATAGAGGTTCAGCTGGGGATGCTCTTAGCGGCTGGGTGGACAGGTCAGGGCTGGGGTCTAGGCTGTGCTCTAACAGGGGCTGCAGTGACCCTGGATCTGGCTGAAGGACATGATTGTTCCACTGGCTCACAGAAAACTGCAGCCTACACTCAGATGGCAGGTGCTGTGGCTGGTCCCCAGATAGAGGTTTGTGTGGCTAGGGGGCCTCATCTGAGGTCCTAACCCTAAACCTAAACCCTAAACCCTAACTCTTAACCCCTAATCCCTAACCTTCACAACTGGTCTTATCTGTGAATGGTAGAGTTACTTTCTTAGTGGGAACCATTCTGATTTCTAGAAGCCAGTCATGGTGGAAGAGCAACCAAGGAAAAGAGTGAGTAAAAACTTGAGAGAGAACTAAGCTTGGTTACTTCAGGCATAGAAGAGAATCTAGTGAGGCTGGAACAGAGAAGCGGTCAGGAGCCAAACCTTCAGGGTCTAAGTAAGGTCTGTACCAGGGGGCCAGACTTCATGCTGGAGTCTAGGTACACTGAGGTCATTGGATCAGGAGGAAGATGATCTGACTTACATGACTGCTGCTGTTGCAGTGGAACAGCAGGAGGCCAGAATGGATGTAAGGAAGACTATTGCCAGGAGGCAAATGCAGTAGTCAGGGTGAGAGATGTGGCCAGATCTCAAATGCGTAACAATATAGAAAAATCTTTGCAAATTTGAGGTTTATTTTGAAGACAGAGAGGATGTAAGTAGTTGAAGTATTAGACATACAGAGTGGGAAAAAGAGCAACTGAGGACACACCTGGGGTCCACATATCTATTTGGTCTGGAATATAAGCTTGGAAGTCTTCAGTGAAGATGACATCAAACTTGAGGATTAAGTCACCTTAAGAGTCTGATTCAAAAATGTACAGGGCCTGAACTGAGCCCTGGAATAGCCTATCTTCACAGAGATGGCCTACTGACACCTAACCAGTTTTTGATTGGAAGTACTAGGGGTGGGAAGCTCTTTGTTCGTAATAACAGAGCCACTAAATGTGATGCTCACTCAGGAAAAGAAACAAAAGACACACTTTCAAGGACTGTGAGTCTAGACCCAGCAGTGTCAGCTGCCCTGTCTGTACTTCTCTGACACAAATGGTTAGTACTCTTTACTCATTAATCTTTTTTCAATTAAAAAATAGAGATTTATTACAATGATGTGGCATGACATAAAGCAATCCACTGACAGGGAATCCTTTCAAAAATAAGCACCAGTGTTCAATTACGTTATCAAAAATGTAGTTAAGCTAATCAAATATGAAATAGAATATTTTTTTAATAACATACTAAACACTTCATTTAATTGTAGAGGTTTTTCTAAATGCACTTCTGCCTTCTGGCAGGATGGATATTTCATAAGAAAACCTACAAGTGATGTCTGTGCTTCTCCATCAGTGACACCATATACTGGTCTTATTTCTGCCCAACAAACATAACATCAGATTCACCAACCAGCTAAGAATGGACCAAGCCCACATCAACCCAAAACAACATTCCTGGAAGAGTTCTGTACTACAACAACCTCCCATAACCACTCTAGGGAGAGGCTTTGTTCCAGGATGAGGGGCACAAGCTAAAAGAAATTGAACTTAAACTCTTCATCAGGAGTATCCAGGAAGGCCTTGGCTGCCCCCACTTGGCAGGGCCAGCAGACCCTTTGGCTCTTCTTCTGGTGGCCTCATCTACAGGCCTTACCTGTGCCAAATGGACTGCTGTAGAGGGAAGGAAAAAGAGTTAGAACTGAAAAATAACAGCTAACACTAACTGTGTTCTTATAATTTCCTTAAGATTTTAATATCCTTGGAAAACTTAATATAAATCAACTAACTGATTTCTGGAACTCATGAGGTAGGTATTATCACCACTCCCAACTTTAGAGTCAAGCAACTAATGTACAGAAAGAACTTGCCAAAGGTGTGACAGCTACTAAGCGGAAGGCCCAGAAACTGAACTCAGGGTGTGTAGCTGTGTCACTGAACTAAATGGTCAGCAGAGAAAGCCAAGGTAAAAATAGGTGAGGCTTTCCCCTACCTTAGGAACAGGATCTGGCTGTTTCCTCACCCCCCAGGACCTTTTGCCCTGGTCCAAGCCCTAGTTATGCGTTCCTGAGTGGTCCAGGCTTTTCTCTCCCTTTTCCCCTGGGTTTCCCTAAGCCCACTTCCTTCCATGCACCAGCCCTATGCTCTGAGTTTCTTCCATTTCACCACTAGTCTTCCCCTCCACACTTTTGAACTAGGCCATCCTGAATCAATCACATTCCAGCCCCTTACTGGCCCTGAGAGCACACAGGGCCTCCCTCTGTTATTCTTCCATCTGAGCCCTGTAGTCTCTGAACAAGGAGCGCATGAGCTGCCTCTTCCCAGACAGGGGGGTTCTTTCACTGCAGTGTCTGGATTGCTCCAGTAGCCTGCTCTTCTGTGGGTAAGAAACACCAGTGACTTTCTCTCTTCTCATCTCCCATCACCCTACCACAAAGGCACCAATTCCATCCCCAGGCAGCACCTGCAGGCAATACCGCTGTCCCCACCTGCTTCCCCCCAACTCAACAGGAGGGCTCCTCACTCCGTTTTAGGCTGGGTCTCTGGGTCCTGAGACCAAGCTCTAACTGCTCCACACACCAGGCTAGTTCCTGGGCCAGCTGCTCAGCCTGTGATGGTTTTGGCGATCCGGGGATGGAGAGGAGTAGCTGGGAAAGGGCACTGGGATCCCAAAGCTCAGGCCTTGGTTCCATCCCGAAAGTAACCCCAAAACCCCGGCCATCCACCCCTTCCCTACCATAAGTCCGTAGACCGCAGGCCACAAGACCTCGACCACACCTGCCGTGGCCTCGACCCCAGGATGCACCCGGGGATTCCACCCTTCTTGCCTGGGACCGGCTCTTGCCTGGGCCTCAGCGCTTAGTGGGGGCTCCTCTTGGAACACTTTTCTGAGTCCTTCTCACCGCCGTCGGCCACAGAGGCGCCGTTCCGGCGTTTCTTCTTTCTCTTCTTCGAGGCCGCGCCTCCGTCGCCACCTACAGGGTGCACCCCGGAGTCAGTGTCCTAAAACGTGGGGTGCCCCTAGCAGAGACAGGAACCATGGGGCGCGCAGGAACCTAGGGCTGGGGCCGCCAGCGTCATCTCCTGAGCAGCGCGGACAGGGGCCTGGAGAAAGGGGAGCAGCGCAGAGGTCATCAGAGGCCGCAAACAACCCGCAGCCCCGTCACTCTCGTGGCCTCTCCACCGGCTCTCACCGCCATGCATGCAGTCGCCACCGGAACTCACTTAATGCGTAGCGTCCGGCACCGAATTCCCTCCTCCGGAAACGCAGCTGCGATGGGGTGTTCTGCAGGGCACAGAGAAGTGAGGTGGGCGGGGCCGCGCGGGGTGAGGGTAGAGAGAACAAGGGGGTCTTAGGTTCCTATCAGGAAAAAGGGTGAAGAGTGCTACTTCCTCGGATTCTGGGATGAGAAGCGTAGTGTAAAGGGTCAGAAGCCCTGAGGCAGGCTCGAGCCCTAGGAGGACGGGGGAGGAGAGGCAGTGCGCGCTGGTCTTCTGTGTCTCGGGCTTTGCTGATTTTCTCTCTCAGCAGCCGGTTGTCAGATTGGCTCTGCACTCCCTTCACCCCGAAGCCAGGCGACCGCGGGGTCCTTCCTCAGACAAGGTGCCGCAGGGGTACCCCAGCAGGGTCTCTGCTGTGGGTAAAGGGGTCTGAGGCTCCCGGGGGTGCCCAGCTTTACCAGGCACAGAGCGGGGCTCTTGCTGTGTTGTGGGGCACACCAGAAGAGAGACCACACAAGTCAAAGCAATTTGCAAGCCAATTAGGAGTCTTTATTAGCCGGCCAGTGACTGCCTCAGAAACTCAAGAAAGAGGAATCAAAGAGCAGTCCCGAGGAGTTCTCAAGGGGGGCTTATAAAGGTAAAAACCACAAGCGTATCCACAGAAGCAGGAAAAAGGACATTATCTTTTTGAGCCACATCTTGGTTTGCAGCTGTAAGCAAGCAATTCAGAGAAATGCCATTTGCTGTTGCACAATACATCCCATTCTTTTTGTTTCTTAACAATGATTATTGTTCAATTTTTAACTCCTGGGAACTTCCTGCCCTGGATCTTGTGACTCCGGATACCTTCTTTTTGTTAGGGCCTGGTTTATTGCCTGATTTATTGGTCCTGACCCCCCACAGCTGGGCATTGCTCTTAAGAGCTGCCATCAGTGTTTCTCAGCCAATGCGGGACTGGATTCTCATGTAAGGGGGCTAAACCACTCCTGTGGCCCTGCGGTATGATCTGGAGAGTCTGAAAAATGACTCAATTCCCTTGCACTTTCTTGTCTGCCCTACAAATGGCATTATTCAATAATTTAGTTGTCCAGAGGGAACCCAGGCTGTATCTGAACAGGCTGAGCTCAAACTGTGGGTGCCTTGCCCCTCAGGTGCTGGACAATATCTGGCTCAATGTGTCTGTATTCCCCACTTAATTTGTGGCAGAGAGCTTCCCCGTCTGTCCAGTTTTCAGCCACCTCCCAGGCAAGGATCAGGCTGCCCGCTGCTGTTTCCCTCGGGTACAGGAACAGCTTTCGAACCCAGGGCTCGAAACAGACTGTCCACATTTTCTCAGACTCTTTGACCCTCACTGACCTGGACTGAAATGCCCTCCCCTCTCCCCCAGGTCTCCAAATGGTGGGAGTATCTCTCACTGCTGTGAGAGAATATTCTGTGACCCAGTGGGAGTGATCCCATATGCTGTCTCTGTGCCCTTCCCATTCTGTGTGATACTGAGTACCTGGAGGGGAGAGCACCAGCCTGTCTGAGACGTAAGTTTCCTACCTGATTTTCTCTATCTTCAATTTGGCATTTGTGGGGTCCTTCTCCATGAGATATTCCTCTAGAGTCCTGAGAAATTCAGAGCTGTCCTTTAATCTCTCAGGAGAGAGACATTTTCAGTAGCTGTTTATGTTGTGATGTTGATGACATCACTCCTCTTCCCACACTATCCCATTTTAATACTTCCTCTAAGGTTATGATTTTATGATGTAGTAACAGATAAACAAAAAGATTAATGCCCATATACATAGAGTACTATTATAAAGCCATTAATATATGGTTATTTGATACTTGACAATGAAATAAAGTCTAGCCAATGGAAAAAGAATAATACTTTTTTAAAATTTTTTTATTTTTTTCATTTTTTTATTAATGGAAAGAAAAAAAAAGAAATTAACACAACATTTAGAAATCATACCGTTCTACATATGCACTCAGTAATTCTTAACATCATCACATAGATGCATGATCATCGTTTCTTAGTACATTTGCATCGGTTTAGAGGAACTAGCAACACAACAGAAAAAGATATAAAATGTTAATATAAAGAAAAGAAATAAAAGTAGTAATAATAGTAAAAAACAACAACAAACAAACAAACAAACAAGCAAACAAAAACAAAAAAAACCCTATAGCTCAGATGCAGCTTCATTCAGTGTTTTAACATGATTACTTTACAATTAGGTATTATTGTACTGTCCATTTTTGAGTTTTTGTATCTAGTCCTGTTGCACAGTCTGTATCCCTTCAGCTTCAATTACCCATTATCTTACCCTGTTTCTAACTCCTGCTGAACTCTGTTACCAATGACATATTTCAAGTTTATTCTCGAATGTCCGTTCACATCAGTGGGACCATACAGTATTTGTCCTTTAGTTTTTGGCTGCATTCACTCAGCATAATATTCTCTAGGTCCATCCATGTTATTACATGGTTCATAAGTTTATCTTGTCTTAAAGCTGCATAATATTCCATCGTATGTATATACCACAGTTTGTTTAGCCATTCTTCTGTTGATGGACATTTTGGCTGCTTCCATCTCTTTGCAATTGTAAATAATGCTGCTATAAACATTGGTGTGCAAATGTCCGTTTGTGTCTTTGCCCTTAAGTCCTTTGAGTATATTCCCAGCAATGGTATTGCTGGGTCGTATGGCAATTCTATATTCAGCTTTTTGAGGAACCGCCAAACTGCCTTCCACAGTGGTTGCACCGCTTGACATTCCCACCAACAGTGAATAAGTGTGCCTCTTTCTCCGCATCCTCTCCAGCACTTGTCATTTTCTGTCTTGTTAATAATGGCCATTCTGGTGGATGTGAGATGATATCTCATTGTGGTTTTGATTTGCATTTCTCTAATGGCCAGGGACATTGAGCATCTCTTCATGTGCCTCTTGGCCATCCGTATTTCTTCTTCTGGCAGGTGTCTGTTCAAGTCTTTTTCCCATTTTGTAATTGGGTTGGCTGTCTTTTTGTTGTTGAGTTGAACAATCTCTTTATAAATTCTGGATACTAGACCTTTATCTGATATGTCGTTTCCAAATATTGTCTCCCATTGTGTAGGCTGTCTTTCTACTTTCTTGATGAAGTTCTTTGATGCACAAAAGTGTTTAATTTTGAGGAGCTCCCATTTATTTCTTTCTTTCTTCAGTGCTCTTGCTTTAGGTTTAAGGTCCATAAAACCGCCTCCAGTTGTAAGATCCATAAGATATCTCCCTACATTTTCCTCTAACTGTTTTATGGTCTTAGACCTAATGTTTAGATCTTTGATCCATTTTGAGTTAATTTTTGTATAAGGTGTGAGATACGGGTCTTCTTTCATTCTTTTACTTATGGATATCCAGTTCTCTAGGCACCATTTATTGAAGAGACTGTTCTGTCCCAGGTGAGTTGGCTTGACTGCCTTATCAAAGATCAAATGTCCATAGATGAGAGGGTCTATATCTGAGCACTCTATTCGATTCCATTGGTCGATATATCTATCTTTATGCCAATACCATGCTGTTTTGACCACTGTGGCTTCATAATATGCCTTAAAGTCCGGCATCGCTAGACCTCCAGCTTCGTTTTTTTTCCTCAAGATGTTTTTAGCAATTCGGGGCAACCTGCCCTTCCAGATAAATTTGCTTATTGGTTTTTCTAATTCTGAAAAATAAGTTGTTGGGATTTTGATTGGTATTGCATTGAATCTGTAGATGAGTTTAGGTAGGATTGACATCTTAATTATATTTAGTCTTCCAATCCATGAACACGGTATGCCCTTCCATCTATTTAGGTCTTCTGTGATTTCTTTTAACAGTTTTTTGTCATTTTCTTTATATAGGTTTTTTGTCTCTTTGGTTAAATTTATTCCTAGGTATTTTATTCTTTTAGTTGCGATTGTAAATGGGATTCGTTTCTTGATTTCCCCCTCAGCTTTTTCATTACTAGTGTATAGAAAAGCTACAGATTTTTGAATGTTGATCTTGTAGCCTGCTACTTTGCTGTACTCATTTATTAGCTCTAGTAATTTTGTTGTGGATTTTTCTGGGTTTTCTACGTATAGTATCATATCATCTGCAAACAGTGATAGTTTTACTTCTTCCTTTCCAATTTTGATGCCTTGTATTTCTTTTTCTTGCCTAATTGCTCTGGCTAGAACTTCCAACACAATGTTGAATAATAGTGGTGATAGTGGACATCCTTGTCTTGTTCCTGATCTTAGGGGGAAAGTTTTCAATTTTTCCCCATTGAGGATGATATTAGCTGTGGGTTTTTCATATATTCCCTCTATCATTTTAAGGAAGTTCCCTTGTATTCCTATCTTTTGAAGTGTTTTCAGCAGGAAAGGATGTTGAATCTTGTCAAATGCCTTCTCTGCATCAATTGAGATGATCATGTGATTTTTCTGCTTTGATTTGTTGATATGGTGTATTACATTAATTGATTTTCTTATGTTGAACCCTCCTTGCATACCTGGGATGAATCCTACTTGGTCATGATGTATAATTCTTTTAATGTGTTGTTGGATACGATTTGCTAGAATTTTATTGAGGATTTTTGCATCTGTATTCATTAGAGAGACTGGTCTGTGGTTTTCTTTTTTTGTAATATCTTTGCCTGGTTTTGGTATGAGGGTGATGTTGTGCTTCATAGAATGAATTAGGTAGTTTTCCCTCCACTTTGATTATGTTGAAGAGTTTGAGGAGAGTAGGTACTAATTCTTTCTGGAATGTTTGATAGAATTCACGTGAAGCCGTCTGGTCCTGGACTTTTCTTTTTAGGGAGCTTTTGAATAACTAATTCAATCTCTTTACTTGTGATTGGTTTGTTGAGGTCGTCTATTTCTTCTTGAGTCAAAGTTGGTTGTTCATGTCTTTCCAGGAACCTGTCCATTTCATCTAAATTGTTGTATTTATTAGCGTAAAGTTGTTCATAGTATCCTGTTATTACCTCCTTTATTTCTGTGAGGTCAGTAGTTACGTCTCCTCTTCCATTTCTAATCTTATTTATTTGCATCCTCTCTCTTCTTCTTTTTGTCAATCTTGCTAAGGGCCCATCAATCTTGTTGATTTTTTCATAGAACCAACTTCTGGTCTTATTGATTTTCTCTATTGTTTTCATGTTTTCAATTTCATTTATTTCTGCTCTAATCTTTGTTATTTCTTTCCTTTTGCTTGCTTTGGGATTAGTTTGCTGTTCTTTCTCCAGTTCTTCCAAGTGGACAGTTAATTCCTGCATTTTTGCCTTTTCTTCTTTTCTGATATAGGCATTTAGGGCAATAAATTTCCCTCTTAGCATTGCCTTTGCTGCGTCCCATAAGTTTTGATATGTTGTGTCTTCATTTTCATTTGTCTCTAGGTATTTACTAATTTCTCTTGCAATTTCTTCTTTGACCCACTTGTTGTTTGAATAATACTTTTTTAAAAATTGATGTGGAAGGTCCATGCATAGTTCAGAGGTAGAATGCTCGCCTTTCATGCTGGAGGCCTGCCTTCGATTCCTGGTCCATGCACCCCCCCCCCCCCAAAAAAAAAGTTATGTGGGAACATTTGGACATCCATGTGCAAAAAGGAACTTCTTCCTAAACCAAGCATTAGACACCAAAAATTAACTCAAACATCAATTGTAAATTATGTATTTTTATTAAAATCGTAGAATAAATTCTTCATGGATAAGGATATTCCAAGTCCTCTTAGAATTGGCAGCAAAGTTCAAATCATGAAGGGGAAAAATACATGGGACTTCATTAAAACTTTTTTTAAATTCTCAGAATGAATGAAAAGGCAAAGTATAGATTGGGAGAAATTACTTTTAAAGCCTCTATTTGTGTCCAGACTTGTAGCCATACATAGAAAGAAAACACTCCAGAGAGACAAGATAAGCAAAACAAGTGAAAATGCACAGACATTTCATCAAGATGATAAAGGATTGGAAATATGCATATGAAAAGATGTTCAGCAGCAGTAGCCATTAGGAAAATGCAAATTTAAACTAACTTAAGAAACCATAGTTAAAATAAAATATGACAACGATACCAAAATATCCCAAGGATTTATGACTAAACTTCTCTCACAGTGGTCCATGTCAGCTCCTATAATGTTTATCTATCATATGAATCCTGTATATGCTGATGGCATGTAGATGGTGGGCCTTACTACCACCCAGCAGGAAAAGAAAATATATATTAGTAATCAGAAATGTACAAAGGCACCAATAGAAAAACCAGAACTCGAGAAGATTTTAAATAAGAGGGTGTTGTTCAAACACTTAAGTGTAAGTATCAACATAAAACCGTGTTCTTTTATATGCAATATTAATGAAAATAAGAACTGATAATGTATGCAGTGACTGACACTGCTACTTGGATTCTTAAGAGTTGTATTAAATAAAAAAAAATTCTCCCAGGCCTTCCTAGTAGGAGGGATTGTAGGTGGAGGCAGCCCCTTAACTCAACTTTTACTTTGGGGCTGATTTCTGGAAAAATTCTCAAAAACAGCTTAACTGGTAGGACACAGCTCACACTAACACTCTGCCTTCCATCTTTCCAAGTGTCTGAGCCATGGATGTAATGACCAGAGCTGCAGTGCTTGTTCCCTTACTTGGGGAATCTGAGCCTCTCACTCGGGATACTGAAAAAAAGCTATGGAAGCCTGGATGCCTAGTGATGTTTGGAGCTGGCATTTCAACTCTGCAATTCTTTAGTGGGGCAGAAAAGTGAAGCCTGTTTTGCATAAGCGACATTTTGGGGGATGTTCTTTATTCAAGAGACTCATGATTCCAAACTGATAAACTAAACCACCATATTACAGCAATGATAGAGAAAAGATTTGAAAACCAACAGGAGGAAACATGGAGACATTTCCTCATACTATATAATGGAGCACGCATCTCTATTGTCCATGACCTGAAGCATAATGGTAATATGCAAAGCAATAGAGATTAAAACCTGCTTTAGTTTGCTATAGTTGCCAGAATGCAATATAATAGAAATGGATTGGCTTTTATCAAGAGGATTTATTTACCTACAAATTTACAGGAAGGAAAGGCAGCAGTCTTTCATCTGGTTCCTCAATCACATGGTGATGTCTGCTGACCTTTTCTCCCAGCTTCTGGATTCAAACAACTTTCCCTGGGACATTTCTTCTCTGCAGCTACAAATATCTGGGTCTATTTTGGCTATGAGCACTGAGGTTGGATTTGATGAACTCTCCTGAGTTGCTTTTCTCTCTTCTGACTTCTCCTTTTAAGCCTCCAGCTAATTAAATTAAACATAACTCATATCAGTAGGCCCTCACCTTAACCTAGGCAACTGCAGATATAATCATCCATAAATGAAATTCATGTGCTAATGATTTAGTTCCACAGCAACAGAACAAGTGGACAACATTACCTGGCCAACTTGACAGCTCAAATGAACTATTACAAAACCTATTTCATGTGGAGAAATCAAAACCTATTTCAAAAAATTCAAGAAAAAGAAACCAAAGACTCTTAATGTGCTAAAAGAGTTCATAAGTATTCTAAATTATCATAGAGGAAAACAAAGACCACACAAAACACAGAGAGCCCAAATAGAGAAACTACCATGGTTGAATGTGAATAGACTTTCCCCAAAGCAACGCAGTGCATGATTGAGAGTTTCTGTTATTTCCACATAAATAATTAAATTGACTGGAAATTAATGCTTGGGTGTAGGCTCTGAGACAGATTTTTCCCAAGATCATAGTTCTATGTGCATATTTTATTTTATTCAACATTGTATTAAAATTTACAAATTATATAATAACTGTAATGCTATGAAGCACAGTAATATCACCTGAACTGAATTTATTAATGCTAAAATAATATTTTATCTATACATATATGCTTACAAGTTTATACATATTCTTTCAAATGTTTCATAGAGTACACACACTGGTTTCAAGAGTAATTATCATATATATCTATGAATATGTATAATTTCTAAAACTCTAATAAACATCTTTTTCTCAAAGCACCAAAGACTTATTTGAAAGAAATATTTTTTTTAATATTAAACATTTGAAAGTTTCTTGTAGAAATTCTGACATGTTTTCCTTGAAAGATGGGAGAAGGATCAAAGAAGAAAAATGAGTCATAACAGAGAAGATAGGATTTAATAAATGAGTATGACTGCAGAATCATTATATTGGTATTTGATATTCTTATAGGTAGACTGGTGTTCTTTCAGACTCCGTTGTCTTGGAGTAATTAGAAGGAAAAACCTAAAATTATGAACGTGTAAGCCATCCAAACTATGAAATCTGTTCTATAACTAATTGTTACAACACACTTAGAAATGTGTTGCTTTTTTGTATATATATTTCACAATAAATAATGCTTTTAAAAACCTATCAATAGCAAATGTCCCTTATAAAACTTCTTGGGCTGTTGAAAGGACCTCTTTAGCTGTACCTGAGGAATCCAGATCTCATCCCAGGCTCAAATGAGTGAACAATTTCCAGGATTTCATGCAGTTAAATAAGTGATCAGATTTTATTTACTGTAGGTACAGAACTTTAGATGAAACAAGGCTGCCAGTGTGTTTAATGAACTTCTTTAGGATTGGCTCTGGGAGAGGCCAATGCAGGAGTCAAAAACAAATAGCTCCATCTGTGGACCTCTTTTCTCTGGCCTATGCGGTGTGGTTTAAAATTTTTGAATTGGGCGCCAGCGTTTTTAAAAATCAGGAGATTTACATGAAAATTCAGAATTCTAACATCTTTTGAATGATCTGAAGATCTGACAACAGTAGACTTACTTTTTGTATGACACCAACTGGGAGGAGCTAAATAGCAGCCACTCTAAGAATATATTCTTCCCAGCCCACCTGCCCTCCCAGCCCATCTGCTCCTTTCATCCTGTTCCCTTGTATTCTAGTTTGCTAGCTGCCAGACTGCAATATACCAGAAATGGAATGGCTTTTAAAAAGGGGGATTTAATAAGTTGCTAGCTTATAGTTCTAAGGCCAAGTAAATGTCTCAATTAAAACAAGTCTATAGAAATGTCCAATCTAAGGTATCCAGAAAAAGATACCTTGATTTAAGAGGGCCAATGATGTTCAGGGTTCCTCTCTCAGCTGGAAGGGCACATGGTGAACATGGTAGCATCTGCTAGGTTTCTCTCCAGGTTTCTTGTTTCATGAAGCCCCCCTGGGAGCTTTCTCCTTTTTCATCTCCAAAGGTTGCTAGCTGATGTACTCTCTGCTTCTTGTGGCTAAGTCATTCTGAAGCTTTCTCCAAAATCCTTCCTCTTTTAAAGGATTCCAGTAAACTAATTAAGACCCACTTAGTGGAGACACATCTCTGTCTAATCAGGTTTAGTACCCACATTGATTGAGTCACATACCCATGGAGATAACCTAATCAAGTTTCCAACCTATAATACTGAATAGGGATTAGTAGAAACTGTGGCTCCCACAAGTTGATTAGGATTAAAATATGGCTTTTCTAGGGTACATGTATCCTTTCAAACTGGCACAGCTTGCAAGCCTGTAACTGAGCTAAAGGAAGCAGTTCATTTATTTGACAAATAAGTGTTTCATGTGTGTCTAAGGGGAGGATTGGTTAGATATTGTTTGGAGATTGACATGGGCCTTCCTTTATTGTCATTAACAATCTATGTGTGGAGGGGGCATGACACACAGCAATTGCCACTCTGCTTTGGTTAAAGGGAAACACTTCAGAGAGGCTGTCATTCAAGCCAGATGAACTCTCCACCTCTGGAGAACAGCAGGTGCAAAGGCCTGGGAGAAGAGAAAACTTGAATATATCAATAAGTGGCTTCTTCTAAGGCAACTCTGCCTATTCAGGGGGGCTTTTCAAGAATCCTATGGTGTTTTTATATAAGGTTCATGTTTTTCATTCAATTTTCTTTTGTTTAACTTTTTTGGTTTTTTAATTATTACTTTTATTGATATATTATATATTCACATACCATGTTATTATCCAAAGTGTACAATCAGTGGTTCATAATATCATCAAATAATTGTGCATTTGCCATCACAGTAAACTTTTTTCTTTCTTGTGAAAAGTAGTATATATACAAAAAAGCAATAAATTCCAAAGCACATCACAGCAATTAGTTATAGAACAGATTTAAGAGTTTTGTATAGGTTACAGTTCCATGATTTGAAGTTTTTACTTCTAGCTGCTCTATGATACTAGAGAATAAAATAAATATTATAATGATCCAGCGATCATTCTTGTTTGTTAAACCCTACCTTCTCTGTATAACTCAGCCATCACTTTTGATCTTTTTACACTCTTTAGGAGTATTTGGCCTATGCCCATTCTAACTTTTTCAGGTTGGAAGGGGCTGTTGATCATATGGGAGAGGGGATGGAAATAGTTGATGTTTTGGAGAGGCTGGCTCCTCTAGGTATCAGGACTTTTCTGGTCCAGGGACCCATCTGGAGATTGTAGGTTTCTGGAAAATTATCCTAGTGTATGCAACTTTGTAGAATCTTATATGATTCCCTAGGTGTTCTTTAGGTCAGTGAGAATGATTTTTCTTGGGTTTTGGCAAGCTATTGTAGGTCACACTGTGTAACTGAAGCTTGCACAAGAGTGACTTTCGGAGTAGCCTCTTGACTCTATTTGCACTCTCTCAGCCACTGATACTTTATTTGTTATACTTCTTTTCCCACTTTTGGACAGGATGGCATTATCAATACCTTGGTGCAAGGGCCAGGCTCATCCATGTGAGCCATCTCCCATGCCACTAGGGGGATTTTCACCCCTGGATGTCATGTCCTATGTAAGGGGGAGGGCTATAATTTCACTTGCAGAGTTGGGTTAAGAGAGAGAGGCTGCATCTGAGCAACAAAAGAGGTCCTCCAGAAGTAACTCTTAGGCATACATATAGATAGGCTAAGCTTCTCTACTACATACATGTTCTAGTTTACTAGTCATCGGAATGCAATATACCAGGAAAAGAAAAGCTTTTAAAAGGGGGAATTTAATGAGTTGCTAGTTTACAGTTCTAAGGCCAAAGGAATATCCCAATTAAACAAGTCTATAGAAATGTCCAATCACGGACATCCAGGGAAAGATACCTGGTTCAGGAAGGCCGATGAAGTTCAGGGTTTCTGTCTCAAGTGGAAGGGCACATGGTGAGCACAGTCAGAGTTTCTCACTCATCTGGAAAGACACATGGTGAACACGGCCAGGGTTCCTCTCTCATCTGGAAGGGTACAAGGCAAACACAGCATCATTTGCTAGCTTCTTCTCTTCTGGCTTCCAGTTTCATGAAACTCCCCAGGAGGCGTTTTCCTTCTTCATCTCCAAAGGTCACTGGCTGGTGGACTCTCACTCATGGTATTACAGCATTCTCTGCTCTCTCTAAATCTCTTATTCTCCAAAATGTTTCTTCTTTTATAGGACTCCAATAAACCAATCAAGACCCATCCTTATGGGTGGAGACATGTCATCACCTAATCCAGTTTAACAACCAGTCTTGACTAAATCACATCATCCAAGGAGATGATCTGATTAAAGTTTCAAACATACAGCATTGAATAGGGATTATGCTACCTTTATGAAGTGGGATTTTGATTAAAACATGGCTTTTCTAGGGGGCATGCATCCTTTCAAACCAGCATAATGCAAAAGCTTCAGAAGAGCAAGCTTCAAGATCAAGTGCTTGGCCTACTGATTTTGGTTTCCCCAGGGTCTCCCTGGTGGTAAAGTTGAATAGCTTCACATTTTTTCTCCCATCCCCCAAGGAACTTTGCCAACACTTTCTCATTTATCTGCTTAATATACTCTGCTTATATCAAGGCATTACATGAAGCTAATCCAGATTAAGGGCCCTCATTCTTATTATGGGCTCCTTGTGTTTAGATTGTTCAAATGATCTATCCAGACAGATTGAGTTAGATTAGGTGCTACAGAAAATTTAGGTTCTGGACAAAGTAAACATGTCATCATTTTGCTTCAAAGAGTAGATGAAGTTCTGAAATATAGACAATGTTTTCCTTACCCCGATATTCTGAATTACCCTAATCCCAACCTGTTTGGTTTCATTTTTACCTCTAAATACCAGCTTTAACAGATATAAAATAGCCTTTCAAAATCCATAAGTAACAATTACCACTCTGGACTAAATGTGACTGCTATAAGATCTTGTAATCTAGGCCCCTGTTTTATTTTAAGTATTTTATGAATGAGACCAAACAATATTTGCTCTTTTGTTTATGGCTTATTTTTGCCCCACCAACTTTTCCACAGGTTCATTCACAATGCTGCATGCCTCACAACTTTGTTTTTTTTTTTTTGTAGCAGCACAATATATAGTCATATGTATGCACCATCATTTGCCATTCTACTGACTGAGAAGTCAGGGCATCCTTCAGCAATCTCTATTCATTGGACATCAGGTATAATTTTCAAAGTCAACAGACCATCAAAACTCCCAATTTTAGATAATTTCATTTTTCTTAAAAGAAAGATAATCAATAAAACCACTGTCACCAAATAGAAAATCTAAACCTCCCCTTAATTCTTGGCCCACCCCTCCCACTCCCCACCATTATTTACCTCTGGTGTTGCTGTGGTACTGTTGATGCTTGCCTCTTAAACATACCCCATTGCATGTATTAGCAGTTTCCCCCCCCTATATCCCCAAATTATATACTCTTTGTACAAGATTCATACAAAACATTTTTTCCCATTGAGTGGGTGGCCTCTTCACCTTTTTGAGAAAGTGTTTTAAAGTGCAAAATATTTGATTTTGAAGAATTCCCATTTATCTATTTTTCTGTTTTGTTGTTTGTGCTTTGGGTGCAAAGTTCAGGAAGCTACCTACTATTACTAGGTTTTGAAGATGACTCCCTACATTTTCTTCTAGGAGCCTTATGTACTGGTTCCTATATTTAGGTATTTGATCCACTTTGAGTTAATTTTTGTATAAGGTTCAAGATAAGAGTCCTCTTTCATTCTTCTGGCTATTGATATCCAGTTCTCCCTGCCCATTTATTGAAAAGACCATTTTGTCCCAGTTCAGTCGATTTGGTGGCCTTGTTGAAGATCAGTTTACCATAGATTTGGTGTTATTTTCCTGTACTCTCGATTTAATTTCATTGGTCAATATCTTTGTGTCACTACCATGCTGTTTTGACCATTGTGGCTTTATAAGTTATAAAATCAGGAAATATTAATCCTCCTACTACGTTCTTCTTTTTTAGGATACTTTTAGCTATACGGGGTCTTTTCCCTTTCCAGATGAATATGGTAACTAGCTTTTCCAAGTCTTCAAAGTAGGTTTTTGGAATTTTTTGCATTTTGTTTCTTTTTCTATTTGAAGTCTTTCTCAGGAAAATTTAATATTTGAAGATGGTTATCACATAATAAAAGAGGGAGGAGCACCTAATAATTCTACCCAAGCAACCAACTTGTAGCTATCTCCCAATTAACATAATTATCATTTTACAGGAAATATTAGGTATACCAGATAATTATACAATATATCTTAGGTGGGGACAGCTCCTGGCAGGGTAGTGTCACCTTTGAGGTTAGTTCTTTGGTGGGGCTGCAGGTGGCAGTGGAAGGTGGAGGGCTGGTGGTAGCTTCTCCAGCAGAGGGAGCACACCTAGGCACTTAAGGCTTCTCTCCTGTGTGGATTCTCTCATAAGCCTGCAGGTTGGTTTTGTGGCTGAAGGCCTTTTCACACGTGCTGCACCTGAAGGGCTTCTCTGCTATGTGAATCTTCTGGTGCATATGTAGATCTGATGCCTGGTAGAAACCCTTGTGACATTTGGCACAAACAAATGGTCTCTCATTCCTGTGCCTTCTCTGGTGGGCTTCTAGTTGAGAGAAATATGCAATTTTTGGAATTTCGATTGGTACTGTGCTGAATCTACACGTCAATTTGGGTAGAATTGACATCTTAACTATATTTAACCTTCCTGTCGATGAGCAAGGAATGTTTTTCCACTTAATTAGATCTTCTTCGATTTCTTTTAGCAATGTTATATAGTTTTTGGTGCACAACTCCTTTACATCCTTAGTTAAGTTCATGCCTAGGTACTTGATTCTTTTAGTTGTTATTTTGAATGGATATTTTTTTCCTCAACTGACTCCTCAGTTAATGTCATTGCTTGTGTATAGAAACATTACGGATATTTGCACATTAATTATAAATCCTGCCACCTTGCTGAATTTGTTATTAACTCTAGTAACTTTGTTGTAGATTTCTCAGCATTTTCCAAGTATAGTATCATTCCATCAGCAAATAATGAAAATTTTACTTTTTCCCTTCCAATTTGGATCCCTTATATTTCTTTTTACTAGGTTGTTTGTTCTAGTTAGAACTTCTAGTACAAAGTTGAATAATAGTGGTGCCAGAGGGCATCCTTGTTTCATTCTCAATCTTAGGGGGAAATCGTTCAGTCTCTCTCCATTGAATATGATGCTGGCTCTCAGTTTGTCATATATGCTTTTGTTCTAGTTTGCTAGCTGCCAGAATGCAATATACCAGGAATGGAATGGCTTTTTAAAGGGGGGATTTAAGAAGTTGCTAGTTTAACAGCTCTAAGGCCAAGAAAATGTCCCAATTAAAGCAAGTCTATAGAAATATCCAATCTAAGGCATCCAGGAAAAGATACCTTGGTCCAAGGAGGCTGATGAAGTTCAGGGTTTCTCTCTCAAGTAGAAAGGGGCATGGTGAACACAGTCAGGACTTCTCTGTCAGCTGGAAGGGCACATGGCAAACACAGCATCATGTACTAGCTTTCTCTCCTGGCCTCCTGCTTCATGATGCTCCCCAGGAGGCATTTTCCTTCTTCATCTCCAAGGGGCACTGGTTGGTGGACTCTGCTTCTCGTGGCTGCATCATTCTCTGCTCTCTCAGAATCTCCCTCATTCTCCAAAATGTTTCCTGTTTTATAGAACTTCAGACACTAATCAAGACCCACCTGTTCTAGTGCTAGCTGCCAGAATGCAGCACACTAGAGATGGATTGGCTTTTAATAAAAGCGGATTTATTTAATTTGTTCTTCAGAGAAAGGCAGCTAATTTTCAGCTGAGGTTCTTTCTTTCTTTTTTTTTTTTTTTTTTTTAAGAGAGAGGGAGGAAAGGAAGGAAAGACAGAAAAGGAAGGAAGGATGGAAGGAAGGAAAGGAGGAAGAAAGGGAAACATTTTTAAACATTTTCTTGTTTTATTATATTTTGTTTGTTTGTTTGTTTTTTACATGGGCTGGGGCCGGGAATCGAACCGGGGTCCTCCGGCATGGCAGGCAAGCACTCTTGCCCGCTGAGCCACCGCGGCCCGCCCCTGAGGTTCTTTCTTACATTAGAAGGCACAGGGTGATCTCTGCTGGCCTTCTCTCCAGGCCTCTGGGTTCTAACAACTTTCCCTGAGGTAATTTCTTTCTGTGTCTCCAAAGGCATGGGCTGAGCTGAGATTGCTGAGATGGGGTATGCTATGCTGCTTGGGCTGTGCTATGTTAAGCCCTCTCATTTAAGCACCAGCCAATTAAACCAAACACAATTCATTGCAGCAGGCATGCCTCCTAGCTGACTACACATGTATTACTGTACGTCTACTACAGATTACATCTGTAGTAATCAGCAACAGATGAGGTTCACATACCATTGGCTCATGCCCACAGTAACAGAACTAGGCACCTTCACCTGGCTAGGTTGAGACCTGAACCTAACTATGACACCACCCAAAAGGGTGGAGACACACTGCCACCTAATCCATCTTAACAACCACTCTTGATCAAATCACATCTCTAGGGAGATGATCTAATTACAGTTTCAAATATACAGTGCGGAATAGGAATTAGAAGAAACAGCTGCCTTTACAAAATGGGATTAGGATTAAAACATGGCTTTTCTATGGTACATACATCCTTTCAAACCAGCACAGCCCTTTATCATATTGAAGAATTTATCTTTGATTCCTACCTTTTGAAGTGTTTTTTTAACAGAAAAGGATGTTGAATTCTGTTGAATGCTTATTTCAGCATCAATCAAGATGATCATGTAATTTTTTACTTTTCACTTTGTTAATATGCTATATTACATTAATTTATTTTCTTGTGTTGAACCATTCTTGCATTCCTGGTATAAACCCCACTGATATATGAAGGTGGAAGCACTTTATATCTTTGTTGGATTTACCTCCCATCCTCTGACACACAAATGCCTTACCAGTAAATCTAGAGTAGTTGCTACTTCTTGCTCACTAGGCCCAATCAACATGATATCATTCATATAATTGGCCGGTGTGATGTCTTGTGGGAGGGAGAAATGATCAAGTTCCCTGCAGACAAGATTATGACATAGGGCTGGAGAGCTGATATACCCCTGAGGTAGTGATATACAGTGAAATATATATACAGTGAAAGTATATTGCCAGCTGAAAGCAAACTGTTTCTGGTGGTCCTTACTAACAGCTATTGAAGTAAAAGCATTTGCCAGCTCAAAAGCTGCATACCAGTTACCAGGGGATGTATTGATTTGCTCAAGCAATGATACCACATCTGGAACAGCAGCCACAATTGGAGCTACCATCTGGTTGAGCTTACAATAGCCCACTGTCATCCTCAAAGACCCATCTCGTTTTCTGCACAGGCCAAATAGGAGAATCGAGTGGGGATATAGTGGGAATCACCATCTCTGCATCCTTCAAGTCCTTAAGAGTGACAGTAATCTGTGCAATCCCTCCAGGTATCCAGTATTGTTTCTTATTTACTATTTTGTTAGGTAGAAGCAGGTCTAGTGGCTTCCATTTGGCTTTTCCCACCATAATAACCCTCACTTCATGAGTTGGAGAGCCAATGTGGGGATTCTACGACTTGCTCAGTATGTCTATTCCAACTATGCATTCTAAAATTGGGGAAATAACTACAGAATGGGTCCAGGGCCCCACTAGACCCAGTGTGAGATGGACCTGAGGTAAAACTCCACTGCTCACCTGACCTCCATAAGCCCCCTATCATGGACAGGTTCATGTGTCAACTTAGCCAAGTGGTGGTACCTGTTTGTCTGGTTGGGCAAGTGCTGACCTGTCTGTTGCAATGAGGACATTTTGCATGATTAAATCATGATCACATCGGCTGCATCCATAGTTGATTTCATTTGTAATCAGCCAAGGGGAGTGTCTTCTGCAGAGTGATGTTTAATCTAATCACTGGAAACTTTTTAAGGTGGATTCAGAAGAATTAGAAGTATCTTCTGAGCCATTTGCTTCAGGGCATTCACTGGCAGTTTTATCTGATGAAAGAGGATTAATCACTCTAGGGTTAATTGCTTCAGGTGGAGGTTGGGTGGCCAAGTCCTCAAGGCAGGAGGTGGGGCAGCTATGACCTCTGGGCAGACTCTTATAGGGTTTTCAAGAGAAGACTCAGAATGACCTAGGGTTTTAACCTCACCACCAACATCATTATCAATCCAAATGTCGCCATTCCATTTTTTAGTGTCCCACTCCTTTCCAATCAATGACCTCACTTTAACAGAAGATGCCTTTCAAGATTGAGATTTCAGTTTATGTTGTAGAGTTGCTACTCTAACAATAAGATTCTGAGTCTTATTATCAGAGATCTCAAGTCTACAGCTACAGGAATAAGATTTTCCTTCAGAACATGTTTACATCTGTCAGATGGCACTTAAGTTTCTCATTTGAAGACTTAAGCCCATCTCTTTTACTCATTAATGTATACAGTGTATCTAACAAAAACCAGCCAACATCTCTATACCTCCTATTTACATAAAACTCTGTAAAGGTGTCAAAAACATTATCCCCCAGAGCCTGGATTCATACAAGTGAAGCATTAGAAGAATTGAATGATAGTATTTTGACTATTTCTTTTGCCAACTCACTCCCTGGATTGGCAGTGTCATTCTGTTTATGGGAATCAGAGCCCTTAGTGCCTCTGAGTCCAGTCACAGAAGAAAACCATTTATAAAAAAACCTTTTTTAAGGTTCTGTTTCCTAAGAACTACTCTTGGTACCAAGTTGTATTTTGTGGGGCGCACCAAAATAGAGACCGCACAATTTAAAACTGCAAGGCAATTTGGAGTCTTTATTAGCCGGCTGGTGACTGCCTCAGAAACCTCCAAGAAAGAGGATTCAGAGAGAAGCCCCCAGTGATTTTCAAGGTGTCCTTATAAAGGCTAAAATCATATTGTGGTTTTGTAGTTACTAGCAAGCAAGCGGGTCATAGAAGCAGAAGATTGCCATTAGCTGTTGCCAAAGCACATCCCGTTCCCTCAGTTTCCTAACATTGGTTATTGTTTAACTCTTGGGACATTCCACCCCAATGTTGTGGGGACTTTCCCTGCTTGGGCCTGATTGATTGCTCCAGCTTGGGCCTGATTAATTGCTCCTGGCCCTCCACAGAATTAGTTAGGGTTCTCTAGAGAAACAGAATCATCAGAAAATATTTGTAAATATGAAATTCATTAAAATGTCTCACATAGCCATGGGAATGTAGAGTCCAAAATTCGCAGGGCAGTCTGTGAAGCTGATGATTCTGATGGAGGGTCTGGATGAACTCCACAGGAGAGGCTCACTGGCTGAAGCAGGAAAAGAGCCTGTCTCTTAATACTCTCCTTCAAAGCCTCCTTAAAAGGCTTCCATGATTTAGATTAAACACCACTCATTAAATAAGACACTCCTCTTGGCTGATTACTAATGGAATCAGCTGTGGATGTAGCTGATGTGATCATGGTTTAATTCTATGAAATGTCCTCATAGCAACAGACAGGCCAGTACTTGCCAAACCAGACAAGCAGGTACCACCACCTGGCCTAGTTGATACATGAATCTGACCATGACAGATATTTTTGGAATGTTTGATAAAATTCCCCTGTGAAGCCATCTGACCCTGGGCTTCTCTTTGTAGGAAGATTTTTGATGACTGATTGAATCTCTTTACTTGTGATTGATTTGCTGAGATCTTCTATTTTTTTCCTGAGTCAGTGTGGCTTGTTTGTATGTTTCCAGGAATTTGTCCATTTCATCTAAGTTGTCTAGTTTTTTGGTGTATGGTTGTTCATAGTATCATCTTATGATTTATTTTATTTCTTCAGAGTCTTTTGTAACATCCCCCTCCTCATTTCTAATTTTATTTGCATCTTCTCTCTTTTTTCCTTTGTCAGCCTTGCTAGTGGTCGATCAATTTTATTGATTTTCACAAAGAAACAAATTTTGGCCTTATTAATTCTTTCTATTGTTCTCTTATTCCTACATTCATTTATCTCTGCTTTAATCCTTGTTATTTCTCTTCTTCTATTTTCTTTGGGGTTAGTTTGCTGTGCTTTCTCAAGTTCCTCCAGGTAAGCAATTAAGTCCTCGAATTTTTGCTTTTTCTTCTTTTATAATATAGGCATTTAGGGCAACACATTTACCTCTCAGCACAGCCTTTATCACATCCCATAATTCTGATAAGTTGTATTCTCTTTTTCATGCATCTCCAGATAGTTACCTATTTCTCTAGCAATTTCTTCATTGACCCATTGTTTAGGGGTGTATTATTTCATCTCCATATATTTGTAAGTTTTAGTTCTTTAGTGATTATTGATTTCCAGCTTCATTCCATTGTAATCAGAGGAAGTGCTTTGGATAATTTCAGTGTTTTTAAATTTATAAAGACCAGTTTTGTGCCCCAGAATATGATATATCCTAGAGAATGTTCCATGAGCACTAGAAAAGAATGTATAATCTGGTGTTTTGGAGTGTAATGACTTATATATGTCTGTTAAGTGTAATTGATTTATCAGATTGTTTAAGGTCTTTATTTCCTTGCTCATCTGTTGTCTAGTTGTTCTATCTATAGAGGAAAGTGGTATATTGAAGTTCCCTTATTATTGAAACTATTTATCACTCCCTTCAATTTTGCCAATGTTATGTGCTTTGGAGCTCCTTTATTGGCAGTATGAACATTTATGGTTGTTATTTCTTCTTGGTCAATTGACCCTTTTATCAATATATTATGTCATTTTTTGTTTCTTATGATGTCTTTACATTTAAAATCTATTTTGTCTGATTTTAGCATAGCTACTCCTGCTTCCTTTTGGTTAAAGTTTGCATGTGACATCTTTTTCCATCAATTCACTTTCAATTTATTTGTATCACATGACAACCCCACCCCTAGCCTCCAGTGTGCCTTCCAAGTGGCTGCATCTCTCATTTCCATACTGACAGTGAAAAAGTACATCTCATTCTCCATATTTTCTCTAGCACTTGTTTCTCTCTTTTTATTTATTTATTTATTTTCAATTTTTTAATTGTGTAGTATAATAATATATAAAGCTAAGAAATAAAAAGCAAACAGTAGCTTTCAAAGCACTCTCCAAGAAGTAGTTACAGGACAGATCCCAGAGTTTGTCATGGGCTACCATACAATCCTCTCAGATTTCTCCCTTTAGCTGCTCCAGAATATAGGATGCTAGAGGGCTTAAATATTTTTTATCATCCCAATCTATTTTTTCCCCTTCCTTTTTTGCATGAAAAAATATATAAAAGTTATAAATTTCAAAGCACAGAAGCACAATTAGTTGTAGAACATATTTCAGAGTTTCAGAGTTTGTCATGGGTCACCATTTCACAATTTTAGATTTTTACTTCTAACTGCCCTAACATACTGGAGACTAAAAGAGAGCTATTTGGGGTCTCTTTCCCTTCTCGATGAATTTTGTAATTAGCTTTTCCAAATCTTCAAAGTAGGTTGTTGGTATTTTGGTTGGTACTGTGTGGAATCTGTAGATCAATTTGGGGAAAATTGACATCTTAACTATATTTAACCTTCCTATCCATGAGCAGGGAATGTCTTTCCACTTATTTAGATTTCCTTTGATTTCTTTTATCAATGTTGTGTAGTTTTCTGTGTACAAGTCCTTTACATCCCTAGTTAAGTTCATTCCTAAGTACTTGATTCTTTTAGTTGCTATTTTGAATGGAATTTTTTCCTTAACTGACTCCTCGGGTAGGTCATTGCTTGTGTATAAAAATGTTACTGGTTTTTACACATTAATTTTATACCTTGCCACGTTATTGAATTTGTTTGTTTGTTCAGGTAACTTTGCTGTAGATTTCTAGAGTCTGCCAAGTATAGTATCATCTGCAAAAGAGAGTTCTACTTACTCCTTCCAATTTGGATGCCTTTTACTTCTTTTTTCCTGCCTGATTGCTCTAGCTAGAATTTCTAGCACAATGTTGAATAATAGTGGTAACAGTGGGCATCCTTGTCTTGTTCCTGATCTTAGGGGGAAAGCTTTCGGTCTCTCACCACTGAATACAATGCTGGCTATGGGTTTTTCATATATGCTCTTTATCATATTGAGGAAGTTACCTTTGATTCCTACTTTTTGAAGTATTTTTTCTAACAAAAGGATGCTGAATTTTGTCGAATGCTTTTTCAGCATCAATCAAAATGATCATGTGATTTTTCCCTTTCAATATGCTATATTAAATTAATTGATTTTCTTGTGTGGAACCATCCTTGCATTCCTGGTATAAATCCCACTTGTCCATGGTGCATAATTCTTTTAATGTGTTGTTGGATTTGACTTGCTAATATTTTATTGAGAATTTTTGCATCTATATTCAATAGGGAGATTGACCTGTAGTTTTCCTTTCTTATAGCATCTTTACCCAGTTTTGGTATTAAAATGATATTAGCTTCATAAAATGAGTTAGGTAGAATTCCTTTTCCCTCAAGTTTTTGGAAAATGTTGAGCAAGATTGGCATTAGTTATTTTTGGAATGTTTATAAAATTTCCCTGTGAAGCCATCTAGCCTTGGGCTTTTCTTTGTAGGAAGATTATTTATGATTGATTTAATCTCTTTATTGTGATTGGTTTGTTGAGATCTTCTATTTCTTCCTGAGTCAGTGTAGCTTGTTTGTGTGTCTCCAGAATTATCTATTTCATCTAAGTTGTCTAGTTTGTTGGCATATAGTTGTTCATAGTATCCTCTTATGATTTCTTTAATTTCTTTAGAGTCTGTGGTAACACACCCTTTCTCATTTCTGATTTTATTTGTTTGCTCTTTTCCTTTGTCAGTCTTGCTAATGGCCCATCAATTTTATTGATTTCCTCAAAGAACCAACTTTTGGTTTTATTGATTCTTTCTATTGTTCTTTTGTTCTCCCATTCATTTATCTCTGCTTTAATCTCTGTTATTTCTCTTTTTCTATTTTCTTTGGGGTTAGTTTGCTGTTCTTTCTAGAGTTTCCTCCAGGTGTGCTGTTAAGTCCTCATTTTTTACTTTCTTGTTTTTTAATATAGGCATTTAGGACAATAAACACCCCTCTCAGCACAGCCTATGCCACATCCCATAAGTTCTGATAAGTTGTATTCTCATTTTCATTCATCTCCAGATAGCTTCTGATTTCTCTAGCAATTTCTTCTTTGACTCACTGGTTGTTTAAGAGTGTGTTATTTACTATTCATAAATTTGTGAATGTTCTTATTCTTTGGTAATTATTGAGATTGAGCTTCATCCCTTTGTGCTCAGAGAAAGTGCTTTGGATAATTTCAATGTTTTTAAATTCATAAAGACAAGTTCTGTGCCCAAGCATATGATCTATCCTGGAGAGTGTTCCATGAGCACTAGAACAGAATGTATGTCCTTGTGTTTTGGGGTGCAATGAACTTTATATGTCTGTTAGGTCTAATTTGCTTATCATGTAATTTAACTTCTCCATGTCCTTGATCTTCTGTCTAGTTGTTCTATCTATAGAGAAGAGTGGTGTATTGAAATCTCCTACTATTGTTGTTTAAACATTTATCACTCCCTTCAGTTTAAACATTTATCACTCCCTTCAGCCAATGTCTGTCTCATTGTCTGTACTTTAGAGCTCCTTGATTGGAATCATAAACATTTATGATTATTATATCTTCTTGGTGAATTGACCTTTAATTAGTATATAGTGTCCTTCTTTGTCTCTTAAGATGTCTTCACACTTAAAGTCTATTTTGTCCGATATTAATATAGCTACTCTTGCTTTCTTTTTGTTACAACTTTCGTGGAAAATTTTTTCCCATCCTTTCACTTTCAATCTATTTGAATCCTTGCATCTAAGATGAGTCTCTTGTAAATAGTATATAGCTGGATTATGTTTCTTAATCCATTCTGCCAATCTATATCTTTTAATTGGTAAATTTAGTCTTTTGACTTTCAAAGTTATTACTGAAAAGGTGTTTCTTGATTCCACCATCTTATCTTTTTTATTTTATTTGTCAGATCTATATATTTTTTCCCTCCTTCTCTTTGTAGTCTTTACATTATCCTTAGTGGTACTCTTCGATTCTGTGCCCTCCTCCAGATCGCCCTCTCTTTTTATTTTTCTTCAACTGGAGGAACTCCTTTCTTGAGGGCTGGTCTCTTGTTCACAAATTCTTTCAGGACTTCTTTATCTGTGTAAACTTTAATCTCTCCCTCAATTTGGAAGGACAATTTGGCTGGGTACAGAATTCGTGGCTGGAAGTCTTTCTCTTTCATGATCTTGAATATATCTTACTACTGCCTTCTTGAATATATCATACTACTGCCTCCAGTGTGCTAGTTGAGTAGTCTGAACACAGTCTTATTTGGTTTCCCTTGTATGTAGTAGATTGTTTTTCTCTTACCACTTTCAGGATTTTCTCCTTCTCTTCAATATTTCACAGTCTGATTAGTATGTGCCTTGAGGAAGGCTTATTTTGATTTATTCTGTTTGGAGTTCGTTGGGCTTCTTGACTTATATATTTTGTTCTTTATGAGGTTTGGGAAGCTTTCTCCCATTATATCCTCAAATATTCTCCTTAACCCTTTACTCTTCTCTTCTCCTTCTGGGACACCAATGGTTCTTATATTTGTGCACTTTGTTTTTGGCTATCATTTCCCTGAGATCTAATTCAATTTTTCCATCCTTTTTGCATTTGCTGTTTTGAGTCTTCAAAATCAGTTATCCTGTCCTCTATATCAGTTATTCTTTCTTCTGCCTCTTCAAATCTGGTGTTATATATACAGGGTGGGGCACTCAGTGCAGTGATTTGTTTCAGGGCAGGTATAGGTGCAGGTTGGGAATGGGAGCAGGTGATGGGGTTTGGGTGCAAAGGGGGTGTGAGTCACTAGTCACAGGGCTTCACTGGTGAGGGTCGTGCACCCAAGGAATGTGATCTGGCTTACTTCCTAGTTTCTGGCTCCCATCCATGCACTCCCATGGGCTCCGTGCCTCTGCGCTAGTCTTCAGCTTTCTGCCTCTAAGTTCCTTGGTCTCTGCAACCAGGGCTGCTCCATGTGGTGCAGAAGGCTCTCCCAGATCAGCCATACTCCCAAATTGCTGCCTCAATTGCACTTCTGTCCTTTCTCTAACTTTTATATGGAGCAGGACTAATCTTAAGATATTGTATTTGACCATCTTCCACGGAGCCCTCTCTGTGTTCATTTTTAAACAGTTTTATTCACACATGATACAATCCAACCTGAGTACCTAGACAGGCCTTCACCACCATAATCTATCTGTAGACATTTCCTTTTCTTCCACAACGAATCCATACCCCTTCCCCACATCCCCCATCTGTTGACATTTAATTTTGGCATAATGACTTTGTTACAGTCAATGGAAGTGTATTACAATGTTATAGTTATCTATAGACCTTAACTTGCATTCATTGTACTTTTCCCCATATGCTTCTATTTCAACATGCTACAATATTGACATTCATTTGTTCTCCCTCATGCAAAAACATTTCTTTATTTGTTCTTTTAATCACCATCATAGTCCATTCTAAGTATTAATAAATTATATCATCTTAGTCTTTACTCTATCTATTCTTATGGTTTATATATAACCCCAGCCCAACTCTATCATACTCACAATCAGCTCCATTCAGTGTCCTTACAGTATTGTGCTACAATTAGGTAGCATTTTGCTACCCATTGCTGAATTTTTACAAGCAGTCTTGTTCCATAATCTGTATTCCTTCAGCACCAATTACCCAATTTCTACCCTATTTCTAACTCCTGAGAACATGTGTTCTTAAATTCAATTCCCCAAGTTTACTCATTAATATTAGTTCATATTAGTGAAACCACACAGTATTTTTCCTTTTGTTTCTAGCTAATTTCACTCAGCATTGTGTCCTAAAGTTTCATCCACATTGTTATATGCTTCAGGACTTTATTCTGTTTTACAGCTGCGTATTATTTCATCGTATGTATATACCACAGCTTGTTTAGGTCCCTTCATCCTTTGATGGACATTTGGGCTATTTCCATTTCTTGGCAATCATAAATAATGCTGCTATAAACATTGGGGTCCAAATGTCCATTTTGGTCCTTGCCCTCAGGTTCTCCAAAAATATACCTACTTTTGGGGTTGCTGGATCATATGGCAATTCTAAACTTAGCTTCTTGAGGAACCACCAAACTTCCAGAGCAGTTGTGCCACTTTATATTCCCATGAATAGTAGATGAGTGTGCCTCTTTCTCCACATCCTCTCTAGCACTTGCCATTTTTTGTCTTTCCTTTATTATTTATTTATTTATTTATTATATATTTATTATTTTCATAATGGCCATTCTAGTGGTTGGTTTTTATTTCAATTTCCATAATGACCAGTGAATTTGAGCATCTTTTCATGTGCCTTTTAGCATTTGTATTTCTTCTTCTGAAAAGTATTTGCTTATATCTTTTGGCCATTTTTAAATTGGGCTGTTTGTCTTTTTGCTGTTGAGTTGAGGAATCTTATTATATATTCTGGATGTTAAACTCTTATCTGTTATATGGTTTCAAAATTTTGTCTCCAATTGTGTAGGCTACCTTTTTACTTTCATGATAAAGTTCTTTGATGCACAAAAGTGCTTAATTTTGAGGGCTTCCCATTTATCTATTTCCCTCAATGCTTGAGCTTTGAGAGTAAGGTTTAGGGAACCACCTCCTATTACAAGTTTTAAAAGATATTACCCTACATTTCCTTCTAAAATATTTATGGTCTTAGATTTAATATTAAGTCCTTGATTCATTTTGAGTTAATTTCTCTATAGGGTGTGAGAAATGAATCCTCTTTCATTCTTTTACATATAGATTTCAAATTCTCCAAGTCCTTTTATTGAAGAGGCTGCTCTGTCTCAGGTAGGTTGGCTTGATGACTTTATTAAAGATCAATTGTCTATAGTTGACATTAGTCAGTATATCTCCTTTTATGCTGGCACCATGTGTTTTGACCATTGCAGGTTCATAATATGCTTTAAAAAAAGGTAGTGTGAGACATTCCACTATTTTTTCTTTCAAATAAAAGCTTTTTTAAATTGGTTATCAGGGCACTCTTACCTTCCAAATAAGTATGGTTATTAGTTTTTCTATTTCTGCAAAGTAAGTTTTTAGGATTATAATTGGTATTGCATTGAATACATAAATCAATTTTGGTAGAATTGATATCTTAACTATATTTAGTCTTCCAATCCATGAACACAATATGTGCTTTCATTTATTTAGGTCTCCCATGATTTCTTTTGACAATTTCCTATACTTTCATGTTTATAGGTATTTAGTATCCTTATTTATTTTATTTAGTCCTAAATATTTGATATTTTGGTTGCTATTGTAAATGGAATTGCATTCTTGATTTTCTCCACAGATTGCTCATTACCAGTGCATAGAAACACTACTGAGTAGGGGTGTTGGTCTTGAACCCAGGAAGAAAGATATATAACCACAGGTATAGGGGAGAAGTAAAGGGGCCACCAGGAGGCACCAGACAAGCTATACCCAGGGTCCAGAACAGGGTGCCTCAGGGCCGTCAGTGGGAGTCTATGAAAGTTCAAGCCACCCTTTGGGAGCCTTCATATTTGGGAGGACCGATGCCTACACATGATGGGGGGACAAGCTGAGAAGCTGGCCATGGAAATCCCCCCAAAACCTCTGATAATCCTGGTTTGCTGTGGCTATTCCTCCCATGTGACTCATCTAAAAATGGGAAGCAAAAGAATTGAACAAGCGAGACCTTCTGTGCAGGGCCTCGATGGGAGGGCAGCTTCTTAAAAGGTTTGTGGATATGGGGTGTGGGTGACTTGTCCCTCATTGCACGTCAAGGGGGCAGGTGTCAGGTAGAGGTCATGGGTATCCACGGAGGCTCAGAAACCATTCTAAGTAAATCTCGCCCCCAAACCCAGCTCCTCCAGGACACAGAAAGTGCCCATCAGTATAAATAATGAGAGAAGTGATTCACCGCACAGTGCCCATCACAGAAGGGGTGACGACAAACAGCCACAGTGGAAGGAATAACCAGATCACAGAACCAAAGGAGGAGAAGAGGGATCTAGGTGTGTTTGTGACATGGACATGTTTAATAATATTTAAGAGGTGAGTTGGAGCCACGGCTCCAATCACATGGAAAGGACACGCGCCCATGACCAGGCTGCTGGCCCCTTCTCCTTGGAGATAACCTCATCTTAGGAGCACCCACCCTCAGGCTGGAGAGGAGGGGCTGAGTACCCCACCCCCCAAAACGTTGGATCAGGATGGAAACCTGGCTCTTCTGGGTGCCTAAACCAACCGTTTCAAACCCACACATCACCTTCACCCAACCGAACAAACAAGTAGAGCTCTGGAGCTGCGAGGAGGACCAAGGCGGTACATGGGGCTGTGGTGCACCTTTTCCAAGCAGAGGAAAGGAAGAGACTGGAAGGACACTCCTGGGACGTGTCAAACCCACTGGCCTGCAGCCTTGGAGTGGAATTTCCATCCACATCACCTCTCAGAAAGGGGGCTCAGAAGGGAAACAGTTAGCAGGCCAGCTAGCTAGCTTGGAAATATAGATCGGTTATGGTGTGTGCACGTGTGCGTATGTGTGTTTGTGTGCACGCGTGAACCTGAGTAGGAGAACGATGTGGCAGGCATGGGCAAAACGGTAGAAATCTCCAAACGGAAAGCATCTAAAGTAGAGTCATGGGAAACCACCTCGCACTGATTTTCACCTCTTCCCGCCATAGAGAACTTGTCCAGGCTTTGAAGAATGGATTGTTGGCTGGATGGAGGAGCTCTATGAGCTTAGGGGTTTCCGAAGAGAGCCCCTGGGACAAGTGCTGCTGAGATTTCCCTGGGGCGGGTGAGTTTGGTGGTGTGGGGGGCCATCTGGAGCGACCACACCATGCGCCCCTCGGAGCGCCCATCAAGGGCTTGCAGTTGATTGGTGGAGCCCAAGCCGTGCCCAGTGGGCAGGGCCAGCCAGGAGCAGCTCGAGGGAAGGCGGCCGCCCCCAGGTCCCTCAGTCAGTCGCAGACCTCTCTCCGAAGCGGGAGCATCGCTCTGGACCTCGCGCTCCCCGTGAAAGCTGACAGCCTCCTAACCTCTCTTCCCACGGGCATCGGGTCTCCTTCTCCCCTCCTGGGAGGTGAGCCCGCCTTCCTCCTGGTTCCCCACCAACCCACCCTCCATCCCGCCACCGCCCAGCTCCGCAGAGTCCCCTCTCTGGCCCAGGAACCGGCCGCGTCGCCGCAGACACGTCGCCGCCTGCCTGAGGGATCCGCGCCCGAGCCCGCGGCCGCGGAGCCTCCTGTGGCGGGGAGCCTGCGTCCGGCCTGCAAGAGGCTTCTGGTCATCATGGCAGGCCTCCGCAACCTGGGCAACTCCTGCTACCTGAACGCCGCCCTGCAGTGCCTGACCTACACGCCGCCCCTGGCGGACTACCTGCTCTCCCCGCGGCGCTGCCGGTCCTGCCCGGGCCAGGGAGGCTGCATCGCCTGCGCCCTGAGCGCGCACGTCGCCCGGGCGCTCGGGCACCCGGGGGAGGTGATCCGGCCCGCCCCCGCGCTGTCCGGGGCCTTCCACACGCAGCGGCAGGAGGACGCCCACGAGTTTCTCATCTTCATCCTGGACGCGCCTCAGAGGGCGCGCTGCACCAGACCCGGGCCGGGGTCCGACCACCGCAGCTCCGCCGACGCCTCTCCGGTCCGTCACATCTTTGGCGGCTCCTGGCGGTCGCGCATCAAGTGTCTGCGCTGCCAGGCCGTCTCTGACACGTTCGACCCTTACCTGGACATTGCCCTTGACATCCGTGAGGCTCGGAGCGTGAGCCAAGCCTGGGAGGAGCTCGTGAGGGCCGAGGAGCTGGACGGCAAAGACACCTACCTCTGTGGCATGTGTGAAGGGAGGGGGCACATGTCCAAGGCCCTGAGCCTGCACACCTCCCCACAGACCCTGACCCTGGTCCTCAAATATTTCTCGGACTTCACTGGCCAGAAGTTCAACAACATGATCTTCTACTCTCCTTTCTCCCTCTGCCTTCCACCTTGTCTCTGGTCTCCACCGTGGCCCCAGGCCCTGTCATCACCTGCTCTCTCCAAGCTCAGATGCAGCCTGGCCACCTGCCCCAGGGGCCAGAGTCCTAACACAACGCACCCACGGACAGCAGCTTGGGCTGGGGCCTCTGCTCTTGTCCCCGCTGGGTCAGGTGAAGTGACCCAGGGACCGGCCACGTGCATGCCCGCCAAGAAGCGTGTCATTTCCCTCCACCCACGCCTTGTGCGTGACTCCGTCTTCCACCTTCCATCCCTGGGAAACCGCAGCGTGCACCGCACCGCTACCTCCTGTGTCCCAGGATGTCTCTCCAACGTCCCGGAAGTCTCTGTCTTAAGAAGTTGTGAGTATGCCATGACCTGTCAACACCGTTTTGTCGATAATCCATGAGTATAGTGTCCTTGTTTGTGAAAAGTTTATCTTTTCAATTGTAATGGTTGATCAATATACCTCTGACTATGAACACTGAGAATAAAAGGTAATCAGCAATGGAATGGAAATTACATTATACTTTCCAAAATAGAAAGGTAGGAAAGTTAAATATATGGTATTTGAACATCCCACAAAAATAAGTAGATGAAAAAAAAGAGAATAGGTTTATGTACGTGTGTAAAATGTGTAACATGCAAAAAGTAATAAAGAAGGAATAAAACTGAATAGTTCAGCTATTGTATTAAATACCAGAAGGTTATTATTCTTTCATTAAAGACGGAGGTAGATTATGGTTTCTAAGAGTGCATGTATAGCTTTTTAATTTTCAAATAAAAAAGAATAACAAAAAGATAAAGAAAGATTGGAAATAAGGGTCAGAGAGATAGCAAAGCAAAAAACCCAAAACAAAACCCACAGTGTTTGAAATGGTAACATCAGACAAGGTCGAGTTTGAAGCTAAAGCATAAAACATGTTAGCAGAAATGTGAAATAATGTTTAGAGGCACTATTTATGAATAATCTATCCATGTTAGACACTGCACTCCCCCCCCAAGAAAAAGAACAACAGATGAACAATGTAGGACCAAACAGTGTAGCAGGTAATGCAAATGCTATTTCAAATACAAACAAGCTTCATCAGTATATCATTCGAGCGGGGCAGTTTTAGGTACTTGTCTTAGCTTTGCACAACTGGTAGATCAAAATGTGACAATGTTTCTGGTCACTAGTGCTGCTTGCTGCATGCTTCCTTCAGCTGCTCCAGGTTTAGACAGGACCATGAGACTGTCTCAGTCTGGTATTCCCAACTGCAGCGTGTCAATTGACTGCCATTTTTTCAGATAACTAATAAGATACACATTTTGAAATAACCTTTCAATAAAGAAAATTAAAATAAAAATTATGCAATATCTTGACATTTAACCTATGGGCTACAGTCATAGCTGTATTCGAAGGGAAAGGGTTTGCTTAAATTCTATTATTAAATTGCACAGCTTAATACAAAGAAATGAAGAATATACCATAAAAAATTAATGCAAAGCAGAATAAGCCAAAAGAAAATTATAAGTGAAAATTAATAAAGATATAATTTAAAACTACTGATGTAGAAAATAGTAGAAAGGATAAATAGATTTTAGGAAATTTCTTTGAAACTACGAATAAGGAGAAACTTGTGAGCTGCATCAAGGGAAAAAGGAAAAGAAATATAACCGAGATAAGGCATATAAAAAAAGAGATAAGAAACAAAGGCTAAACTCTATTGGGCAAATGGAAATACTAGCAGTCAGTGTGAGGGAGGGGTAAGGGGTATGGTTCTTTTCCTGAATTAATGCAAATGTTCTAAGAAATGATCATGGTGATGATATTGTGAGTTTTTATTATATAACAAAATAGAATGATCATATGGCAAGAATGTTTGTGTTTGTATGTTGCTATGTTTAAAAAAATCAAAAAATTAAAAAAATTGTTGATTCTTTGAGAAATAAGTGATATGAACACAAAAAAAGGTAAATCTAGGAGACTATTCAATTCAATGGCATCAAATTTCAAACTTAGAGGAAGTAGGAGATTTTTCAGCAAGATAAATTCAGCAACACTCCCTCTAAGAAAAGTGTGAAACATCCAAATATCATATAAAAGAATTGAAAGGCAGTTTAACACGCACCATTATAAATGACCACAGAACTGTATGGCTTTCCAGTTGAACTTTATCATGCCTTTACTGAACAAATTATTCCAATGTTAATAGACCTTCCAGGTCATCAGACATGCCTTCAGCCTTTGTGGTGTGTTGGAGGTACCCACTGCCTCTCAAGAGTGGCTAGGCCTGGGGGCCACCCCAGAGATTTCTGTAGGATGTGTGCTTCGGACATGTGGCCTGGCATCTGGTTTTCTAAATTCCTTACATTCTTCTAATGTGCGGCTAAGGTTGAAAATCAAGTTTGTTTTAGGCAAACTTGGAAAAAGAATAGAAAGTCATTTTTTCAAACCTGCATTCTTTCAACCCTAAAATCTGACTTTAAAAAATAGTACCAGAGAGGACATGACCCAGAGGGAAGAGCATGGCCCTGGCACCATGAGATCAACAATGCCTTCCTCAGCAAAAGGGGGAAAGTGTAACAAATAATTTAAAAAATAGTACCAGAGAGGACATGACCCAGAGGGAAGAGCATGGCCCTGGCACCATGAGATCAACAATGCCTTCCTCAGCAAAAGGGGGAAAGTGTAACAAATAAGGTGTCAGTGGCCGAGAAACTTCAAATAGAGTCGAGAAGCTACTCTGGAGGCCTTATGCAAGCTTCAAGTAGATATTGCTCATTTCCATGGTTTACTAAATCTCAACCAGCAGCACTCCTGTAAACCCTAAGCCACACCCAGGGCTCCATCAGAGACTCTATGAAAGTTTTCATGCACTGTTTATTTTTCTGAAACCTAAAACCTCCAGATGGTTCCCAGACTGGATGAGACCTGAAAGCTGGAGTTCCCAGTCTCTCCAAGAGCTTCAGTCAGCTCCATCCCCCAACCCCATTATATTGACACCCCTTTTCATCATGAAGAAGTTAGAATGGTCATTTCCTGAATGTCCCTAAAGGGTGGAGAAGGAGCAAAAGAGAAGAAGTTACAATAACAACTTAATAAATGAGTCTGATTGCAGAATCATGACTGAATTTCTTTTAGTCTCCAGTGTTTTGCAGCAGCTAGAAGGAAAACCTGAAATGGTGGAACTGTAACCCACACCAAACCTTGAAATTTGTTCTATAGCTACTTATTAAAATGTACTTTGAAATGTATTGCTTTTTTGTATACATCTTATATTTCACAGTAAATAAATAGTACCAAAGAGAAAACTATAGATCTTTCTCACTGTAATAATTGCATATATTCTGATTAAATATCTAAAATAGAATATTGCAACATATCAGAAGTAATGCAATGAAGCTAAGCAGGGTTTACTTCAGGATGCAAGGATAACACAACATCAGGAAATTTAACACATGATTCACTACATCAGTAACTTAAAAAAGGAACTCATATGACCACAGTAGTAGACACAGACCAAAATTCATTGGTTTCTTCCAATCCCTCAAATAAAACTCTAAGTAGTATGTAAATTGAAGGAAAACTATTTAACTATAAGGAGTGTTTATTAAAAGCCAATATGAACTTTGTCTGAATGCCAAAAAATTAAAACAATTTTAGTCAGAACCGAGATTTAGGCAGCAATGCTCCAGTCAGCATTATTATTTAACATGGTTGTGAGATGTTTCAGCAAATGAAATAGTTTAACAGAAAGTGAAATAAATGACATTAACGTCAGCAAAGAAGAGATAAAATTATATAATTAGGTATCTAGAAAATTTTGAAGATGTGCAAAACTACTAGAATAACTGACAGAATTGTATAAGTTGAATGAATTTGGTATGAAGTGTCTTTTTTCTGATTTTGTAATAAGCACACAAAACTGGAAATTAAGAAAACAATCTAGCTAAAAGAATAATAAAGAATAAAATTTGGGAGAATAAGCTTAACAAGGAAGGTAAAGAATCTTTATGGAGAAAACTATAAACTTCATTGAAAAGTACAAAAAAGATATCTAAATAAGTGTTCATAGATAGGAAGATTTAACAATAAAATTTCAAGTGTCTTAAAATTCAATATGCAAGTAAAATACAATTATATTAGAATACTGTGCTGGTTTGGAAGGATGTATGTCCCCTAGAAAAGCCATGCTTTAATCAAAATCCCATTTTGTAAAGGCAGAATAACTCCTATTCAAAACTGTATGTTTGAATCTGTAATTAGATAATCTCCCTGGAGATGTAACCCAATCAAGAGTGGTTGTTAAGCTGGATTAGGTGGCGACATGTCTCTGTCAATTTGAGTGGGTCTTGATTAGTTTCTGGAGTCCTATAGCAGAGGAAACATTTTGGTGAATGAATTAGATTCTGAAAGAGCAGAAGGACATTAGCCATGAGAAGTAGAGTGTCCACCAGCCAAAGACCTTTGGAAATGAAAAAGTAAAACACCTCCTGGGGAGCATCATGAAAAGAAGCCATGAGAGAAAGTTAGCAGATGATGCCGTATTCTCCACATGCCCTTCCAGATGAGCAAGAGGCCCTGACTGTGTTCACCATGTGCCTTTCCATGTGAGAGAGGAACCATGAACTTCATTGGCCTTCTGGAACCAAGGCATCTTTTCCTGCATGCCTTTGATTGGCATTTCTATAGACTCGCTTTAATTGGGACACATTCTCAGTCTTAAAACTGTAAACTAGCAACTCATTAAATTCCCCTTTTTAAAAGCCATTGTATTTCTGGTATATTGCATTCTGGCAGTTAGCAAACTAGAACAAATACTAACTATATATTTTGTTAAGTTGAATAAGGGGTCTTAAAGTTCATGTGGAAGAATAAACGCACAAAGATAGCTAAAAATGACAGGATAAAAAAGAACAGTGAAGGGAAATTTGTTTTATTTCAGAACATGCGCAGAAGCCACTATGCTTCGATCAATATGTTATTGGTATGAGAAAATAATCAGTGAAAATGAATGCAGAAATAAATTATATGCATGAGTATTTCATAAGGCCTGATCTATCAAATTAAGAGACGAAAGGATGATAATTGACTAAATATCTGGTAGGTGGTGAAAATGAATGATACAGTTAACAACTAGAATGATAAAAATATTCCAAGACTCTAGGAGACTCCACGTGCAATCTAGGAGTGGGAGAGCCTTAAATGGGTACCTAACACTTTAAAATGGAGGTGGACAGCTAAGTCAGCCACATGCTGATGAGATGAGAGGTGACATAGGCCACTTATTGGGATTGAGTCCTGCTCAGGGCAACACTGGCATGTGAGCCCTTTGTGAGCGAGTTCTGGAGGGGCTGGTTAAGGTCTCCCCAGATGGAATGAGCGTGTGCCTTAGCCCAGGAGGGCTGGATCCCTGTAAGCAGGGAAAATGGACATGGGAGTCACCTTGGGAAGCAGCCGAGGCTGGAGTCAGTGGACTTGGAGAAGGAAGTGGCACCAGGTCCATTGCCATGCAGTGGGAAAACCAGAGAACTGCAAATAGCACCAGCCAGACAGGTACTGACCCTGGGGGAGGCATGCCTTCTGGTCCTCAGACCATGAACCCTAAATTCCCACCACTTAAGCCTTCCACCATGTGGAGCTGCCAGTCAATAAATAAATGATGGGTCTGGGGAGGGTACCCAACATCCGTATAACAGATGTAGAGTTACTTAACATGTACAAAGTGCTCTTACAAATTGAGGAGAAACATGAAAGAATCCAAAGTGATCAAAGTGTATATGCTGATAATTCCAAGTACAAATAACTCCATTTGGCACCCCCAGAAGAAAAATTTCAGCTCAAGTTCACTGGTAAATCATGGAAATGAACATTCAATTAATAACAGTGAAATAGCCCTCCATATTCACACAGCAGTAAAAAATCAATAAAATGATCTATAGCTTTTGCTGGTGGAAACTTGGGGAAAAACGACTCATATTTTTATAGTGACAAGGTTAACTGTTCATCTATTTTTGGAAAGCAATCTAATAACTTCTCTTAAAATAATATAGAGCTTTTGACTCAGAAATTTCAGTCCTGGGAAAGTTTTCTCTTAAAACTACTGCAGTATATAAGAAACTGTGCAAATTGATACTTATTATAGTATTGTTGATAGTAGCGAAATTGAGAAAGAAATGCAATGCCCTTCAAAAGACAGCATTAGGTGCATACCTGATTAATACTTAATTTGGAAAACTATCCATGAGGTAATTTTCAGTAACAAAATGAAGGGGGAAAAGACAAAAAGAAGAGGGGAAAAACAAAGAGGGGGAAATTCAATTATTATAAAATGGACAATGACTCCTTTCCAATAAAACACAACTGTATGTGAGTTTGTGTGTGCACTAATTAATGTGCATGTAAACTGTCATTTATATGTATAGGACTAAGGCAAATACATAGAATTAAGTGTCATTGCAGTAAATTAAGTGTATATTAGATTAAACATATGTTTATGTGTATGTATCCAGAACAAAGTGAGTGTGTGACTGAGGACATATATATGACTAAGTGTGTGTGTATTTGGGGTTGATACAGTTAATGTAACAAGTGAGTGCCATGCATGTCTTTACCTGTACCAGTAGGTGTAGGGAGGCACAGATTCATGCAGGGCTAGTAATATGTGAGATTATTGGTGTATTTGATGTGTGAACATGTGCTGTGTGGCCCGAGTGGAGAGTGGGACTCCAGACGAAGCTGAGGTGCAGTGAGTTTAGGGTCGTGGTTGTGCTTGTGGATGCAGTGGAGTTAACGATGTCTGTGTGGGGTTGGGGACCTGGAAATGGATAGGAGTAGGGACAAAATCTGGATACAAATTTGGATCTAAATATGGATTTGGGTGAGATCAGGATCTATTTTCCATGAATTATGAATAACAATTTATAGATGTGGCTCCATAGTATTATAATAAAGATTCTGTGACTAGGATCATGAATTGGAATTTTTACCTGTACTTGCAAAAGATTTTAATTTTTTAAATTTATTTTTATTTTTAATTAGAGAATTTATAGGTTTCCAGGAAAACCATGCCCACATAGGCTGCCCTGTTTGTGCGGCACTTTGTGTTACAGCTGATGAAGGAGTATTGTTGCGATGGCACTGTTACAGGTGTGTGGTTTACATCGGGTTTCACTGTTGTGTTGCATGGTTCTTTGGTTTTGGTTTTAATTTGTAGTCTGGTAGCATATATACAACCCAAATTGTCCCCTTTTAATCACATTCAAATATGCAGTACAGCAGAGTGAGTTTCTTGTAGGGCTATGCTGTCAGCACCACCAGAGCCTGCCTGGGGTTTGATTCCTGCTGAAGCCAATGTGTAATTATGTCAGTCTAATTGGGTACAGGCATACAGAAATGGATCTGTGCTTTGGATTATGGAATTATGCAGATTTTTCCCTTTATATAATTTTTAATCAATAGTAGTTTGTAAATAGATCCATGTAGAATTTCTTGCATGGCCTTATATAAATTTCCATCTATCTGTAGGCATATCCACATGACTGTTTCTGCAACAAATTATATAAAAGCATCTTTTTCTTCATAAGGGATTATGTACATGAAAGGTTTTTGCATTGTGCTGAGATTATGTATATATAATCATGTCTTCATAGGGTGAGGCACATTTTCATTTCTCCAATTCTGTATCAGATTATGAATGGATTACTTGTCTGTACCAAATCATGTATATTGACCTATACTTATAGAACACTAGTAAATGAATAGTTTCTAAATAAGAACTTGTAAATGTCTGTTTAATAGTATAAAATGCTACTATACAAGTAGCTACATCTCTTCAGGGACACATAAGTGTATGTTTATAGGTTTTGGAAATCAGTTAGGATCTATAATGCTATATGTTTGGGAATATGAAAGTGCTGTCTCATCCTGGTAGTGCTTGCATTTGCTCCTTTAGGGGATCATGAAAATGATTTCTCTATTGGTATAGAATAATGTAAATACAGCCATAGCTTCTGGGATTATGACAATGCACATCAATGGCACTGTGTGGGACAGCAAGCATGTTCCTGGCTCTGGAACATGTTTAAAATTAGGCAAATGGACATGTGTGTTTAGATGTGCAGGATTGCACATCCATGTTTGTACCTGTGTGGGAAAATGTAGGTGCATCTAAGTATGCATGATAGCTGTTGCCCCCAAGAACGTGCAAGCATATTGATATCTGCGTGCAGCTACACACATGTCAGACAGGTCAGTTTCTCTCTCTGGTTCTAACACTTTGAAGATGAGGTAAATCTCTGCATCAAATATTTATGAAGCTCCATGTTTATTTTATCTTTGGTGTTGTGTAAACATACCTTCATAAGGGTTTGTAAAACTATTTTAATCTAAATTATGGACTTAGATACATTTTTTTCCTTGAAATGTCTTTACTTTGAATTCATTTTAGATGCAGACTCTAGATGGGTGCCTGTGGCCATACAGCAATGTGGACAATATTCACATCTGTGTGGAAACATAAGCAGATTTCTGTATTTGTAAGCATTATTGGATATCCTGAAATTATAAATATGTGACATATATGTAACATGCATATGCTATGAAAAGTGTCTCATGTGACTGTGGATATGCAGAGTCCAAAATCTGCAGGGCAGGCTATGGAGCCAACGATTCTGATGGAAGGTCTGGATGAACTCCACAGGAAAGGCTCACCAGCTAAAGCAGGAAGAGAGCCTGTCTCTTCTGAATCCTCCTTAAAAGGCTTCCAGTGTTTAGATTAAGCATCACTCATTGCAGAAGACCCTCCCCTTGGCTGATTACAAATGGAATCAGCTGTGGATGCAGCTGATATGATCATGATTCAAGTCCATGAAATGTCCTCATTGCAACAGACAGGCCAGCATTTGCCCAACCAGACAAACAGGTACCACCACTTGGCCAACCTGACACATGAACCTGACTATGACACTTCCTAATCAAAAACTACATGAAATGTTCCCACCCCCACCATGGTCTGCATGTTTCTGCTCATAGACTTCCTTCCTGAACTGCACAGCTGGCAGAAGTGTTGTCCTCAACAACACCAGTTGTCTGACTGTCAAATGACCATTCCAGTCTTCTGTTCCTTGGCTTCCTATGCGTGCCTCTCTGGAACTCTCCTGCACAGGTCTGTCCACTTCCTTTGCCCTATCACCTGAGGAGTGACCGCAGGCAGCAGGGACTGTTAGATGCTTATGGGTGGGGACGTGCGTGGACACTGGGGCTGGAGGGGCACTGCCCATGGCTCATCTTTCATGTGCTCACACTGGTCTGCCCCGTGCCCTGGGGAGTTGCACACATCTCATGAATGGAAAATTCAGTCCATCGCCTGTGGCCCTAATTACAGCCTTACTGACAGATGGAAGTTGTTAAGAGCACATGGTGGAGAGAACTATCTTTAAGATTAATGCTTTAATCTCTTGCTGGCAAAGCTCTTGCCATCCTATAAAACTGCTCAGAGATTATATGCAATTTGCCTCTATTTTCTCTTCTGTGTTAATTTTTTCCCTTTATATTTTAGATACTTAAATTCAATGGAAAGGATTTTTGTGCATGAGATTGGATTGGAATCCACTGTAATTTTTTCCACATAGATGATTAATTATTTCAGAGTCGACTGAATATTCTGTCATGTCCTCCATGGTATGCAATGCACCTCAAATACTTACCAACTTCCCATGGACATGTGGCTTTGTTTCTGGCTTCATGGTTGTGTGAGTGTCAGTTTGTCTGTCTGTGCTGGGATCACTCTCTGTAGCTTTAATTCTGATGGCCATGCCCCCACTTTACTTTGCAAGTTTCTTGAAAAATGCTATTGATATCTAGATGGGAATGGCTTTAAATCTATAGATTAATGTGGGGAGAACTGACATTGTTATGATATTGAAACTTTTTATCCATAAACATGGGATAGAAAGAAGGCTAACTACATTATTCAGTAGAATTTAGTACATTTCTATACAGGTCTTGCACATTCCTTTAACTTATTCTTAATTTATGGGGGTGTATGAGTGAATTTAGTTTCTTTACTCTATGTATGTGTATACACCTACATACATGCAAATGCCATATATATATGTGTGTGTGTGTGTGTGTGTGTGTGTGTGTACTGCTATTGTAAATGACATTTTAAAATCACAGCTTTAAATCATGTGGTCTATAGAATTTGCAATGAATTTTTGTGTATTGATCTTATTTGAACATTGATTAGTTGTGGTTTTCTATGTAAACAGTCATAGTTTCTAAATAATGATAGCTTAGTTTCTGTCTTACTAAATTTTCCCTTACACCTTTATTTTAAAATCTACATATTTGTTTATTTACCAGTCTGTTTGCTTGACTGTTTTAAGTGGATGTGCATGTATGTCAGTATGACTTTTTGCCTTAAGTGGGACATATAAGAAATCTTTGAATAGAAGTGGTGATAATGGTACCCTTATCTTGTTTTTATTTTAAACTGATCAGTAATATTTAATCTTTAAGTAGGATATTTGAAATAGGGTTCTTTTGTTGTAGAAACACTTTAAACACTTCATAGGTGTAAATTTCCTCTCTCTCACATTGCACATTTCAGGAATTGGATGAGACACTGCTCCATGTCTTCTTCACTCAGACTGATGGGGCAGCTTCCACCTGGACACTGGTCTCAAGAAGAGGGAAAGGAGAGTGTCAAAATGTGGTGGACATTAAAATTTCCATCCATAAATAACATATATTTCTTATGCTCACACTTGACTTGTCAAAGGAAATCAAGTGGCTAAGAATGACATCAATAGTGCTGGATGCCTTTGCAAACTCTGAGAACAACACAATCCAATGGAGTCATCTTCCTTCTCTGGCTCATACAAAATCCACTCACCAGTTCCCCATGAAAAACAACCCAAAATTCTGTAGTCATTGGATGAGGCTCAAAGTTCAGGACCTTATGGGATATGGGTCTTCCCTCACAATTCTGACATCTTATGTGCTGATATCAGGGGCCCTTTCTCTGGGGAGGGAAACGTCCCTTGTTTGGGTTGAGTTTGCACTGCCCTCCATATCTATTGTCCCCTAAGGCTCTTGGCTCTGTCCTTTGGGAGGCTCTTGCTTTCCCATGGTTCTTCTTGACCACACCTCAAGAGCCCTGAGAAATAAGCCTTCCTGGAGACTGATGTCTTTCTGTGTCAGCCTCCTGCCCATGGGGAGTTGTTTCAAGCAGTGGTCAGTCAGTCTCTCTTAGTCCAGGTTGTTGGCTCTTGTATCAGTCAGCACTCCCCACAAGATATTTATAGTAAGAGATTTATTATCACACTAGCCCCTGTGACTGTGGGGATTCCATTAGGCAGGCCACAACCTGGAGACTTCCATGAAGGTGAAGGTGTGTTCCCCTCAGTGAAGGAGAAGCTGGCTGGCTGAAGGAGAGGCAGAGAGTCTTCTTTATGACATCTGAAGTTCTCAATTCTAGCTTTCAGATCTCAGACTGATTGGATGAGAACTGTTGCATAGCTGAGGGCAATCCCTTTGTTCATTATAGATGCAATCAACCATAGATGCAATCAACTGACCAATGATGTAAATCCATCTGCAAAATGCCCTCACAGTAACAATCAGGCCTGTGCTCATGCGAGCAAATGACCAACACCACCACCTGGGCCAGCTGATATGTGGACCTAAATCACAGGCTCATTGATGATGAAATTCTAAAAGCTGGGTTGGTTTTTATCTTTGTGATACTAGTTGGCCCACATGCCAATAGTTGCACACTAAATTACTTTTGAGACATTTATATCTCAAACCTATTGACTTTTGTGAAAGAAGCATTACCTTGTTCTCTTTTCATGAATCATTCTGTCCAGTCTAAATAATTTATCAAGGGCTCCTTATGCAGAGATTCTAACACAAAGTACCATGTCTGAAATAGTGTGATCTTATCTCAATGTCTAATTTGTATTTTAACTTTTCTTTTGAAACATTTCAAGAAAAATGAGGTAGTAAGAGTAGTACAAGGAATTACCACATATCCTTTGCTTCTCTTCTCTAATTGTTAATGTTTAGCCATGCATGCACTTCCTCTCTTTCTCTCTCTTAGGCTCTCTCTCTTTCTCACTTGGTTGACACACATCCCAGTGCTATTGCTGAATTATTTGAGAGTAAATTGTGATCACCATAATTTTTCCTCCTTAATATTTCAGGGTTTAATTACTAAGAAACAGGACAATCTTTTACATAACCATGGTATAGTAATCAAATTCAGATGACTGAGCAAGAATATGACACTCATCTATAATATATTGTTCATATACATATGAACTCATTATTTTTCTAATCCAATATTACCAATTGCCTTTAACTGTCATGTCCCCTTTAATCCCAGCCTTCCTTTGTCTGTGGTGATGTTGAAGATGGCAGTCTGTGGTTGTGTTATGGGATACCATGGAAAGGGTGCTGTGTCCTCCCGATTTCACAGCAGGGTGGTAAGTGTGGTCCCTCCCACCAAGGATGGGGTGCCGTTGGGCTCTGCCCAACCCTCAGAGGGTTGGAGCAAGTGGCCCCTTGAATCTGTCATTCTGGAATTTCCAGGCTCTGCCCCTTTAACATGTCACCCACATTGGTGGGTGACTCTGAGGCCAGGGCCACCTCTGTGAGGTTCTGTGGAGCGGCAGCACCCCAGGTATGTGCCAGCACCTTTGGCCAGACCTGCAATCTTATGGAAATGGGCGCCTGAGCCCACTATTCATGACTTTGAAACCAGCACTGCCCAAGGGCATATAAAATAGCATGGGAGCGCTGTGCAGGCTGTAGCCAAGTTCACATCCTGTCCTTCATTCCACAAGTCTCTGAGAAACTAGCCTAGAGAAAGACTTGCACATATGCACAAAGATGTATATACAAGGATGTTTATTTCAGCATCATTGACCATTGTGAAAGCCTGAAAACACCTAAATGGGGGAGCTTGATGTGAAAGTGACAGCACCAGGTAAGGCGTGTACTAGATCTCAAGGGCTGCAGAGGCGTCTGCACTTCCAGCCACAGCTTCTGCTGCCAACGGTGGCTCCCACTCAGCGCTGCCCCTCCGTGCATGGAGCTGGGCTGACTCCACAGGGTGAAGCACCCTCTCTAGAACTGTCTCCAGCACAGCCACAAGTCCTGCAGTCTAGGCTTCCTGTACTTCTGACAAACTGGGCGCACATTTTGGGTTCAGCAATTTGTGAGAATAACTCACAGGACGGATGGAATGCACTCTACTTAAGCTTGCAGCTTTATTGCAGTAGCAGGACAGGAAGAGGAAACAGAGGGCAAGGGGCGGGTGCAGCTCAAGCCTCTGTGTCCTCCCCCCGGGGTGCTAAGGGACCACCCTCCAGGCACGGAAGTGTGCAGTTGGGCTGAGCCTCGGTGGTCTCACGTGGTGCACCCCTGCTACAGCCCCCCACCCACAGCCTCTCTGCAGGGGGCTCGCCACTCAGCAGCTCGCAAGTGTGGTCCTGGGCCCGCCACGAAGTGCAGGAGCTGTCGCAGGATGCTCAGACCAGGCTGCTTCTCTGACGCCTCCCGTGCCAGGGCTGCCATCACCATCTTTCCCCTGTTCAGGAGCAGGAGCTCTGCCTCTGCATCATGCTACGCAACAGCTCTAAGGCCTGCTGTTCAATGGAAATATACAAGTGAATGGAAACATTTAAAACCTGTAATCCAATTTATATGAAAACAAGAGCAAACCACCATATTCTGTGCATGTGTATATAGAATAGAATCTGGAAACTGTTTAAAAAAATGTTTACCACTGAAAAGTAGCATGGGGAATGGGGGGTAGGGAGTGATAAAAGGGAACTTGGTATTTTATTCTAGGTATGGCTCTATTGTTGAAGATTTTATTTAAAAATATGTTATTGGATTCCTTATGCAAATTGATTGATTGGATGGAAACTCTAATTTGCAACCAAAGGGCATAGTGGACATTCAAAGGCAGTAAGGAGTCAGGGTGAGCATGAAACAGTGTGGGATAGAGAGTGTCATGAGCAGTGTTATCAGATGCTGAGGCCCCCCCACCAGGGGAAGCAGCCTGCACTCCATGTGTATGCCCCCAGAGGGCAGGGGCTGGCAAACGTGGAAACAGACTCATTGCCCAGAGCAGTCCAGAGGGGGGGACGACCTGTGGGACAGGAAGTTGAGGAGTAGCTCTACACCCTAATAAAGACTTGGATGGAAAGGCCTTGAATTAGGCAGGTTTTCATCTGGAGGTTCATAGACAGCATTTGAAGCCTCAATGGATGACACCTAGAGAAACCACACACTGCAATGCTGGCTCTTGGAGCTGCAGCTTTGGCTCATGGGGTGCTCATGGGGATGCTTGAGCTCTGGCGGCTGATCTGCTTACTTGTGAATCTATTCATGGTGCCAAATCCCTTCAGAGCTGTGCAGCAGGAACTCAGTCTCCAACCCTAAGTCACCCAGCCTATGCAGGAAGAGTGTTAGCCATCAGGCCTCCCAATGGGCTTCAGCTCCTCAACTCAGCACTCTAGGTGCCCAGAAAAATCATGAGGAGCCCCAGGGTATGGGTTTTAAATTGTTTTACACTCTTTCTTGAGGCACACATGCATTATCTGCCACACATGCATCGACATTTCATTGGCCAGTCAAGTCAGTTGGGAAGCATTGCTCTCTTGTGTCAATGGAATAACCAGAAATATAAGTGAGCACAGTAACATTTACCATAATCAGGCACTCTCACCTCTTATTATGTGAGGATTCATGGAGCCCTGTGCTTTTTCATTCCTCCTGTGTTGAGTCTTAAATTCACAGAGCAAGTGCTATTATGGTGCTGAATCTCATTTAACTTTGAGCTGAGTTACACAATAATATACAACACCATCCAATATCCTCAATGGACAAATGAGGCTCCAATTAAGATAGTTTTAGTAGGTTCTGTCTTAGTTTGGGTTCACCCAGAAGCACATGTTGCAATGTGAATTTTAGTGCAAGTATGTATTTGGGCATAACAGAGAATAGTAGCCATAACCAGCTTTGTGGATCCTGGGTCATGGGTCCTGTAAGGCTGGAAATGCCTACAGCATCTCCCTGGGAGAAGGAACCACATTGGGGCCTGCCTGGAAGGGATCAGCCTGGGCTGTGAGGTTGCAGCTCAGATTCAGTGATCATGTAAATCTAGGATTATCCTCTGTCTTCTAGAAAGTGTTGCTATTCAACTCAGCTCTTGAACCTCTTGCAGAGTATACCTTCTAGGGGCAAAGGTTCTTGCCTGGAGGTTCTTTCTTCTGACCACTTCTGCATGATCACAGTTTAGCTGAGGCCTGCCTTCAGTCTGCAGCATGCCAAGCTTCTGTCACTTCTGAGTGCAAGGCTGCTGCTCACCCTTCCTTTGAAATCCCTGCTTTCCTCCTCTTTGGGGGACTATCTTTTTCTCTGCCTCTTGCTTTCTTCTGTGTTTCCTTATTTTTTCCCTGTTTTATATCTCCACTTTCCCTTCCTCTCAGTGTCCTCATCTTGCTCTGTTTTTGTCATTGTCGTTCTCTTCTTTTTGCATCTTTGGTCCCATACTCTATCTTTCTCTTGATGTCATCTTCCTTGTTGTCATTCAGCCACAGAGATATTTTCTCGTGGGATTTGCTTGGCCAAGGAGAGGTGAGAACTGTCAGAACATTTGAACCGGAGGAAATCTTAAGAGGCAGCTAACATGACCCTTGTTTTCCCTGTTGGATGTGACTTGCACTCGTGAGTCAGAGCATTACCATGTACTGTGGGATATTCAAGCCCCAAGTTTCCTTCTCATCTGGGAAGTAGGTACTTAGAAAACAAGTGTCAGTGATGCGCCAGAGCACAGAGATTCTCCGCAGGCTGTGGCCAGGAATGAATATGTTCATTTGCATCATGTTTACTGAGCTTTCTGTCCTTCTGGTCATGAACACCCACTCCCAATTCACCCACGTGGCAGTCCCTGAGCTCACATGGGCTCGGGCAGGTGTCTGTGGGTGTCGGTACATCAATACAAGTATAGAAACAACACAGATCTGCTTCCCCGTGAAGGCGTCTTGCCTTGAGGGAGACGTGCATCAGTGCTCAAGTTGCCCTCTGGGCTTCAGTGGGTCAGAGCGAGCAGAGTAGAATAACCTGTGCTCTCACTAGCATCCTTTAGTCTTACATTTCTAAGGGATGCAACTTCTCAAACTGGACTTCATTCTTATAAAGTCAGAGCTAAAGCCTCCTTGAACAAATCATAATCCATCCCAGATGAGAGTGATGTCTTATCCCAAAAAGCTGACAGTGATTCTGACAGATTTAACTACTTGTCTCACATTGTCCCATTTCCAGAGAGAGGTTTCTGTGTCTGTAAATACCAAGCACCTCATTTACTACAGATCACATTTATCTTATACTGTGAAGAAAATTAACATTATTGAAAGACACTACATCATATTTGATAATAGTCCCTTACCCTACAATCACCTCCCATTGAGTGGCCTTCACTTTAGTTTCAGAAACTGAGACCTAATTTCTCCACTGAGTACTAGAAAAGGCTTCCGATTTATATATATATGTGTAAATGCACACACATGCTTATATATATATACAGTTTATTTGTTTCAATAAAGGATCTAAATCTGTCCAACTGTATGCAATAAAGTGATGACAATTCAAAAAACACTTAGCTTTAAGACCTTACAAATAAAGTTATCATAAAAAGAAACTAAACATGAACATATGTACTTGATCACTGTGTAAGTCTTTGAATTGCATTCTGCCTCTTAAATTGTATGAGTTCTCATTTCAGTTTAAAAGAAGTTTTGCTTTAGAGGAATTGGTTTTGTAAATGTGAAGCAGTTCATGATTTTTAAAATCAAGACTTCATTTATGATTCATGTTTTGCTAAAGTGGATAATGTAATGCCTTAATGGATGGAAATGGACCGTGGTGGGGAGGTCAGAAAGCAATTACCACCATTAATAACTCACATTCTACAAGGCCATCAGCCACGGGGAGGAGGCAACCCCTTGGGGGCCCAGGGCTGATGTGTGGGGTATAGACAAGAACAGCAGCTGATTTTAAGAACAGCACATGTAAGAGAAGCAAACATTTCTGTGTGAATGTTATCAAGTCTTTGCCTTCAGCAAATAGTTTTTCTACTCATTCAAAAACTGTAGGCAGTTAACTATTGAAGAATTGCATTTTAATGAAAGAAACCAGGGAAAGTGAAATGTGCTCAAATCCCTGACTTTAGAAGCTCTGGGTATGACAAATTTTTGCTGGATGAGTTATCATTCATATTTGCCCCAGGTCTTTGCTCACAGTTCATGCACTTGATTATTTACTTTCATTGTATTTGTTATTATTTATTATGTCCCAGAAAATGCTAGAGGCCAGCTGTGAATGGTGTTTGAGAAGTGGACATGGCAGCCTTGGGGCTCATTTGTGGCCCTGGAAGTGGATGCAACAGCCACTGTCATGCAGCATCTGGCAGGGAAACTGAGGTACAGATGGGGCACTGGCTTGCACACTGTGAAGCTGACTGTGAACCGGCTGCCTAGCCCCTTCTGGGATGGCTGCTGCCACAGCCAGAAGTCTGGAGGAGCAGCTGCTGGGAGCTCAGCACCCTGCTCTTCTTGCTTTCCTCCTTGGCTGCTTCAACAGAAATGATTTACAGTGTCAGTATTCCTGAAGATTTAAATAATGAATTGATAAGCTCAGCCCAAAGAACCTATGGTCAAGGGGGTGGTTATGAGTAGACAATTCAAAAGGGAGTAGACACAAGCAGGCTGATCAAACGGGGCAAGTCACCAGGCCAGATGACACCGCAGTGCCTGCTCACCTTCACTGGTCCACTTTCCCAGTGGTTCTGCCAAGCCTGGTACAGAGCCTGCTGGTGAGGAAGCAGGGGCACAGGGAGGGTTCAGTGACCTGTCTGAAGGCCTCAGAGCTCTCAAGGACCAGAGATGGCCTCCACGTTTAGGTCTGGTCCAAAACTTTCACTATTTGCACTTACTCAGGTTGCCTTCTCTAGTAAAATATGATTTCTTTTTATAAAAAGTCAAACTAAAGTATACAAGCTTGCTCTTCCACAACACTGAGGAAGAAGGGTGGATGAGGTGGATAAAACTGTGATGGACTTAGCTTTTCCAGAAAATATGTTGGCAATATGAAACAAGACAAGAGCCTTAACAATGCTCATGTTCCATGGCTATTTATGGAACTTTAGCATAAGAAAAAAATCCTACCTAAGAAACAAGCCTTATCCTTCAAGATGTTCACTGAAGCTTTATAGAAAATCATACAAGTTTGCAAGCAATTTACATCTTCAATAGCGATGAAGTGGGTTAATAAATGATTCTAAATGTAAATGTTGGAACATAACATAATCACTAAAAAGATGCTTACAATAAATGTTAAATACCCATCCTATTACATTAAGTAGGAAAAAGCAAAATAGAAAGTTGTACATATAGCATAGTCACAACATTGGAAATACGTAGTATGTAGAGAAAAATGACTGGAAGAAAACATACTGTAACCCTGGCAGAGTGATTCTTTTTTCCTTAGCTTTAATTTTCTCCACAGTGGATGTATTATCTGAGAAGATGCAATAAATTTTAACGGAAAGAATACATTGTGGGTTTAGAATTAGAGAGATAGGGGTTCCAGTCATGAAGAATTCATTTAAACACACCCAGCTTCAGTTTCTCCCTCTGTTATATGGGGTAATGATCCCTTTCTCATAAAAACTTAAAACTTGTGTAATAAAGAAGATCCTCAATAGATGTTCATTTTCTTCTCCTTTTAGTTTCCAGCATTCTTGGCATAGGTGGTTAGCTTCTTGGGCCCTGTGACAACCCACCACATTCTGTTCCAGGGTGGAGAAACAATTGTCCTTTTGTCCACTTGAGTCAGGAACCTGGGGGCACGAGTCACTGCCTATGCCTAGACAGGAGCGCATCAGCACCACCTTTCAGGCACCACTAAGGCAAGCCCCATCAGCCACTCACTTGGCATAGCTGGTAGTTCTCAATCTTCTTGGGAGTCATGGAAACATGGGAGAGTCTGTGAAAATGATTCCTGCCCAATATGTGCCCCTAAGCATGAGTTGCATGTGCAGGGTGGGTGTGCATGGGCGGGTGAGCCCCATGGCCCTAGGCAAGCCCCTGCAGGCACATCCACTCCAGGAAAAGTGAGAGGTGAGCCTGGAAATGTGGAGTGCAGTGCAGAGGAGGGCCTTCCTTCTCCTGGCCTCACCCCAGGTGAAGCTTAAGCCCAGCGAGTCCTGGAGGAGTCAGCACCACAGCACTGGTGGCCAGCAAGGTGTCCCGTCTTCCCACCTTCCTGCAAGGAATGCCGAGGCTGCAGAGACCTGGAGGGCTGAGGGCTGAGGTGTGTGAAGTCACCACTGCTCTGCACCCATTTAGAATGAGACCTCCATACCATTCTGGGGGTGGAGAGGCCCCCCCAACACTCAGATGGGCCCATGGATTCCTAAAAGCCCAGAGCAACAAAAACAAATAATTGAAATTAGGGAGCAGAGACTCGTAGCACCAAAATGAAAATCTATAACCAAGTCTTATCTCATACTCAATTTTTATGCAAAATATTCATCCCCTCCTGCACCACAGTCACAGCCACACGTGCCCCTGAGGATGTGTTGGATAGAAGGTCTCCTGGAGGATTTATCCAGCACCATTCAGCAGAACAGGGAAGGGACTGAGACAGGGGTCAGCAGCTTTTCTCTGTAAAGGGCCAGGCTTTGAGGGCCTTCCACAGGATGCCCCATGTGGTGCTTTGTGCTGTTTTTGTTTGCCATATTATAAAAATATGAAACACTCTTAGCTTGCAGGCTGTTCAAATCAAGTCTTGGTCACAGTTTGCTGGCCCCTGGCCAGCCGGCATGGGTTCAACTCCACTCCTCCACTTCCAGGCTTGGGAGCTCCTTAGATGCAAGCCTCGGGGGAGTGGCCCCTTCTCAGTATCTCCCTCCACAGGGGCTGGGAGGAGTCAGTGACTCAGCATGGACAAAACACTGGGCACTGCAGTGGTCTAACTGGCAAGCATCACCAGTCACTGTCCTCAGCAGGTTTGGAAGTAAATCTGGACAGGGTTTGTCTTCCCAGAGTTGTCCAGGATTGAAACTTCTGAGAAGGATGGCTGCTGCATAAACATCAGCCAACTGAGTGCTGGTTGCTTGATTGCACAGGGGAAGGACACACCGTGTGCTGAGAGGACTGAAATAGCCTCCATGCAAAGTGAGATAAAAACAGCCCTTACCTTACAGGGTTGTTTGGCAGAATAAAAGGAATGATCAATAAGAATTTGTTTTATGATATACAGCTCAAGTTATTATTACAGAAGACACCTGACTCTCGTGGCTAATTGGACAGCCTGGGCAGAGCATTTCCAAAGTGTTTCAGCACATTCAGTCACTTGTCCCTTCTGTTCTCAGGCTTGGCACCTTCTAGGGTGAGAGCTGGGTCTGGCCGAGACAACACCATGTGCCCCAGTCCTGAGCTGTGGTGAACAGATGCTTTCACGTGGTGGCAGCATACCTGTGAGGGTCATGTCAAGGTTTCAGGCTGGCCTGGGCTAGCATGGGTGAGTGGAACGCTGTCCCCATGGGGTCACCTCACAGGAGGCTGCATCCTACAGGCAGCAACAGGCCCTTCCCACAGAACTGCCGTGGGGACACACCCACAAGCACAAGGTCAGAAAGAAGAATGCTCCAGACATCAGGGTTAGAAAGCCTGCCAGCCACGACATTCTCGAATGAATTATTGAAGGATGCACCTCAAGAAAACAAAATTAATACACAGAATGTATAAAGACGTTTGTTTCAAAAAGAAATAATGGAAATGTAGGGAAAAGTCATGAACAAGTGGTCCTGCTCCTGTAAGAAGGAGTACAAGTGACTAATAAGTAAAGGAAAAGATGTTCAGGTCACCAGTAATGAGAGTGTAAATTAGAAGAAGTGCAATTTTTCACTGATCACAGTATGACAATTAACCATATCAAATATTGATACCTTTGCAAATATAAAGAAATTCATACTCTCATTCACTGCTTTTATGACTATGAATTTTTGCAGTTCCTCTCTAGTAAAAGTCTGCCAATTTCTACTATTATGAAAAATGTATGTACCATATGATTCAGCAATTCCTTTTCTCAGTTTGTACCTTAGAAATACACTTGCAAATGCAGCAATGTTCCCTGCAGCAGAGTTGGCACAAGTAAAACTGGAAATACCGTACACGTCCACAGCACCAGAGCCTTAAAGATCTGTACCTACTGCTTAGAAGGAATTCCAAGACATTGCTATGTGAGAAAAATACAAATTTGCAGGACAAGAAGTATAGTGTAACAATATTTAGATATCAATCACCCCCCATACACACACACACACACAAAGCAGAGACAAAGAAAGACACAGAGACAGACACAGCTGTGCACAGGACTGTGCGATTTCCACACAGTCACAGGAATAGAAGACCTAAATGACACAATCAAAGGAGTAAAAGACCTAAACAATCATGGCTGCTGGACCACCTGGCTCTATCGCTCTCTCTAGGCTTTTGATACATATCTTTGTAAGATACATACTGTATTTTTGATATATTTTTTAAAATGAGAATGTATTCTTACTTTAATTATTACTTAAAACTTAAATAATTTTTAGAGAGTAATGCTGGCTCAAGACAGAAAATTAAAGCAGAGAAAACACAAAAGGAAAAGGGCTCTAATCCCGTGGAGATAGCCGCTGTTGACATCCCTTCATTTTCCTCCACAAGGGCAGACTCAGCTGGCAGTTTTGATGGGTGGTCGTATCCCCATTTCGGGAGTATATATTAGTGCTGGTGAATAAATACAGACTTCAGAGGAACAGGTAGCGATTCCTGACACCTTGTGGAGAAACAGGCAGCCATAAGGAGACACTTGTGGGAAGGTCAGGGCCCTGGAGTGTGCAGGGACACAGCCAGCGGTCTCGGCAGAGATGCTGGGGAGATGCCCGAGTCTGGAGGTCCCTCTCTGCTCCCCCTGGCCCTCTGAGGTCAGGGTGTGGAAATGCAGAAAAGCAGATCTGGGGAGCCCCACAGTGGGAAAGCACCTGGCAGAACAGTGAGCATGCAAAGGGGGGCGGCGAGAGGGAAAGGGTGGTGGAACGTTCAGGAAGGGTGCGGCTGGGCACCATGCTCGGCAACTTCTGAGAACCCTCTTCCTGGTGTTTCTTCTTGCGTTTTTGGTCCAAACCCACAGGGATTGAGGCTGATGGCCAGCTTGCCTGAACCTCCACACTCCATTACTGTAGAAAAAAATCGCTAGAAGGAGCAGATATGGAGGTCAAAACCTAAACAAAGAGATAAGCAGATAAAATAAACCTGTATTTTATATATGCATAAATAAACCTGTATCTTATATATGCATAAAATAAATATACATCATATAGGTTTATGTTTCTCTGGCTTTTGTGTGGCTTTCCAAAAATATGATCAGACTATACATACTGTCTAATCCAATTTCAATAGTCACCATATACAACATGATTTTTAAGGGAAGCACCACGTCCTTCCACTTTCTCAAAATACTGTAATTTATATAGCCAATCCCATATTGTGAAAATTAAGGTGGCTTAAATGATTTTATTGTTCTGATCAATGCTGACACAGAATCCCTTTAGAGTTACATCTTTGCACACATCTCTGGTAATTTTTTCACATGATGAATCAAACCTGGGTCTCTGGCATGGCAGGTGAGATCTCTGCCTGCTGAGCCACTGTGGCCCCCCTCTGGTAACATTTTTAAGATACCTTTTTAGAAGAGAAACTATTGAGTTGAAATGTATGCAGTCTTGACGATTGCTGTTAATACATCTTGTGCAGCCACCGTCCAAAGCATTGCAGTTTCTTCCCACCACCAGGCTACCCCAGCGCCACACTGTCTGTCCAGCATCCTGTTGTCCACTCTTATCTTTACATCTTAACAGGAAAATGAGAGCCTCTGGTCTTATTGCAGATCACTCCTGGTCACTTCTGCAGATCACTGATTGCCGCTGTGATTGGCCATCTTTTTTCAAATAGATACTGGCAGTGAACATATCTCCTCTTTAAAATAATTTGGTTCTCCCTTTCCAGTATTTTAATTCATTTCTTCGATATTGACTTATGGCCAAGACCTGAAGTTTCAGGATCGTGTTTTTAGTTAATGATGTAGATGGAAATCCATAACTGTTTCCAGCATTAATGAGTTCATGGCCAAACATCACATTATCCACTTGTGTAAAAAAATTGTTATGTGATAGAGGAAGAATAACCTGTTCAAGGCAGGAGGTCTTGGACCAATCATGTATCACAAAAAGTTAAGTAACCTCTCTAAGCTTTAATTTCTTCAACTGTGAAATGTAGGTCAAATAAAGCCTGTCTCCTAGAGCTGTGATGAGAACTGGAGGGGATAATACATATGCAACATCTAGTATAGTACTTAGGAGATAATCATTCAACAAATATTATCATTATTATTAGGTTACAGGAGTTTCTCTCTATTTGAAGTTCAACAAAAATATATCTGAGGCTTTCAGGTTCAAATGGTGGGTGGTTTCATGCTGAAATCACCCCTTCTTGTCTCAAGCCCAGACAAATAATTGAGAAATAGAACTTTTAAGAAGTTAGTAAATGCACAGATACAGGTGAAAACAAGAGCAGCAATCTTTGGTATGCAGAAATGAAGATGCAAACAGATGAGACAGTAGAGCTAGAGGTGAGGGTCCCTGGAAGGGCCAGGTCGGGACTGGCTGTGAAGCAGAGCTGCAGACAGGGCTCCCCAGAGCAGCATAGAACTAGAGAACATCAGAGTCAGTCAGTTCTCTAAAATTCCACAAACACACAAGAAAAAGACATGAGATAATCTCCTAGAAATGAGTTCCCTTGTTTAGGTCTATTAGATTATTTTAAGAGAGTGCTTATGTTGTTTTAAAAAGAGTTCTTTCTAGACTCATGAACTGAAACATTTAAGGAAGAAATGTACAGTGTCGGGGATTTGTCTGACATGAATCGAGTGATGAGGGGGTGCCTGGTGCACTTGCAGGTGGCCCAAGATAGGCAGGTGGTCACTGCTGAAGCTACCTGCTGGGTTCATGGGGACTCCTAACACTACCCTCTCTACATTTATTATGTTCTTAAAAACAAGTAAAAAGTTAAAACTTTTAAAAATAAACCAAAAGAGAACAAAAGCAAATAAATTTTGTTTACAAGTCAAGGAAAATGAAAATTGCATTTTTTAAACTATCAGATTGACAAAATTTAGAAGTTTGAAACACTAAGTTTTGTTGAAGCAGTGAGCAAAGAGAAATTCATAAAGATTGGGTGGGGTCAAACATGAGTGTAGTTACTGGACAAGAGCTCATGAGGCTGACAATGTGCGTGTTCCCCATCACCGAGCGCCCCCCTTCTGTGGTCTCTCCTGGGCACCAACACAGGCACAAGAAGATACCCATGAGGAGATTGCTGCAACATGATTTATAATGATGAAAACATTAGCAACTTCCACATTTATCAGTAGGGAAAAGATTACATAAAACAATGACAGTCATAGATGGAATATCATACAGCAGTTAAAATATGTGGGTGAGTTCACATTCAAGTTATATAATAATATATACAGTATGAAAAATCAATATTAGAAACCACACAAGATGATGTTGCATATTTTCTATGAGCAAATATCTTAATGTGTATGTAGGTGAAAATTTAAAAATGGTTTGTAAGGATATATGCTCATCCTATAAGAGAAGGGAGGGGGGAATCAGAGAGAGAAGTAGAAAATTGGAATTAAAGATGGTAGTTTAAAGACCTGGCATCTTCATTGATGCTCCAATTATTTTTAAGCAGTATACATTTATGAATTCTATTTTATTCCCCATTTCCTATGAGATTTTTGAAGTTATAAATACACATCAAATTGTATCAAATATTTTTTCAGCCAATAACAAAAGTCACATAAAGGAAGAAAAGGCCAAGGATAGGCTAGGAATTTGAGAAATCAAAGCAAAGGTAGCCTTACTGCAGCAATTGTAGTAATTAATACAGTATGGCATTGCACAGGTATTACCAGACTGATGGAACACTATAGAAAGTTCAGAACTGAGATGCTGCCAGTGTGGGAATTTGGGCTACTTTTGATTTTTTTTCCAGAAAATTGTCTCTTTCAACTCTATTTTAAAGCTCATTGGTAGACAGTTTTTCATAGTCTCCACTTATAATGTCCAAACCCCTTATTTGTCTCTTTGTCAGTTTTTGGTTTTTAATGTTATTTGTGCCTTACTCTTCTTGGGTCTATTGGCCTATGATTGACCTGTTCTATTAGCCATACAGTATTTTGGTTTTGTTGGACAAATCATTACCAGGGAGGGGGGATCCTTTTCCTTAGTTCCAGCTTTTACCTCATTATTTCCTTCTTCCTAATTTCTTTGCATTTTATTCTGTAGCATTGTCCTGACCACTAATGAACTGTTTTCTCTGCTTTGCCTGTGCATTGTCTGAAGGCAAATTTAAAAAATAATAATAAATAAAAACAAGGGATGAGGAAAGGAACTGTTCCCTGGAGCAAGAGGAGCCAGGAGAAACTTTCCTAGAAATAAGCTGGGAGGGGCTGCCCTTCAGGGACAGAGGCCATGGGAGGCAGGGGTCCCTGGGGGAGGAGTGAAGGGCTCCTGTCCTGTTAGACTGGGAAGCTTGGACACCATGGGGCTGAGACCTTCCTGCCCAGGATGGGCCAGACGCCGTGTTCTCGGTCATTTAATGCAGTCACTGCACTGCTTACTGGCACTTCTTTTGTATTAAGATGAAAGCAAAATTGCTGAGAGTACAAATCTGAGGACCTAGAGGTCCAGAAGACAAGTCAGTAATTTTGGGATTCTGGGAACCGGGTGACATGTCCTCAGCCAAGCTCAACTTGTTTTGCTTTGAGACCTTGAGCAAAGTTTAATCACATTAACCTATTTTCAAAACACCTGTCTCTCCCCACCCTCCAAGAATCACTGTGAGCATTTCCTTTGCACTTTTGGTCCAGGAATGTGGAAATTTCCCCCAGGAAAGGCACTGCAGAGAACAAAAATGTGAGCTCTCAAAGACACTTGGCCATCTCAAGTAGGAAAGAAAAACTTGTGTCCAAACTGGCAAAATATTCTGGCTCATTGTTAATGGAACCACTCTGACTTCGAATTTGTTTTCTCAGGTGGCTACACAAAGCCTTTATTGTAACACTGCAGCACCAGCCTGCTTGGTTTCATTTTTTCCCCCAGTTCCCTCTGCAGCCTCCAGGAGAGTTTTCTTTTCTGCTCTGCTACCTGTTTCTTCCATCAGCCTGTTGCACAATGGACTGGTTTTTACATTAGGGTATTTTTTATAGCACAAAATGGTTTTCTCCATTATATAACAAACTGAGTGCCAATAAACTTTCTCCTAGGTAATGTAAAGCCTATTTGAGCTTGAGAATTATTGCATTTAATAGCCAAAAATAAGCACTTGTGTTATATTCCATAGGAATGTTGCCTCTCAACACAAATTACTGCATCCTACCTGCTGAACCCTTTATGCTAAACCCATCATTACAGGGGTGGAAATGTGGAATTCAGGATTTTGTTAAGTTACTTAAAGAGGAAAGTGTGTGACTCTAATCCCACCATATCCTTACTTGTTAAAAGTGCTTTTAAAAACAGACTGTATCAAACTGACCTCAAATAGAAGCATTTCCAGTGTAAGTGGGGTGACTATCTTTATTTTTATGGCCATCACAATAGTTAGCACTATCTCATTTAATCTTCATAGTCACTTTATGAAGAACATAACAACACACCCACCAAATGAAATCACTCACTCGTTTTCCCCGGGCCCTGCCTCAGCCTAAGCTGCTGGGGAATTTTCCTTTCCTCAGGATGTTGTTTTTAACTGTTAAGCTGTCTGGTCTTAACTAGAAACCGCTGATTAAGAACAGAAAGACATTCACAAGCCATCAATAACTACATTTTTTTAGTGTTGTTTCATATATATATATAATTTTTATTTTAATAAGTGTATTTTCCTTTCAAGAGGGAGGCTTGGAATCCTTTTGACAACTGCCCTTTGTGGCTTGGACAAAAGCTCTGGGGTGGAACCCAAACCATCAGACTGCATACACGATTGCTTGTAAAATCTCGGAGGGGATGTTTTTAAAGATCAGTCAAGAGCAGCCGTGCTTCAGACGAGGAGTCGGGCAGCAGGACTGGTCAGACCCCGCTGCTGTCCTCAGCCCCGAGGTGTGAAGAGGGGTCGCGGCCAGGGGGCAGGGCCGGGAGAGGGCCAGGGAGCCACAGGCTCTTCACCATTCCTCGCAGTCCCCACGCCTCCTCACGGCAACCCGTGGAGTGCAGCCACGATACCCCGCGTCCCCTGCACCCTCCCACGGCCCCCTGTGGCCCCCATGGCCCCCCACAGGCCCTGCGGCCCCCCACGATACCACGGGCCCCCCAGAGAGGGTTCAGGCCCTCCAGCCTGGTCAGCCGGCCGCCGCTCAGGCAGCAGAGCACGCGGTGAAGCGTGAGGAAGAACACTAAGGCGGCTGCATTAGAAGTCACCGTTTCAAGGCCCCAGGCAGCTTTTCCAAACTGGGTGGCGTTCCCAAATACCATGGCTTGAGAAAGAGTAAGTGACAGGGTAAAGGGCCCTCGGTGTCCCGAGGCCCGGGAGAGGGCCTTTCCCGAGCCGCTAGGGCCCTGAAGGCAGCACTGGGCACTTCCCGGGCCACACGCGCAGCCGCTGCGGTAGTTGCCTCCCACCATGGGCTGCTTCTCATTGCCGCGTTCAATGCTGTGACTCGTGACTCGGGGGAACACCTGGCCGTCCCACACACGCCTCGCTCAGGTCCTGCGGGGCCCCGGGAATCAGCCCTCCAACTGCCTTCATTAGCTCGCTTGTAGCAACTATTGCATTGACCAGTTCGTGGAGCAGTGCTGGGACCCGATACGCAGCCGTCCTCACCTTTGCCCCCATGTTCCACTCAGGCTGCAGGTGGGAGCCGCAGGCAGGCGGCACCTGAAGCTGATCCTCGCCCTCACTGGGTGAGCAGCTGGCGGAGGTCAGCGGGGCCGGTCCAGCAGCCCAGGAGCCCCAGGACATCCACAGGCAATGGCCTAGACGAGGGGCTCTGCACACGACATGAGATCATGCCCATTCATTTAAGCCTCGTCCTCACCCATAAAGCATTTAAGGTACACATTTGAAAATTAAGTGGAGTCAACTCTTGGACAGTAGGAAAAGATAAAATGAAAATGTTAGATCCAATTTCCAGTGATACCAGGATTTTCTCTGAAACTCATAATAAAATCCTCAAATGTTCCAGATCTTTAAATAGGCTCTGTCACACACATACACATATACACACATTCTATTTTGGAAACATGCAATAAAAATTCCAGGAGATTTCATCCTTCCCCATTTTACTTATTGGCATTTTTAGTAAAATTATTAGAGTTTCTGGGAAAAAATAATTCCTTCAAGCAGGTTAAATGAGAAACAGTCTTTCAAAAGTCCATTACCAGCAGCCCCCTAATTTTTGCCCCTGTTTTTTAATCCTTTGCAACTCTTTTTAAAACATCATATAAGGAACACAAGTTTATGCAGACAACAAGGATAGGTACTACTAAAGGAATATAAGCAGCCCAGAATGTTGTAGTTCAGAAATAAGCACTATTAAAATTATATTGTATGAATTGAAAATGTTTTTATGAGTATCGAATTATGTATTGATATATAAGTGTAACTGTTCCATAATCACATTTTACTGACAGCTTTTTTCATTGCAGAGGATGTTCTGTTATAAAAATGCATTCACATGAATAAGCATATTTTTATAGCAAAATTTTATTGGAGAAGGAATACGATTTGTGGGGATAATGATTCATTTCACCTGTTGCCTGTTCTTGGACATAGACTTATTTCATACTTTTGTTTTGCTTTAAGCAAACTTATTTCTAATTTTTTGCTAGTATCTTGAATTACTTAGGCAAAATTCCTAGAAATACAAATACTGCATCAAAAAGGAGGTACATTTTTAAAATATCACCAACAGCAATGTTTAAATATGCATTAACTGTAGGAAATAAAGAACAAAAACAAAAAGAACAAAATTCCAACAATAATAATAACCCTTCCATATGCAGTAGCCATGGCTGGGTTTATTTATTTATTATAGATTTATATATAAAGATTTTTTGATGCATATCTATTTAGTTACTAAATACATTTAATAGAATTTTTATGCATGTTTATATTTCAGCTATCTTTCCATCTGTATCTATCTATCATTTATCATTACCTATAATCTACTCCTATCTATAGGTTTACCAAATAGAGGATACTTGGCGAATACTTGTTGAATTAATGAATAAATGAAAAGTAGGATGATTCTGTAGATGCTAGATTATAACCCACTATTTTTGTGTAACAAAATATCTTTAGCATCTATTCACATTGATAATTTTTACCTACAGTATTTTTTAATGATTCTATAGAAATGTATGAATAGAGTCATCTTGGATATAACAGCACACAATTACATCAAAACATATGCCAAACCTGAACTCAGTGAAAAATTTAGAGCATTTGTTATATTTGTTATCAAATTAAAGGGAATTAAATAACTGAAATTGTTACTCAGTAAAAGAAGTTAGAGTATACAAAATTAGATAAATAGGAAAGAAGCAAGGAGTTGTTAACAAAACAGATTTTGATGAATTGGAAAGCTACCTAATTTAGAGTGTATACACATCAGAGCTGGGTTTTTGAGAAAACAAAATAAAATAGGAACCAAACCCTCTCCACACACACCCCCCAAATAAGTTGATGAAGAGGAAGAGTACAGCTCTTCTAAATTCAGTGTTCTAATTTTAACATTTTAAAAGAAAGCACAAATACACAGCATTAGAAGGTGCCTGTAGCCTCAGGCATTGCAACATTAAAGGGACTACCATGTTGAAAATATGATAATGAATTTGAAGATTTTGGTGAAGCACGCGGTTTTCAAGGAAATTATCACAGCTTGTAATTTACTTATGAGGAAGAAGAAAACCTAAAAAGACTAATAACCCTGAAAATTCAACTAATCTGTCATACAACTAACTGTTTAAAAAAAGACAGAACCAGGCAGTTTCACCTACAGCTTGTTTCAAATATTAAAATAATGAATGATTTCTCAGCTCTCAGAAAGTTTGCAGAGAATGGGGAAAGTCAATGCCATTGTTTCCAGAAGCTAGCATTCATAGAAAATCTGACAAAGCCACCCAAGCAGGAAAATACAGATCAGCTTAATTTAAACACACAATAGATATTTGATCTCCATCACTAAATTAAAAGAATGATGCATGATTGACCCGACCCGCGGGACAGACGAACCTGGTCCTGAGGGAGGGAGTGAAAACAAATGGGACAAAAGACACAGAGAATGGAGACAAGACAGGATTCTGATCAAGTCTCAATTTATTGAGGGCAAATCTAGGGTATTTATCCAGCGGGACAGGGAAAGTGCCTTGTATCAGGCGTTTAGCAGGTGATGGGCATTGCACTGCGGCTAGGCCAATCCGCAGGAACTAAGATAGCAAAGGCGGATCAGCCGAGGCTAGTCAGCAGATTTCTGGGCAGAGCAGAGCAGACTTGAGAAAATAGAAACTTAACTTGAGATAAAAACTTAACCTGCGTTAGTACCCAAGATGGTGTTAGACCACAAGGTGGTCAGTAGATGGCGTCAGACACCAAGATGATGGCCGGCACACTGCCGGTGCCATAAGCAGCTTCCCACAGGTCCCCCTTTTTTATTATTTTTAAAAGACGGAGACTGCAACAATGGCCTATCCCAAGGGGACTGTGCCTGTCTTAGGTCGGGACACCACAAAGTAGGCAACCTGCAACCTTACCCGTCATGGAGGTTCAAGGCAGCATAAGGCCAGGCCTCTGTCTTAGGTGGTGGATCGCTCAGACTAAGGTGTCCAGTTGCCCATCATTGGCTACCCAGTCCTGCACTTTGGGATGTGCAGATGGAGTGTTTTTTATGGGTGTTCATTACCATCGCAATTTTTCCGTGGCCAGTCTAAAATAGTGGACCTGAAGGGGCTGCATTTTTATGGCATTTTAGTTACTGTTTCAAGAAGGCCATCACTTTATTGAAGAGGATAGGTCCTAGCGAAATTAGTATTAATAAGCCAAGTAAAGGTCCAAGAAGTGGGAGAAAACAAGGCAATAGTCTGTTAAACCCGCTCCACAGAGGGGTCTCAGGTCTCTTCTTCTTTTCATCAGATCTAATGATAGGATTATTAATAAGGCAAGCGCACGATGCGTTGATTGTAGTTCGCAGGAAAATTCTTTGATAAGTTCTTTCAATGCTTAAAGTCTTCTTATTTATGCCTGTAATGAATCTCAAACAAACAGCTTAACAATTAACATATATGCTAGGGGGTAAATTACATTTCGGTTATAGCAGGGCTTGCTGGTTTGTTAGCGGCTTCAGCTGTGATGGAGAAAGAAAGAGAGAAAAATGCCTTTTCTCAGAGCAACTTTTTTGCCCTGGACAGATTGTTATTGTCTATTTGCTTTATTAATTGCTCTGGCAACCATCTGGCTGAATCGAATTCCCTAGAATATATACAAACTGATCCTCTGCCCCATATCAGGACCGGATCCGGTCCTCACCAAGTGTTATCCAATGGATCTTTCCAGAGGACCATGGCGAACTGTGATTCTGTGTGCCAGAATCGTTCTGAGGCAGAACGTCCATCCTGATCCAAGATTAAAAAATTTAAAATTAAAGGTGAATGTGAAAGTAAATTTCTGGGTGACCTTTTAGTGGGGTACCACTCCCCCTTTTTAATTTTGTCAATGGTGTTTTTTAAAGATAAATTTGCTCATTCTACTATTCCCACTTCTTGTGGATTATATGGTATGCCTGTGGTGTGTTTAATTTGTAGTTGTTGACAGAATTTTTGAAATATTTGACCTGTGTATCCGGGACCATTATCAGTTTTTATATGCTGAGGGATTCCTAGCGCAGCCATGGCTGCCAATATGTGTGCAACAATGTGTTTTCCTGCTTCACCCGTTTGGGGAATAGCAAATATAAATCCACTGAAGGTGTCTACATTAAGATGCACATATTTAAGATTACCAAATTCTGGGATGTGTGTTACATCCATTTGCCATAATGCATTGGGCACTAGACCTCAGGGATTAACCCCTAGATGTGGTGTAGGTAAATGTGTGACGCAGCTTTGGCATTGTTTAACTATTTGGTGTGCTTGTTCTCTGGTGATGTGAAACATCAGCCGTAAGGTGCGAGCATTAAGATGATGCAGCTTATGAGCTTCAATAGCTTTTGTGACTAAGTCAGGTATTTGGTTGCTAAGGATAAAGTTTACACAGCACGTAGTACACGTGGTTTGATCAGCTAATTGATTCCCTAAGGACAGTGGTCCGGGGAGATTAGTATGGGCTCTAAGGTGACCAATAAAGAATTGTTGGGTTCTGTTTTGAATGAGAGATTGTAGCTGAATAAACAGACAAGCTGTTTGAGAAACACTTTTAATTTGAGTTGCAGTTTCTAATAATGGCACAGATTGAACAATATAAGCACTATCTGTGTAAAGATTAAAAGATCTGTTTGGATAAGCTGAAAACACCGCTATGACTGCTTGTAATTCTGTTAGTTGAGCAGAACTGCAGTGTGTTTGGAATTGAATAACTGTATTATTAACAACATAAGCAGCGATCCCTGATGAGGACCCATCAGTAAAGATTAAGAGGCCATTTTTAAGCGGCTGCAAGGATGCTTTAAGTGGAAATATAAAGTCATGAGTGCTAAGAAACTGCAAAAGTTTATTATTAGGGTAATGACTGTGTATTTGGCCTGAATAGGAAGCACAAGCAACAGGCCAACCGTCTGTAGTTAGAAAAAACCAATTAACCTGTGTCATAGTATATGGTTGAATAATTATGTTTGGATCTTTACCAAAATATTTGACACTTTGTTCTCGACCTAAAAGAATGATATTAGCAATTGCCTGATAGTAGGGATAAATTGTCTTTGTGGGAGAAGCGTGCAAGTGAACCCACATAATAGGTGCCTTTTGCAAAAACACAGCTGTAGGTGTATAAGCTGTTTGACAAATTACTAGAGCTAATGGTTGAGTATAATCTATAAAAGTAACAAATTGTGATTGAATAGCTTGCTCTACTTTACCAATTGCTTTACGTCCTTCGGGGGTGATGGTCCTAGGGGAATTAGGGTTAGAGTCTCCCTGAAGGAGGTCAAATAATGGCCTGAGATCTCCAGTAGTTAACTTTAGGTGAGGCCGGAGCCAGTTAATGTCCCCTAAAAGTTCTTGAAAGTCAATTAAAGTTGACAATTTATCTGGTCTTAATTCCATTTTCTGGCTGGTGATTTTACTCCCATTTAAGTGAAACCTTAGGTATGTGTATGGGTCTGTTTAAAAATAGAAGAGTTAAATTTGACACCATTTTTCTTCTTTTTTAAGTAGGTTTGGAAGTTTTGAATTTATTGGACCTGTGAATCCTAAACTAGTATTTAGATATTTTGGTAAAGTTGGATTGGCCCATGTTAGGGCTAGTAACAAAGGTGGGTTAGGAATGTAAACTCAATAAGTGCAATTATGTCATGTCCTTCTGCAATTAAAGGTATGTGTTTTATAATATACATTACCCATTTAGTTATTATTTTCATCCGGGTCAACATGTCTGGGTTTCTTCTTTTTGAGGGAATCCAAATTGAGGTTCCATCGCCTGTAACGATAAAAGGAAATCCCCTACCCACACCTTTATCATGCCTGGTTTTCATAGATTATTTTAAATATTTTTCTAATAGATCAGCTACTTTAAGATTAGTATGAGCTCTTATATGCATGATAAGAAGAGGATTAGTTCGACTTTTGACTAGTCTTTGTAAATATAAAAACATTCGGGACAGTTCATTTTCTTTAAACAAAGAAGCTTTCTTAATGTGAGTAACTGTTTGGCAGACAGACTTAGAATTAGAAACAATATTAAGAGGTTGTGGAAAATTTTGCAATACCTGAATTACAGCTGCTAATTCAGTACGTTGGGCTGAGGTATAAGGTGTTTTCTAACTTTTGCTTTCCCCTGGGGTGACATATGCAGCCTGCCCATTATTATTATCATTAGTAAAGATGGTAATAGCTAGCGGGGAAGCCGGAACTATTTTAGGCAAAATCCATTGCGTTCATTTTTAAAAATTATAAAAGTTTTAACATAACAAATGATTATTCATTTGTCCTTAAAAGTCACTTAACGCTATTTGTCAAAAAGTATTGAAGGTAAACAGAATTCACACACTATGCGATTAATAAATCAGAATCTCCTTGTAAAATATTAAACAGGTTCTGTAACATATAATTAAGAATTCTTAAAGTGGCAGGTAGAAAAAAAATGAAAGCAGAGTGTTAATAATGACAAGTGTCCATAGTAAATTGACCAGATTTTATAAAATGAATTTATTAGATTGATTGAAAATGAATGTAGGGATGAGGATTTTTTATAATTGGTTGTGTGTTTTTGTTAATTTTAAATTTGTTGCATGCAGTTTTTATGATATTTTTCTACAATATTGGCTCAATTCCAATTTGCTCACATGACCGGGCCCAGTTCGGTCCTCTGGGAACTGGCTAGGGACCAAGAGGAGCTTTCCGGGACCTAGATATCTTTATGAAAGTACATCTCTGCCTGGGAGGATAGCCAGTCCTCCCAACTAGAGTGCACAGTTGAATTGTTTCTTTTCAAGGCCATGCGATAACAACATGAGCTGCATGTAATGGCAACATTAGGTGAATAGAACAGATGCCACAAGTATATTTTTTCTTGCATTTAGCTTTTAAATTTGATTTGTTTTCAACTTAAGTCATGTTTTTTGGGGGATAAATTTAGTTTATACCTAAGTACTTTATATAAACACTGGATAAAGCATTAAAATATTTTGGCTTAAAGGAATTTAGGTATTTATATGATTTGAATATTATTTAGTCAGTAATAGATTTATTTACAGTAATATTATTTAAATTAATAGATTAAGTCACCTGGTCTGGGGCAAGAAAAGAAACAGTTTTTTGCCAGTATAATGATACCCAGAAGAAAATCAGTGTATTTTATACAGATAATGACATGATAAATTAATGTAAGCTATTTTGATAAAACATAGATTCTTTGCCTTTTACACTGATTATTTAGAAAAAAATTTTTATATCTTTTCATTAAGAATCCAAGAAAATATTGTTATTTTAGACTCATTAACTCTTTCTTGATTTCAACCATAATTTCCATCTTTATAAGCCTTCAGTAATTATTATATTGGTTCAGGCTTTGTCTTACATTTTTCTCATTTTGTAACAGTTATTCATTTTATCTTAAGATAAAACTATTTTCTTTATTAACAAAAATACATCATTCATATTTTTATATTTAAATCACTATTTTAAACAAATATTTTACCACATATAATTATCATCAAAAGTAAATTTATTAAAATAATGTTAAATACTTAGAGTATTTTAGTTAATGCATTTTTGAAACATTAATATATAGTTTTTAACAAGAATTTTTAGTTTTAAAGTTTTGATAATATATTTTTCTTTTCAAACATGAATAGGAGCTAAACTCATGGCCAGTTTCCAAATTGCTGTTTATTGAGGATTTAAGTTAACAAAGGGAGATGGGGCTGCCATTCCCATTCTGAGTCATAGGATTTTATCTGCAACATTGGTATAAATTTCAGTAGAATAATTATTTTGATTAAACCAAGGTAACTTAACAGAACACTTTGAGTCAGAACTATAATCTTGAATTGTATACCCCTTGGGGACTAATTTGTTACAATTCCATAGGAACCATTAATGAGTACTGACTCTTGTTCTGCAATGATCTTATTGAATATTTTCTGACTCAGATGTCTATGAATTTTTATATAAAGGCAGCTTATTAAGAACTTTTTCTTTGCTAAAGGTATGGTAAAGAAGAAATCTTTTAAACCTATTATAATCATAGGAAACATTACAGCCGTTATGCTGAAGCCAATAACATTTTTGTGTGACATGTTTAAAAAGATTCTAAGTAGAGCATCAGAAGCCTCCATACCCATGGAGTGTAACAATCTCTTAAGTAAATATAAATATTCCCGTTGTATTGATGGTGAGTTGCTCATTATAAGACATAAATTTAAAAGCCCTCCCAAATTCCAGGAGGTGTGTACACTTTTGGTTCCTCAGTAAAGGTATATTCCTATGCTGTGACACAAAACATAAACCCGAAAGTCCCTCACAAATTCCAGAGGTGCCTTATCTTTTGTGGGAACCAGGGACAAACTTCCTTTAAAAATTCAAAAAATTTCAACAAATCTTTAACTTTAACCTTTACTCCCTGTGTCTTTAAAGCATCTGTTAGACCTTCTACAAAAATTTTATGCTGACTAATTTCTTGTCCCATAACCACTTACCAAGTTTCTGTCAGCAGGGTCTCCTGTAGGCACTTCCTGCAGGGCAGGTTCCCCCGCAGTGTCCCTGTTTATAGGCTCTACCCACAGGGCGAGTTCCCCTGACGTGTCCCCGTTTATAAACCGGCCGGTTTTCTTCATCTGCGTTCTTCACTGGATCCCTCGTACTCAGGTCCCTGTTCAGGCGCCACTTGACCCGACCCGCGGGACAGACGAACCTGGGTCTGAGGGAGGGAGTGAGAACAAACGGGACAAAAGACACAGAGAATGGAGACAAGACAGGATTCTGATCAAGTCTCAATTTATTGAGGGCAAACCCAGGGTATTTATCCAGCGGGACAGGGGAAGTGTCTTGTATCAGGCGTTTAGCAGGTGATGGGCATTGCACTGCGGCTAGGCCAATCCGCAGGAACTAAGATAGCAAAGGCGGATCAGCCGAGGCTAGTCAGCAGATTTCTGGGCAGAGCAGAGCAGACTTGAGAAAATAGAAACTTAACTTGAGATAAAAACTTAAACTGAGTTAGTACCCAAGATGGTGTTAGACCACAAGGTGGTCAGTAGATGGCGTCAGACACCAAGATGATGGCCGGCACACTGCCAGTGCCATAAGCAGCTTCCCACACATGATGACCAATTACTTCTTATTTCATAATTTTAAAGAGGAGTCTACATTATGAAATCCATTAAACATAGACAATAAACTATAATCATAATTTTTTCAGATTATTTAGAAATAACAATGGTATTAATATACTGAGAGATCTTAAATTCAACTGGAAACTTTGTAGATGCTATTGCTGCAAAATCCTGACATTTCCCCAAAAAGGAAAAGAAGATTAAATGAACTCTCTGGGTGCAAACATGTTTGAATTTAGAGTAAAGTCATCAGTTGCGTTAAGCTAACTTGATAATGACCACAGGGTTTGCATATGGTCTGATGATGATGATGGTGTAAGAAGACACATTAACTGCATTTCATTTTAAGAAGGCTTTGCTTTTTCTTCAGTGAGGTTTAGTCAAAAACAATATTCGAGACAAGCTTTTGTTCCTATAATGGCAGAACACATTTTCTGAACTAAACTTGCCTTTTATAGATAAGAATTATAAACTGTGGACAAAACATTTATAAAAACAATTATTAAAGGACACTGGAGAGTGACAAAAGTGGGTAGAAATAGAAAGTGGGTTTAATTTTTTAGATAGATGACCACACTCACTGGATGAGATAGTCTTAGATCTCTTTCCCTGAGGGAACACTTCAGTTCCTTGTTGTATCTCAAGCAACAGCGTTCTCTTGAAGTGTCAGAAGATGAAGCTTGGGGCTGCAACAGTGGATGGAAATTGAGAGGGAACATTAAGGAAGGAGAAAGCCTTAGCTGACATCCCTTTACCCATTGGCTGCCCCTAAACTGGGTGGAAGTGAGACTCCAAGGAAATCAGGACAGAATGACTTGAGGCTACAGGAAGCCAGCAGGGGCAGAGCTGTGCAGGAGAGTTTGGAGTCTATGCCCTGGCACAGTCAAGGCTCACTGAAGCCTCAGACTCTCCACAGACCTGTGCTGTCATAGTGGGACTCCAAGACTTCTCAAGTTCAAGGCCATTGGCTGGTAGTTTAACCATCTGCCAGAAAAAGAAAATCAACACATTATGGAAGAAAATATAAAAACCAAAATTCCTGCAACATTTTATACACAGTGTTTAATATAAAGAAAATATTACTAGATATGAAAAGAAACAAAAATATGAATGAAAGGCAAGAAATAAAGCAGTCAGCCTAAGCATACTTTAAGATGACCTAGGTATTGGAATCAGCAGACAAGGACTTTAAAGCAGCTCTTAAAATAGGTTCATGGATTTTTTTAAAGAATTGCACTGAATCTATGAGTGAATGTTGGGAGGCAATACTGTGTATTCAGAAGCATGAAGTGGTAGATCTTCACATTGCATTCGGTATAAACGCTTGGCCTTCAATAGAGAGTAGTGGAAACATACTTTGCTATGCACATACAAACAGCATATGCATACATCCAAGTGCAGTTATAAAAAACACACCAGAGACTTCCGGAGAAGATGGCGGCTTAGTAAGACGCGTGGGTCTTAGTTCCTCCTCCAGAAAAGCAACTAAAGAAACAGAAACAATACGAAACAGCTCCTGGAGTCACGACAGAGACCAAAAAGACAGCGTACCCCATTCTGGAACAGCTGAACGGGCAGGGAGAATCTGCTGCGGTGAGATACCCGAGGGGCGCGCGTTTTCCCGGCCGGGGCGGCTGGCAACTGGGGTCCCCTCCACGCACGTGGCTCCCCAGTCTGACTGGGAACATTGGATAGCGGGGCCCTCCCGTCATGCTTGGCGTTTCGGGCCAGCTGGGCAATTAGGACCGGCACTCTCCCAAGCCGCGGCGGCCAGCGACCCCCGCCTCCACGTGCAGTTTCCCGGGCCGACTGCCGTGCAGACAGACGAGCGCCACGAGCGCCACCTACTGGGCAGGAAAAGAAAAACAGAGCCCAGAGATTTCACAGAAAAAGCTTTCAACCAGCTGGGTCCCACACCCAGGGAAATCTGATCAAATGCCCAGACACCAGCAGAAAATAATGGATGACGCTCGGAAAATTGAACATATGGCCCAGTCAAAGGAACAAACCAATAGTTCAAATGAGATACAGGAGCTGAGACAACTAATGCTGAATATACGAACAGAAATGGAAAAACTCTTCAAAAACCCAATCAATAAATTGACGGAGGACATGAAGAAGACATGGGCTGAACAAAAAGAAGAAATAGAAAATCTGAAAAAACAAATCACAGAACTTATGGGAGTGAAGGACAAAGAAGAAAAAATGGAAAAAACAATGGATACCTACAATGGTAGATCTAAAGAGACAGAAGCTACAATTAGTGAACTGGAGGATGGAACATCTGAATTCCAAAAAGAAACAGAAACTATAGGGAAAAGAATGGAAAAACTTGAGCAGGGGATCAGGGAACTGAATGACAATATGAAGCGCACAAATATACGTGTTGTGGGTGTCCCAGAAGGAGAAGAGAAGGGAAAAGGAAGAGAAAAACTAATGGAAGAAATTATCACTGAAAATTTCCCAACTCTTATGAAAGACCTAAATTTGCAGATCCAAGAAGTGCAGCGCACCCCAAAGAGAATAGACCCAAATAGGCATTCTCCAAGACACTTACTAGTTAGAATGTCAGAGGTCAAAGAGAAAGAGAGGATCTTGAAAGCAGCAAGAGAAAAACAATCTGTCACATACAAGGGAAACCCAATAAGACTATGTGTAGATTTCTCAGCAGAAACCATGGAAGCTAGAAGACAGTGGGATGATATATTTAAATTACTAAAAGAGAAAAACTGCCAACCAAGACTCCTATATCCAGCAAAATTGTCCTTCAAAAATGAAGGAGAAATTAAAACATTTATAGACAAAAAGTCACTGAGAGAATTTGTGACCAAGAGACCAGCTCTGCAAGAAATACTAAAGGGAGCACTAGAGTCAGATACGAAAAGACAGAAGAGAGAGGTATGGAGTAAAGTGTAGAAAGAAGGAAAATCAGATATGATATATATAATACAAAAGCCAAAATGGTAGAGGAAAATATTATCCAAACAGTAATAATACTAAAAGTTAATGGACTGAATTTCCCAATCAAAAGACATAGAATGGCAGAATGGATTACGACCCAGCAATACCACTGCTAGGTATCTACTCAAGGGACTTAAGGACAAAGACACAGACGGACATTTGCACACCAGTGTTTATAGCAGCATTATCTACAATTGCAAAGAGATGGAAACAGCCAAAATGTTCATCAACAGACGAGTGGCTAAACAAACTGTGGCGTATACCTACGATGGAATATTATGCAGCTTTAAGACAGACTAAACTTATGAAGCATGTAATAACATGGATGGACCTAGAGAACATTATGCTGAGTGAGTCTAGCCCAAAACTAAAGGACAAATACTGTAAGGTCCCACTGATGTGAACCAACATTCGAGAATCAGCTTGGAATATATCATTGGTAACAGAGACCAGCAGGAGTTAGAAACAGGGTAAGATAATGGGTAATTGGAGCTGAAGGGATACAGACTGTGCAACAGGACTAGATACAAAAACTCAAAAATGGACAGCACAATAATACCTAAGTGTAATGTAACTAGGTTGGAACACTGAATGAAGCTGCACCTGAAATATGGTTTTTTGTTTGTTTGTGTGTGTGTTTGTATCTTTTGTTTTTGTTTTTTTCTTTTTCCTTTATATATATATATATATATTATTAGTATTATTATTTTATTCTCTTCTCTATATTAACATTCTATATCTTTTTCTGCTGTTTTGCTAGTTCTTTTCCTAAATCGATGCAAATGTACTAAGAAATGATGATCATACATCTATGTGATGATACTAAGAATTACTGAGTGCATTTGTAGAATGGAATGATTTCTAAATGTTGTGTTAATTTCTTTTCTTTTTTTTGATTAATAAAAAAATTAAAAAAAAAAACACACCAGAGGCAATGGGCACCTCTAGCACTGAACATTAGTTTCTAACTATCATTTTCTACAAAACAGTACCAGGGTTAGCTGGAGAAAAGTCTGATGTCACAACTGGGGTAAGAAAAGTTCATGATGTTCCTGAAATGTTTTGTGACAGTAAGTGAGGAACTGCTCAGTGAATGATGGGGACAGGTCAGAGCAGGAATAGCCTGAAGGGCTCCCAGCTCCCAAACAGGCTAATGTGAACATTAGAACAAATGAGAATAAAATGTATTATAACATCCAATAAAATAAGACTCTGAGTTCATTCTGAAATTAATCAATTAATTAGTTAAAGAAGAGAGAGGATTTTTTCTAAGATGAAACCAATAAAAAAATTAGGTTGTCTTTGCAGAGCTGATGGCTGTAAAAAGACAAAAGGGAACCTTTTGGGGTGATGGGAATATCTGTATCTTGAATGTTGAATGACACCCAAAAAATATTGAAGAAATGGTGAATTAAAAGCCCACAGTAATGCAAAATATAATGGGTGAAAATTTGAGATGAACATGGTGTTTACAAAGAAATTTCATATTGATCACCAAGGAAGGCAATCAGTAGCTTTACTGTGGAGAAATCTGGCATACACCAATTAACATCATCAATAGTAGGATCAGTCACAGCACAGCCTTTTGATATGATGTGCCGACGAGGCCAGGAGATAACTTCTGTGATTTTCTTGCCAAAAATAAACAATATTACTCAAACCATAATGAAATGATAGAAAAATCCAAATAGAGAGGCAAGTACAAAGTAATTGACCTGTGCCCTTCAAAAATTCCAAGTTCAAGAACAACAAAGACTAAGGAAATGCCCAAATTACAGGGGGCATATGAAGTCTGACAGCTAAATGCAATCTGTGATCTGGAGGGTTCTTCTACCCAGAGGATAAAAGGACAGCAGTGGGACAATTGATAACATTTCCAAGTAAATATTGGATTGGATAATGAAATATAATTATTCAGTTTCATGATTTTGATAAATGTACTGCAATGACGTTAAGCGTTTGCTCTTAACAATTATATGCTAAAGTATTTAGGTGAAAAAGGCAATAATTTCCCCAATTTACTAACGATTTAGAGAAGAATAATCTGTATATACATATGTGTACAAATAATAATAATATTAATGATATATTGAATAATAAAGTAAAGAGGGCACAATGCAAATTATTGATGAATCTGGGTAGATGGTATACGTGAATTTTTTGCACTATTTTTTATTTTTCTATAAGTTTGAAGTTATATAAGACTAAAATTTGCAAAAATTGGTTCAAAGACTTTGGTGAGCTGGAGATTTTTATAAAGTTATATATAACCTGAACCATGTTCTGGGAATGCCAGTCTTAGATATTTACCTATAATACATAGAACATATACCCACAGAAACATTTAGACAGAAATACTCATAGCAGCTACATTTATAAAAATAAAAAAAATAGTAAACAGCCAAAATATCTACCCACAGAAGAGCTGGATAAATAAAGTTGGTGCCATGAAACAGTGACATGTGGGTTCATGTGGATAAATCTCAAAAACTGTAAGTTGAGCCAAAGAAGCCAGATGCAAAAGACTGTGTAGGGTATGCTCTGCTTAATGAAATAATAACTAGAGAAACTGGCCCATGGTGACAGAAATGAGAGCAGTGATTGTGGATGGGGCAAGAAGAATGCCTGGGAAGGGGCAAAGGGAATGGAAATGCCCCACATCTTACCCGAGTTTATACAACTCACAGAATTCTGTAATTAAGCACATTTCAACAGGGGTGGATTCGCTTCAATTTTTAAAAAGTACTCTGGAAATACACCATAGTCCACATTCAGAAAATACACCAGATAGTGATAAGAGGCTCCCTAAACCCATATCTTCTTAAGATATTCCCAGACAAGGCTAGTGTTCAAATTTTGACTTACATCAGAACTTCAAAGAGTTTCTACTTCCTGAGAGTAACAGTGGTCCTCAGAGAAAGAGCAGGAGAGAAAAAGGCACAATGGCAGTAATTTTACATGATTTCTGAAAAATAAACAAAGAATCCATTGTAAAACAGTGACAGTTTACAAGACCAGTTATAAAATGAAGTTCTAAAAAAGCAAATAGTTTTCCTACAAAATATGTTATTAAAAATGGGGGCAGTATCTTAGTAAAACAAAAATAAATTTAAAGGAAATACATACAAAGTATTTGAGAAAGAGTTACTAAACTATACTGAAAGGCCTAAAAGAATAAATGGAGAAATACAGAATGTTTCTGAGTGAAAAGAATCATTTTTGTAGAAACATATATTTTCTCTGAATTAACAGAGAAAGTACCTTCCCAATCAAAATCTCAATGTGATTTTTCTTTGACCTTGATGCAATTATCTACTACATGAAAGGTACAATGAAATTGTCACCATTACAGAAAGACCAACAGGACAAAATAAAAAACCCACAGACAGTTCTAGCTCTACATTTAGATTTAGAGTATGAACATTTTATTGTCTCAAAAAACAGAGAAAGGATAGCTTCTTTTTTATTTAGTTAACATTGCTATTTGTGAAAAAATAATAGAGATCACTACATTTTCCCTTACCCCAGAATAAATTCCAGATAGCTAAAAGTAAAAGATAAAATGGCAAAAACATCAAAAGAACAAGTGAATATTTATACAACTTTGGACTAGAAAAATATATAATATCAGAAACAGAAACAACAAACCTGAAAATTAATCTATTTGAATACATAAAAATTCCATTTCTGTAGGTCTGAAAAGACACTTAAATGTAAAAGCAAACAAATGGGGAAACAACAGGCAGCATGTCTAATTGACAAAGGGAAGTCAATGCTCTCATGTCCTCACTGTTTTCAGGTCAGCAAGGTGCATGGGTCTGGTGCTGTTTCTCCACCTGGGGGTGGGGGGTGTCTCTCAAGCCAGGGGCCCTGGGGGGGCATCTGAAGCACTCTAGGGGGCATTGGCACTGTTCCTGCCCCCACTGCTGGCAGCATCTCCTCAGTGCATGACCCAAAACTGTCAGACATGGCCAAATATCCCAAGAGGCAAAAATTCCCCTAGCTGAGCATTATTGGTCTAGAAGGAAATGGTCAGGACTTTTCCCTGGCAGTGGGATACTATTTGACTGGGGTGGGATGCAATAAATATTTGATTGGGTCTGTGCTGCACCCTGGTTTGTTAATCATAAAGACCAAGATGTAAAGAGTTGTTGCTTCCTCTCATTCAGACAAGAGATGCACCCTTAGCAACTGTCTTCCCAGGATGCCTGCCAGCTTGGGGGCTCACCTGGGCCCACTCCAACCTGCCACTGGGGCCTCTGCCCCACCCCTGCCTCCCACCTTGGAGCCAGTTTCCTTTCCAACTGCAGCAGCCACAACTGGTCACTGCAGTCACAAATCGGTGAGGGCCACATCGAACTAAAGCTTCAGTGCAGCTCTGCAAGAAACTGGGACTTAGGTACTTCTCAGATGGTATTAATGTCAGAGGCCCGAGTTGGTGCTCTTTGGACCAACATACTTTGTGGTGGTTTGGGGGAAAGGCTCTTTCAGCTTTGGCACAATCCCTTGGTCTCAGAGGCCACAGCAGTCTCACCAGGAGATAAAGGCCCATGATGGACTCCTGCCAAGAGGCAGCAGCCCTTGCCCTGTGCTCCCTGAGCACCCTCCCCAACTCAGGAGTGCAGCACTTGGCCTCATCTTCCACAGAGGATTATAGGGGAACCTGTGTACAGCTCAGTTAAAAGTGAGGAAGCTCTGAACCTACCCTAGATTCAAGCAGGGACTTATATACACACCCAGAAAAAATGACTGGGTAGGACTACATGAAACAACAGGATGGACCTTGGAGACAAGGATCATTTCAGTGCTGGGCAGGAAGGTCCACGATAGTCCAAGACATGGTGCATGCCCAGCCCAGGCAGGCCAGGAGCCCAACAGGGGCTTTCCAGGCCAAACCCTCGTGATAAGAGCAACAAAGGAAAACAGTAATTATGCAACTCACAGAATAAAATAATTAAGAGTCTGTGGTGATTTAAATAAGTGTCTGTGTTAGGGTCCTCTAGAGAAAAAGAATCAATAGGAAATATCCATAAATATAAAATTTATGAAAGTGTCTCATATAACCGTGGGGACACAGAGTCCAAAATCCACAGGGCAGGCTGTGAAGCTGATGATTCTGATGGATGGTCTGGATGAACTCCACAGGAGAGGGTCACGGTGGAAGCAGGAAGAGAGTCTGTCTCTTCTGAATCCTCCTTAAAAGACTGTAGTGATTAGATTGAGCACCACTCATTGCAGAAGACACTCCTTTTGACAGATTACAAATGGAATCAGCTGTGAATGCAGCTGATGTGATCATGATTTAATTCTATGAAATGTCCTCATCACAACAGACAGGCCAGCACTTGCCCAACCAGACAAACGGGCACCACCACTTGGCCAAGTTGACGCATGAACTTGACCATGACAGTGTCCAAGGAAATTAGTTCATTAATAGCTGGTTAATTAAATGCAGGAGAAGTTATTCTTTACAGTGGAATGCCAACCAACAAACCTGAAGGGGTGATGGGAAAATGTCAATGTGGTTGCACCTCACAGATAAGGTCACAGAAAACTTATTTTTATTTTTGCTTATCAGCATTTTCTAATTATTAGGATTATTTTTTACAATGAACAATTACTTGTGTAAAAGGAATAAGATGAATTACCTGAAGTAAATCTGTGAAGATGTGGCTTGCCCTGTCCCTAGAGAGCTGGATTATCTGGCTTCCAGGCTACGGACATTTTCTAGGTCCTGGTTTGTATGTTTTCTCATTTTGGTATTTTGTAGAGAGGGTACCCCAGCCAAGGAGGCCACGGTGGCAAAATTCTGTCCTGGCGGGTCCTGCCCACCGAGCCACACAGCTGGCATGGCGTGCATGGCATCCGGCTGTCCGTTTCCTTTGGGATGGTGGGTTTGCCACATGGTTCACCTGTGTCCCCGCCAGGGTGCATCTAGGGGGCCATGCCTGCCTCACGTAGTGGCTGTCCCAGCCCCACTCGGAGTGTCCCCTGAGGTCTCGGCCAAGCCTGTGGTCTGAGTCGCTGTGGCCTGAGAGGCACATCCTGAAGGCTCTGGTTGCAGCCATCCAGTGCTGGGCTTCCCCGGCTGGGTTGCGTTGAAGCTTCAGGGCCAGCATGTTTCCTTTATTATGAGCACATGGTGCGGCTGTGTCCCGCTTTCCACCAAGCTGGGTGCGAAGGAGAGTCCGAGGGTCCAGGGAGGAACTGCCATGACCCCTACCCGGGCTGGGGAAGGATCCCACTGCCCACACACTGACCACTGCCAGCCTGTGGCACCCAGAGCCCACCGGCGGTGCCTGCCCTTGGCAACGGTGCACAGTGGGACAGCTGCCCATCTTCTCCTAGGGCCACACTGGTGTCCGTGCCTCCAACCTGGAGCTGCTGGAGAGATGCTTGAAGGGCCGCCACTCTCTGCAGAAGAAAAGTCGAGTTGCAGCTGGTGATCTCATGTACCATGACCCGCTCACCAAGGCCACCCATGCTCAGCCCTGTACAGGTCTTCTGCATTTGGAGTTTCCCTGTTTTTTTTTCTGGTTATTCCATGGGTTATTTTGGCATTTGGAGTTTCCTAGGACTGTTTCTGGATGGGAGCGGCAGGAAGCATGATGGATGCGGCTAGGGGCCTTTAGAGCAGCTGGTCTCCGGGGCTCTTGTAGAGGGAGTGGAGCAACCATTGGGGGGTGGGGGGGCAGCTGCACCCAAGCGAGGACGGCCTGAAAAAATGCAGGCATCAGGAATCCCCTCTCCTTGCTGGTGTCCCATGGGTACGCGGGTCTTTCCACCGCCAAGCAAGTGCTTTCCCTGTTTGACCAAAAGCACCATCTTCCCGCTGCACCTGGTGATTTCCTCCTGTTCTAGACCCCCCGGAGCTGCCTTCACATCAACCCAAGGCCTAGGATGGGAAGTGAGGGGAGCCCAGGGCTGGACAGCTGGGCTCGCCCGAGGTCAGAACAGGCTGGGCAGCCCAGGCTAGAAGCCAGATCATGGCCTGGCCCAGCATGTGTGGTGTGCCACACTGCCTGTCTTTCCTTCTACACTGGACTCTGTGTGTGTGAGGGGGTGGGGAGAGAGGAGGGGGAGGGGTGGGGAGAGAGGAGAGGGAAGGGGAGGGAGGGAGGGGGAGGCAGGGGCACATAGGCAAAGGGTGGACAGTGTCATGCTCACTTACCCCTCAGCTGCTACCCTGAGAGCCACTGTGCTCAGAGTGCTGGTTGAGCATGTTTAAGAGGTGATACTAAAAGTGCAAACATGCTTTAAAATCTGGGAAGGGGATCCATGTCAAGTGCATTGGTTTTGATTATTCCTCCGCTATATAAACAACCAAAGAAATGACCTCACATATTCCACAGGCATGACAGAGGCTACGGCACACATGTTCTGAAAGGAAATGGGTGGTGCAAGTCGCTCAGCCTTAAAAGAGTTGACCTTTTTTCTTTTTTCTTTACAAACCAGAAGTTAAGGCTAAATCAGAAAGAAAATTATGTTCTTGGTCCCCTCAGCTCTTGGTTTCGTGTTCTATGGGCAGCTTGGGAAGCTCTCTGCATCTTCCCCCCTCAAGGGTCTGTGGAAGTAGCATTTCTCCAGTTGAAGGATTCTGCTGAGAGCTGAGTTTTCTGCCTTCTCCTTTATACTTTTCTAAGTGTTCCACAGTTCTGATTTTTACAGCCAGCTTTCCATCTGATTCTGATTGTAGCTTCACTAAAAATAACACCTATGTCCAAGAAGCTGGAGATTTTACATGCTTTGCCTCTGCGATCTTTCCTGGACTGTGACACTGAAAGGATTATGCTGTTTTATCTGAGTCTCCCACAGGACCCAGCTCAGCACCTGGACCGTGTCCTGCTGCAGCCCTGCAGGAGCCCGGGAACTGCTGTTCTGCAGCAGGGCTGGGAAGTGGGCAGGGCAGGGCTGGAGCAGGGCTGGCCTTGGTGGGTGGGGCTGGCCTGGGGCAGGGCGGGCTTCTTGTTTCATGTTCAGATGGAATCGGGAGGGAGGTCCGGTTCCAACTAATAACAAACATCCTGCCACTCAGACTGGGGTGGTCTCAGTAGCAGATTTAAATTATGTAGATAAACCAGAAAATTATGATGTTTATTGTACTGAGAGAAAATTCTTCTCTCTCATGGCTAAGAAAGCACTTGCTAATGCCTGGCTGGTATTAGGCTGAGCTTGGCACGGCCTTCTCACTGTTGAGGGCTTGATATCAAAAGAGCCTTACTCACCAAGAAAAACATTCCCCACAGTATTTAATATAACTCACTTAATTCATGAAGAGCTACAATCACAAAGTCTTTTATTAGCTTTACTATTATACTGTGCAATGGTGGAATTTGGTGCTACTAAAATCCTTCCCAGAAATGGTTCTAGGGATAGTATTTTTATTACCTGGCAAAGAAATCTGATTTTAGACTGAGGTATTTTTGCAGGGTATTTTAATATAACTATTTTTCAGTAGGTACATAAAATTATATTCATTTATATAAAGTAAAAAAGAATAGGCAAAGACCTTAAAAATAAAAGTGCGGATTCTAAATAGTTTACTATTAAAGTTAAGTAGATGTGAATTTGTCTCTAATAATATGGGCATCAATATAGTAAATTTCAGTTTGTGGACAGAATAATAAAAAATTCTTACATTGAAATTACTGTGGACTTCTCATAGGGACAGAGTAAGATTTTCATCCTGATACCAAGAGGAAGTGTGGCTCAGAGATGTTAAGTCATTTGCCTGACAACTCAAACACTAGGTTGAAGAACCCATGTACAAGTCCAGGACTAAAAACATGTAACTAACCAAAAATGATGAACTACAAAACACCTGAATTTGTTCATAAAGAAGCAACTGACATTTATTCAAAATTGACCCTATCTCATTCTCTTCCTTCCTTCCTTCCTCTCAGCATGGGTTTTGGGATGAGATATTTTCCCCAATGTAGGGAGAGACAGGGCTTCATTGCAGTGGTGGCCCAGCCACTCCTATCAAACAAAACCTCCTTCAGGCAACAGCCCTAACTTCTGGAGAAACTATGGATAAAAGACCCAAACTACTGAGAATTCTGTGGTGATACACAAGCAGGTGGAAGCTGCAGGGACATCAGCAATTGGGAGACAGCAGTTGCCCTGTGGCTCTCCCAGGTGTAACCCAAAGCAGAGAGAGACCTGTCTGTAAGAGGTCTGTGGATGTGGCTTTTGCCTGTTTCCATGGTGTGAATGCCACAGAATTCATAAGAAACCCACACATTGTTAAAGAGACTTGTCCCACCATAAACACTGGCAACTAGGATTAAAAGAGAGAGGGACACTTGCCATGGGCAGGGTGCAGGCTGAGAAGGTTGCAAGCACATGCCATTTCTTCTGGAAAAAGAAGGAAGTCTCAGAGAAAAGAGCCAAGAGCTTAAAGAATAGAGCAAAAGCCCTTGAAGACTCTCCCCCAGAGAAGATGATAGAGCCTTAGCAAAGCCTGGAAAACCCAGCTGAATTTGGGATGTGGTATATTATCTGTGACTACTTCATACCTCCCATTTTTTCCCTGTGTGAATATGTCTATTGTGTTTACCTGTTTCTGCTCATCATGTGTTGGGTTTACAGGTGAGCAGAAAACTCATAGGTTTAATTCTTGGGTCTTCAGGTTGCCACGAGCCTCATTCACAGAGCCTTCAGCTCACCTGACCTGAATTAGGGGGCAAGAGCCTGGATTTCAAGTCCCATTTGATGTCTTAAATGGGATGAGACTTCAGGACTTCTGAGAGGTGAGTGTATTTTTCATGTGTGAGGAGCATGTAAAATTAATGTGGAATGTTTATCTGATCTGGAAGCAAAATTTTCTGTAGCACATTTCTAACATGCCTGGATAGCTCATTTGAACAATTGAAACACAGGGAGTCCAGAATAAGAAAGAGGTCCTTTAATCCTGTATAGATTAATATAATGCCTGGATACACCCTGGAGTACAAAAAAATTAACTTGGAATGTGATAAACTGATATTTTGGTGTTCTCCAGTGGCCCTCTCTTTGTGATTTTCACCCACATGACTCTGGGTCTGGTCTTTGACCAGCTTTGGTAAATGGCACATTAATCAGCACATGAGAGGAAAACACAAGCAGACGCTTGGTAGAGGCAGGCACCCTGGACTTGGCATCTGGGAAAGCCCCTTTGGAATCCAACACCGTCTGTAAGCAGCTGCCTGGTCACTCAGAGGAGCCACAGGCAGAGGGAGGCACTGGCCAAGATGATGCAGAGTGGGGTTAAGGGTTAAGGGTTAAGAATTAAGGGAGCCCTTTGAAGTTCCTTCACAGCAGATGCCACGTGGACCAGGAGTGAGCAGTCCCCTCCATGCCCTGTCCAATGATAAAATTGTGAGCAAAATAAGTTGTTTTTTTTAAGCCTCTTGTGTTGAAGTAGTTTTTATTCAGCTAAATTTAAAAGAAAAGAATCTCAAATTTATTTTTTGAAATTAAATTTAGCAATAGTCTTTTTTAAATTAACCTAATATGCATGTAATCCTGGAATGAATAAATTACTAAAAAAAAACAAACCCTGAAACCATTGATATATTAAATAGTGTAAATAATTTATACTAGAGAGATACTGCACAATGATTTTAATAGATAAAAAAAATCTTTGAATAAAATTCAATCTTCAACTCTGAATGTAGGAGCCAAGGGTTAAAACAAGACCTGCAGAATTTGTTGGGAGCAGCTGGCATCAGGGTGGTGGCAGCAGTAAACTGGAGATTGTTATGTAGAGCAGTCTGGGAGGAAGAGAATATTTACCCCAAATGGTTATGTTAAGTATGAAAGAAGAGAGCACTGAAAATTAGACACTCTGATACCTCAAGAAATGCATGCATGCCTTTTGTCACCCTGTAGTATATAGGCTGGATCTGGTTAAGAATATAGTTGTCTGTTGTTTGTTATGCCTGATCTTCAGACCCCTTGATCCCATCTGTCTTTCTTTTTCATCATTCCTTAATGTCCTTCAAGCTCCATTCCATAAGAAGCAACATCTCAACATTTAAAAAAAGATGGTAAGGGCTGCCCTCAGTGCACTGCCCAGAGTTTCTTTACCAGGAAGGACAGTAACAAATCCTCTGTGGCTACCAAAAGCTCAGAGCCATGTCTGCTCCAGAGGATGCCCCAGGCCTTATCCCCCATGACCAGGCTGTTGATAAGCACTGACTGAGGTGAGGACACACAAATCAGCAGCCATCATGGGGGACAAACCCTGTGTGCCTTAGTTTTCAGGGCTGCTGTAAAAAAATTAACAGACTGGCTGGATTAAACCACAGGAATGTGTTGGCTTGATTTTGGAAACTGGAAGTCCAAAACTGGTGCTTTGGCAGGACATGCTTTCACTCTAGTCTGCAGCATTCTGGTGGTGGGCACCAGCAGTCCACAAGTCAGACCTACATCCATTCCCAGCCAGCTCTCTCCTCCCCTGGGTCTGAATTGCCACTGCTAATAAGGACTCCAGCTACATTGGATTAGGGCCCACCTGACTCAGTTTGGCCACATCATGAAGGGACCCTCAAAGACCCAATTTATAAATGAGTTCACATCTGCAGCACTGGAAGTAAGGAATCGAGCATGTCTCTGTGAGGGATGTGAGTCAGTGTATGACACAATTCATGCTCCATCTTCCACCAAACTCCAGTCGAGACCACATCTTTTAGCCCCAATCACTGCCCTCCCCTGTTTCCTTCATTCACTTTCCTGAGAGAGCTTTCTCAGTAAATCATATAAATCCATGTCCCTAGCTCTGGCTAATGAAATATCTCTGCAATTTGAGGACTGGAATTTGGTGCCTACTGTTGAGCACCACCTTGCTTAGGAGAGAGAAGATGGCAGCCCAAGGAATTAGGGCATAGCATAAGGCGGAGGACCTGTTTGACAGTATTTAAAGCGACCTCTTTCCCTGTAGCTGAGGGTTAGGGGGAGTGAGGAACTAAACTGAAGAACAGCCTCATGGAATGCTTAGAAGAGCAACAGAACTTCAGAGAACATCAGGTTCTCAATGTCAAGGAGACTCCTACGCCACAATCAGGGCCCGCTTAGAGAAGGGACTGTGGAAATGACTGTGTGGGTCAGTACACCAAAACCCCAGAACCCAGATTCCTCTGAACTCCTGGGTATGAAGAAGTATTTTACTATACCCCTCCCTTGCTGGAAGACTGACAAGCTGCTCTAGTTTGCTAGCTGCTGGAATGCAATATACCAGGAATGGCATGGCTTTTTAAAAGAGGAATTTAATAAGTTGCTAGTTTACAGTTCTAAGGCCAAGAAAATTTCCGAATTAAAACAAATCTATAGAAATGTCCAATCAAAGGCATCCAGGGAATCATACCTTGGTTCAAGAAGGCCGATAAAGTTCAGGGTTCTTCTCTCAAGTGGAAAAGCACATGACAAACACAATCAGGGCCTCTTGCTCAGCTGGAAGCACACATGGCAAACACGGCATCATCTGCTAGCTTTCCCTTCTGGCTTCCTGTTTCCTGAAGCTCCCTGGGAGGTGTTTTCCTTCTTCATCTCCAAAGGTCATTGGCTGGTGGACTCTCTGCTTCATGGTGCCACACATACTCTGCTCTCTCAGAAATCTCTCACTTTCTCCAAAATTTTTCCTCTTTTATGGGATTCCAGTAAACTAACTGAGAGCCACCTGAATGGATGGAGACATGCCTCCACCTAATCTAGCTTCACAACCACCCTTGATTGAGTCACATTTCCAGGGAGATGATCTAATTACAGTCTCAAACATACAGTACTGAATAGGTATTAGAAGAAATGGCTGCCTTTACAAAATGAAATTGGGATTAAAACATGTCTTTCCTAGGGTACATACCTCCTTTCAAACCAGCACACCAATCTTGAATGCTTTAGGCCCCTCACAGGCAGTGATCCCCTTCCAGGACCTCTCATCTTCTGCTCCTGAGATTGATACTTGGTGCTGCTAAGGATGCTCTTAGCCATTTTCCTGCATGACCTTGAATAATCTTCTTGTAAAGCAGCAATAAACACTGAGAAATGTCCCATTTGATAGCCACTGGCTGTATGTGGCTTTTTAAATTTATGCTAATTAAAATGAAATAAAATTAAACATTTAGTTTCTTAGGAATACTAGCCACATTTCAGGCATTCAGTAGCCACATGTCAGTGACAGTTACATTGGTCAATACCAACATGAAGCGTTTCCATCACACAGGAGGCTCTGTCAGATGGCACGCAGGGCATGAGTGGCCCAAACAACCCACAAACACAACCCTTAATTATAGTAGCAACAAAGTATAGTTACTTTCCAAAAAACAGTAAAAATAACCTCAACCCAACCACAAAGACCTATATGAAGAAAAAAATTAAAGCTTTATTAATGGATATAAAAGAATATAAATGAAAAGACATAACATGTTCCTGGTTATGACAATCAAAACTGTAAAAGGTACGTTGTCCCCAATTTACATTATACATTTAACATGGTGAGTAACATCAGAATATGATTTTATTTTTGGCAAACTTAGACTAAAATTATTCAACAATGAAGATAATGTTTGCCTGAAAGTGTTTTAATTTCCCCCTCATTTTTTAGGGACAGTTTTACTGTATATAGAATTCTTGGTTGTCAGGTCTTCTCTTTTAGCATCTTGAATATATCATCCCATTGCCTTCTCACCTCCATGGTTTCTGCTGAGAAACCCACACAGTATTATTGGGGTTCCCTTGTATGTGCTTTTCTCTTATTGCTTTCAAAATTCTCTCTGTCTTTGACACCTGACAGTCTGATTAGTAAGTGTCTTGGAGTATGCCTATTTGGATCTATTCTGTTTGGGGTGTGCTGCACTTCTTGGATCTTTGATTTTAAGTCATTCATAAGAAATGTGAAATTTTCAGTGATGATTTCCTCCCTTAGTCTTTCCCCTCCTTTTCCCTTCTCTTTTCTTTCTGGGACACCCACAACCTATATATTCATGTGCTTCATGTTGTCATTCAATTCCCTGAGTTCCTGCTCATATTTTCCCAATATTTTCTTTTGTGTGTTGGATTTCAGATGTCCAGTCCTCTAGTCCACTAATCCTTTCCTCTGCCTCTTCAAATCTACTGTTGTAGGTTTCCATTGTTTTTTTTTTTTTTTCATCTCTTCTCTTGTGCCTTTCATTCTCATGAGTTCTATGATTTGGTTTTTCAGACTTCTGCGTTCTTCTCTATGTTTGCAAAATGTCTTCTTGATAGGCTCCCTCACCTCACTGATCTGATTTTTTATTATATTTTCCATGTCTGCTCAAACATCCTGAATTAATTATTTCATCTCTTGTATCTCATTTGAAGTGTTGGTTTGTTTTTTGACTGGGCATATCTGTGATTTTCCTAGTATGACTTGTTATTTTTTGCAGGCATCTAGGCATTTGCTTTCCTTAATTAGTTCATTTTGGATGTTATTTTCACTCTTTTACTTAGGATTTCTTTCTGGGTGGCTTTGTTCTCTACCTGCTCTTTGACATTCAGTTCAACTCATTGTAGACCTCTAGCATAGCTTCCGTTTAACTGAACAGACATTTTCAATTCTTGTTTTTCTTTTTTGTCCTGTCTAAATGGAGACTTTTTCCTTTGAAGAGGGTCTCCTCAGATATTGTAGATGCCATCAGATTTTCTGCAACCAAACAAGCCCATGTCTCAGGAGGAGAGAGTAACCAACACACATTTTCCCTGAGGGATGACCCAACAGTTGATCAGAATTTCCTATGAAGCCTCTGGACTCTGTGTCTTTCCTGTCCTGCCCAGTGCATGGCTTTGTCTGCCTGCAGGTCCCACCAGCATAAAGTGATGTGGTACTTTTAACTCAGCAGACTCTCCCTGCTACGGCAGGGTTGACACAGAGGTGAGACTGTAGGATGGCTTTAATTTCTTCTGTTTTCCAGTCCCTGGAGTCTGAATTCCCTTGGGGAGGGATTCTTGAGCTGGGCCCTTCTCCCCTTTACTTGGGGTAAATACACCCTTCAGGGAATTAATTCATTTCACCTGACTAGTTACTTTGTCTGTTAGACAAGCTTAATTCTGACCTTGCCTGGGGCAGTGCTGGAGATGAGAAGACTTCCAGTTCTATCTAAGGAGCTGTTAAGAAGTTAAAAGGAAACAAAAAAGTGCCTTTTTTTAAAACCAGTTCTCCATTCCTTGGGTTTGTCAATCAGGACTGGAGTTGGTACGTTGCTCTATGTGGCCCTCTTTCTTGGGATCCAGTTCGTTTTCAGTATGTTGTGCTGTCCAATTCAAAAATCCTCTTTTTTATTTTTCTTTTTTTATTTCAGCAGCTGTGAACCCCTCTCTATCAGGACAAAAAAATCCTGGCTCCTTTAGTGCTTACTCCAGGTTTATCTATGCTCAGAGCTTGTTTTCAGCAGTCTGAACTTTAAGTTTATTCCACAATTGTAGCTTGGTTGAGCTAAGCCCTTGCTACTAGTAAAGTCTGTTTCCTTTCCCCTTAGGAACCAGCCTGCTATGCCCTAGGGGAGGGACACTAGCCTCCACAGCTTGAGGGACTCACAGCTCTGTGTGGGGTGATCAACCACTCCAGCTTGTCCAGATTGCTGTATGCTGTGAATCCAGTAGAGACTATATTATCAGTGAAGAATGAATAGAAATGTTCATATATGCATGTTTGTCTACTGTATTAATTTCCTAATGCTGTGGTAGCAAGTTAGCATTAACTTGGTGGCTTAAAATGGCACAAATTTATTCTCTCACTGTACTTGAGGCTAGAAGTCCAAACCCTGGCAGGGGCACTTTCCTTCTGGAGACTCTAGGAGAGACTCTGTCCCTGGCATCCTGCAGTTTCTAGTGCCTTCCTGGCATTCCTGGACAAATGATCACTTTACTCAGTCTCTATCTTCACATCGCTTTTTCCTCCATGTCTATCCAATCTTCCTCTGCCTCTTTCTTACAATTAACCTTGGGTCGCTCTTGTCTAAATGATGGGATATCTATATGATGAAATAGTGAAGAATATTTAATAACGTAAGTGAAGGTCATGATATGTTCCTATGTGGCAAAGGGAGGAAGCCCCCAAACCATGTGTAAGCTAATCTAATGGGTATCTATATGCACATCTGAGTTTATATGTGGGCATACCTCATTTTTTGTACTTTGAAGATCTTGCATTTTTGTTTACAAATTTAAGGTTTGTGGCAACTCTGCATTGAGCAAGTCTATGGTTGCCATTTTTTTCAACAAAAAAAGCACGTGCTAACTTTGTGTCTCTTTCATATCTTGGCAATTTTCTCAATATTTCAAACTTTTCATTATTATTATATCTGTGTATATACTGAAACTGTATGCACCCCAGAAAACATGTTCTGAAACTTAATCTCTTCCTGGGTATGAACACATTGAATCAGGCTCTTCTGATGAGTTACTTCAGTTAAGGCATGATCCACCTCATTCCAGACAGGGCTTAATCCAACTACTAGATTCCTTTACAAGAGAAATGAAATTCAGACAGAGAGAGGGAGAGCCCCAAAGGGAGCAGCTAAGCTGAACATGACCAGAACCTGGAAGAGAAGGGAGAGGCCAAGAGGGGCTGTCACATGCTGTATGAGGTAACAGGCTAAAGCCCAGCCACCTGCCTCCAAGGCCACCATATTTGGGGAGAGGATATCACTTCACCAATACCTTAACATGGACTTTCTCTTATCCTCAAAACCATGAGCTGATAAATCCCGTTGTTTCACCTGATCCATCTGGGGCTACTTGCTTGAGTAGCCTAGGGAACTAAAACAGGTTGTCATGGCTATTCATGACCAGTCATCATTGAGGTTATTATTGTGATGGTTTTGGGGTGCAGGGAGCATGGTCATATAAAATGGTGAACTTGATAAATGCTGTGTGTGTTCTGGCTACTCTACCACCTGGCCATTCCCCCATCTTTCTCCCTGTCCTTGGGCCTCTCTATTTCTTGAGACACAAAAATATTGAAATTACACCAATTAATAATCCAACAATAGCTTCTAAGTGTTCAAGTGACAAGAAGAGTCTCTCACTTTAAATCAAAAACTAGAAATGATTAAGTTTAATGAGAGAGGCATGTCAAAACCCCAAATTGGTCAAAAGCTAGGGTTTTTGCACCAAACAGTTAGCCAGGTTACTAAATTCAAGGAAAAGCTCTTGAAGAAAATTAAAAGTGGTATTCCAGTGAACACATGAATGATAAGAAAGCAGAACAGCTTTAGTGTTGATATGGAGAAAGTTTTAGGAGTTCAAACAAGCCACAACATTCCTTTAAGCCAAAGCCTAATCCAGAGCAAGGCCCTAACTCTCTTCACTTCTGAGGAAGCTGCAGAAGAAAGGCCTGAAGATAGGAGAGGTTGGTTCATAGGGTTTAAAAAATGAAGCCCTCTCTATGACATAAAAGTACAAGGTGAGGCAGTGAGTGCTGATGTAAAAGCTGCAGCAAGTTATCCAGAGGATATAGCTAAGATAATCAATGATAACAACCACACTAAATAGATTTTCAGTGTGGACAAACCAGCCTCACTTGGAAGAAGTTGCCATATAAACTTCCATATCTAAAGAGGAGAAGTCAATGCCTGGTGTGCTGTTTGGAACTGTTAGGTACCCCAAAAGGGTTATGCTCCTTTAATACTAATCCAATCTTGTGATTGCAGGCTTATTGTTGGTGGGGTCTTGTGTTTAGATTATTTCCATGGAGCTGGGACCCCATCCACTCACGGTGGGTGTTCATTAGTCTACTGGAATCCTTAAAGGAGCTCACAGAGAAAGAAAGAGTTCAGAACTAAAACAGAGGGGAGAGATCTAGACACAGATGTTTGGAGAGGCAAAAGGAAACTCTCCCAGAAAAATCCAGAAGGCCCACAGGAGCTGAGAGAGCTGTTTGAAACCAGAAGTCAGGAGAAAAGGACCAGCTGACATCACCCTGTGTTTTCCCATATGTCCTAGTTTGCAAGCCACTGGAATGCGATATACCACAACTGGAATGGCTTTTAAAAGGGGAAGTTTCTGTGCTATTCTATCATGTAAGTGTTTCATGTCTGTTAAAAAAAGGGGGGGGAGTTATTAGGTTGTAAGTTTACAGTTCTAAAACCATGATAATGTCCAAATTAAGGTACCAACAAAAGATTACTTTCACTCAAGAAAGGCTGATGAAGTTTGGGATTTCTCCCTTAGCTTGGAGGGCACATGATGACATCTGCCTGGTTTCTCTTCTGGCTTCTTTCTTCATGAAGCTTCCCCAGAGGCATTTTCTTTCTTCATCTCCAAATGTCTCTGGCTACATAGACTTTGTTGTTTATGCTGGCTTTAAAGTTTTTTCTGATGTGGTTCCCTCTTAAAGGGCTCCAGGAAGAAACCTCATCTTGAATGGTTGGAGACACATCCCCATGGAATCCATCTAATCAAAAGTTACCACCCACAATTGAGTGGGTCACAGCTCCATGGAAACAATAAAAAAGATTCCACTGAGCAAGATTGAATGAGGATTAAAGGACATGGCTTTTCCAGTGTACATAATAGCGCAAACTGTTATGGCCCACCCTTTGGATCACCAAAAAACATGTTCTTTCCAAATGCAAAATATATTCATTCTATAACAATATCAGAAATCTTTCAACAATTTCAGTAGCAATACCAATACAATACGAAGTCAGGAACAGTACAAAATCTCATCAAAGCCAGCTACAGGCATGGTCTATCCTAAGGCAAAATTCTCCTCTGACTCTAGACCTGTAAAACTCAGAACAGGTTATCTTCTGCTAACATACAAAGAAGGGACAGTCATAGGATACATATTCCCATTTACATAGGGAGGAATTAGGAAGAACACAGAGGTCAAAAGACCCAAGCAGTTTTGAAAGCCTGGAGGGCAAACTCCATTGTATTTCAGTGTCTGAGAGTCATTTATCTCTTTTCCAAGGGCCTCTGCAGTGGCCTAGCTGTGTCCAAATGGGAGACACTGGGGAGTCCACCTTTTTCTTGGCTTCACCCTCTGCAAAATCGTGGCCACACCCAGGCTCTCGGCCATCTCTGGGGCACAAGCTCAACCCCTCCAGAATGATGGGATGGCAACCAGGCTCTCCCCAATCCCCAAGGAATGTGTTCCACCCTCTCCAAGGCCTGAGGCCACACAACTCTTCCAACTGCTATAAGGTGGAAGGCTCATCTCTGCCTCTGGGGCAAACTCACTCTCTCCAAGTGTTTGGGTGGTTTTGCTCTCCTGGTCTGAGGTTTCCTGACTGCAGACCTTAGCTTCCATGGTTCTGCCTCTGAAGTTATTTTTCCATCAATTTGTCCCTTTTCTCTCCCTTTTAGACCAGACTGTCAGTGGTTCCATTTACACAGATCCCACAGCCCTCTTGTTGGTTGTGTATGCAGTACACTGGGGTCATGCCCATCAGTCAAAAGGACTTGTCATAGATCCTTCCTGGATAAACTCCATCTCCAGTTTGGCTTTTTCTGACATGACTGAGTGCTTCTACATTTGGTTAAATCCTCATATGGGGCACGATTCTCATAGTCTCCCTTTCTGGACACCCAGAATTTTCCAGACCATCAATTTCTGGTTTTCTTTATACCCAAGAGTTCAGCTCTCAGCTTATCACTTTCCTGTCTCCTTTCACTATAAGCTGCAAGGAGAAACAAGGCAACACTTTCCACATTTAACTGTGGAAATCTTCACAGTTAAGTATCTTGGATTATCAGCTCTAAATTCTAATTTCCATCCAATAGCAGTACCAAATTTTGCAAGATTTTATGCCACTTTAAAACAAAGGTCACCATCTTTCCAATTTGAAATAACACATGTCTCATTTCTGTCTAAGACCTTGTCAAAGGTATCCCTAGAGACCACATTTCTACCAATAATCTCTTCAAAGCATTCTAGGCCTTCTCTATCAAGCTCTTTATTACTCCTCCAGAATGTTCCCCTTATCCGTTGAAAAAGCTGTTCCAACATGTTTGCTATTTGCAAACCACAGCACCACCCCACTTCCCTAGTACCGAAATCTGTTCTAGTTTGCAAGCTGCTGAAATGCAGTATACAAGAACTGGAATGGCTTTTTAAAAGGGTACTTTATTAGTTACAAGTTTACAGTTCTAAGGCTATTGAAATGTCCAAATTAAGGCAACAACAACAGGTTACCTTCACTCAAGAAAAACTGATGAAATTCAGGATTTCTCTCTCAGCTGAGAGGGCACATGGAGATATCTACTAGGTTTCTCTCCAAGCTTCCTATTTCATGAAGCTCCTCAAGGGACATTTTCCTTCTTCATCCCCAAAGGTCTCTGTGTGGACTTTGTTGGTTCTGGTTGCTCTAAAGCATTTTCCAAAATGGTTCCCTCTTAAAGGGCTCCAGAAAAAACCCTACCTTGAATAGGAGACACATCTCCACGGAAATCATCTAATCAAAAGTTACCACCAACAATTGGGTGGGTTGTATCTCCATGGAAACAATAAAAATGATTCCACCCAGCAATATGGAATGGGGGTTAAAGGGATGACATTCCTGGGGTACATGACAGATTCAAACCAGTGTATCATGTGACAGAGAAAGCCTGGACATGATTGGCCTTTCTTGAATGAAGGTAATCTCTTCTTGGTGCCTTAATTTGGACATTTCCAAGGTCTTAGAATTATAACTTGTACTTTTATAAATCCCCTTTCTTAAAGCTAATTCATTTCTGAAGCATTGCATCCCAGCAGCTTTAGCAAATTGAAAGACCTGGCCTCAGAGCTTTAAAAGACAGGCTGGTTATTTTGATAGGAGCTAATGCAGCTGGTAAATTTAAGTTGAGGCCAATACTAGTTACGATTCTGAAAATCCTAGGGTTTTAAAAATAATGTTAAATCTATTTTATCTATGCTGTGTAAATGCATCAACAAAGTCTGGATGAGAGTGCATGTTTATAACATGGCTTACTAAATATTTAAAGCCCATGATTGGGAATTCTTGCTCAGAAAAAAGATTCCTTTTCAAATATTACTGCTTTTTGACAGTGTGTCTGGTCACCCAGGAGGTCTGATGGAAATGTATGGTGAGATGAATGTTGTTTGCATGCTGCTAGCACAGTAGCTATTCTGCAGCCTGTGGATCAAGGAATCATTTCAAATTTTAAGTCTTCTTATTAAAAAAATACATTTAGTAAGGCTATAGCTGCTATAGATGGTGATTTCTCTGATGGACTTGGGCAAAGTAAATTGAACGCTTTCTGGAAGAGGGTCCCCATTCTAGATGCCATTAAGGCCATTCATGATTCATGGGAAACTCCAAATATTAACATTAACAGGAGTTTGGAAGAAGTCAAGGAGTTGATTCCAACTCTCATGGATGACTTTGAGACATTCAAGACTTCAGTGGACCAGGTAACAGCAGATGTGGTGGAAGTAGCAACAGAACTAGATTTAGTTGTGGAGCCTGAAAATGAAACTGAATTGCTGCCTTTGTATGGCAAAATTTGAATGCATGAAGAGTTGCCTTTTATGAAAGAGAAAAGAAAATGGTTTCTTGAGATGGCATCTACTTCTGGTGAAGATGCTGTGAACATTGTTGAAATGACAACAAAGGATATAGAACTTACATCAACTTCCTAAAGCAGCAGTAAGGTTTGAGCAGATGAACTCAAGTTTGGAAAGAAGTTCTACTGTGATTAAAATGCTATCAATTGCATCACATGCTACAGAGAAATCTGTCTGAAAGGAAGACTCAATTTATGTGATGAACATCATTCTTATTTTATTTTAAAAAACTGCTGCCACCCCAGTCTTCAGCCACCACCCTGCTCAGTCAGCAATGGTCAGCACTGAGGCAGGACCACCTACCACAGAAAGATGACACTGCACTGAAGTGATGTCATCAGATGATGACTAGCACTTTTTAGCAATAAAGTAATTTTAATTAAGATATGTGCATTTTTAAGGCACAATGCTATTGCACACTTAGGTTACAGTGTAGCACAAATGTAACTTTCATATGTCCTGGGAAATCCAAACGTTCATGTGACTCATTTTATTCCAATAGTTGCTTTATTGCAGTGGTCTGAACAAAATCCAAAATATCTGCAAGGTATGCCTGTACAGTATGAGTGCATGTGTATAGTATATACACATAATATGTATGTGGATCAGATGATTAGAAGGTGATATATTAAAGCATTAGCAGTTGATATAATAGCAATGAAATTAGTACATTTACAAGTTCATTTTATTTTTTAAAAAACAAAATATTTTGCTCATGTAAGGATAAAATTTAATAAATACATGACTTGGAATTAATAACTCAATAACAGTCTTCTGCATAAAATACAATTTAAATCATCTAGAGCTTTTCCTTCAGATAAGATCAGTGTTTCTTAATTTCAGTTCTATTCTGTTTCAGGTGCTTCAAATCAATTTGATCCTTAAAAGCTATTATGTAGCAATTTTTAAAAAAATCACAGTAGGACATGGCCAAATGTTTACATTAAAATTAAAGGAGAGATACAAGTCAAAACATGTACAGGTGAAAGCAATTATCACTGTATAAAACCATATTTTCAACTGGAAGAATAGAACAAGAATTTTTAAAAGTGAACAACTTTATTAATTAGGGGGATGTAAATATCTTACAAAAGGTTGCTTTGATTTAATTAATACTTTGTAAGGCTTTTTAATGCATGAAAGGAAGCTAAAGTCCCACAACTTTGCCTCCTGCCTTTCACTGTTGTTACACAGTCACACTTTCTGCCCACTCACGGTGGGTCATAGGGCTCCTTAACCTTTATGTGCACTTTGGAGAAAGGCTGGTCCTCCCGTTCCCCATGGCAATTCTCCTCCACCAGTTTTCCTAAGTTAGAAAAAGAAAATTATAAACATCTGGGATGCATAAAATCTCCTGTCTCTGCAAAAAGGAAAAAAAAAACTTTATTATTTTTCCAATCAGGAAAATTTTCTTCTTGTCTGGTCAGCTGCCCTTGTCCAGTTTTTTGTCATATCGGAGCTTGGGGCCAGTGGCCAATGGCCTTTCAGAGACCTGACTGCCTTACAGTGGCCTGTGGTCAGTTTCCAGCAGGTGCAGACCTTCCCCACACGTCAGACATCAGGAGGAATCCACACCCCCCAAAACACTTGCACAGACACTCACATAAAAGGACCATTTGTGAATATCTTTGTTCCTGACCTTACTTGGACAATATCTGCTTAAATATAATTTCTTGTAAGATCTGACTGTTATTTATGCCATGCTATTTTGTTGAGTTACCTTTTTATATGAAAAGAGCAGTGGGTAGGAAAGTGCTTAGCAGAACGTGCCCACACAGAACTGCAGCTGTGTCATTGCAGGGCCTCCTAACTTTCTGCCAGAGTCACTTTTCCTAAAGACAGCATGTGTCCCCTGACCCTCCTCCCCAGACTCCATGTCCCTCCCACTTTGCTCTCCCTTGCCTTCTTTACAAGAAAATTTAAATTCTGGATTATTATAGATCCAGAACAGAACTCAGAAATCACATTGTATTGTGTATTTTTTCCCTTAGAAATAAACAGAAAAAATGATTTGCTTCTATATGCTAACTCTGTAACATAGGAAATGGCCATAATAAGGCTACTTGCAGTGGTTTTGGTAGAGGCTTCATCATTTGGAAGATTGAACTTATACACACGCACATGTCTAAGAAATAATTTTAAAATATTCTAACAAGGGTTACTGAAATGTTACTTTGCATGCACATAGTACACCTAAGTAAGATTTAAGGTGACTGGAGAAGCAACTCATATAGTGTAGAAAAGACAACATAATAGTGGGATTTGAGAACTTGCTGAGATTTTGTTACTTACAAGTTGCTGCCCTGGGTAATTAAACTTCTCTAGTCTTTTGTTTTCCCTCATGAAATGGAACTGAACTATTACGCCAAAGATCTTTTTATTTTAATTGCATGTTCATGTACACTCTGCTCAATTCATTATTGAGGTTATAATATCAACTTGGGAACTGACTAATATGGGAAAAGGAGGCAATACAAAATAAGCCTTTTGGAAACCTTTGGACTCAAGGCTAGTCTCCCTGCTGGGACATCATATCCAGAGACAAGCTCCATTATGTAGGTATGTTCTAAATATATTTAGCCTAATACAATTCTCTGAATTTAGTTTTTGACTATCTCCTGCCCCCAAACAGCCATGCTGCTAGAGAAATAAAGCAAATACAAGTGTTAGCTTGACGGCTCCTGCGTGTCATCTGTGGACTGTGAAGACTGTGAACATTTCCATCGTTCCTGAGCTAACTGATCCACAGCTCCTGGGGCACGACAGCAGCAGGCAAAAGGCAGCTCTATCAGTATTTTGCATCCCACCCAGGATGTGGTTTGGGTAGCTGCAAGCAGCAGGTGCATAATTGAGTGGAATGGATCCGCCATTCTCAATAAACATTTCCGTGGGTTTTTTTTAATGCCTCCATTAAGCAGTGATGATACATGTGCACTGGCAAAGGGTGACAGTGTATTTTTATAGAATGGCCTGTTTCATTCCAAAAACTGACTGTTCCTGTCCCCAAGTACTGGTTTGCTGGGAACAGCATCCACATACAGTCAAAAAGAAAGAAAAAAAAGAGCTCCAAAAAGGTGGAACAGGTTGGAAAAAGAAAGGCTTGGCAGGGTTACTTTGTCATTTACCAGCTCAGGTGGGTCGGCACCTGGTCTATTACGGGTTTTACTTTGACCCAGGAGAGCACTGTGAGGACCCAGTGGATATTTGTCATCGTTTCCCCGGTACCACGGAGCAAGAGAATCAGGTGAGGGCGTCAGGAACAGTGCATGGACAGCCACCAAGGTGAAGCCTCTCCCAAAATGCCGTCTTTGGCGTCATGTAAACTTTTGTATTTGGTCTTCATATCAAAAGCAGAGATAGAAACAGTTTCCGCCTTCCACCCGGTGTCCATGATAAAGAAGGGGCTCTGCTCAGTGAAGTGGGGTGCACCGCTCAGCCACACAGCCCAAAGCCCCGTGGCCCACCAAGTGTGAGACCCCTGGTCGTGTCCAGCACTCATGACCATGTAGGAGAGGTCGAGTGTGCTGTTCCTACCTGGGTTTCTCCCCGCGGGGTGGACACAGGTGCCCTGCAGCCCGCCCGCCCCGACAGGCCGGACCCCAAACCTCGGCGCCCTGAATGCCAGGGTCCCAGGCCAGCGCCCAGGACCGCCAGCTCGGTGAACCTCTGCCCTGCAGCTGGGCTGCCCCGCCCCGCCCCGCCCCTCCCCGCCACAACCCCCTGCCCCTGCCGGTCTCACCCTCGCCCCTCCTGTGCCCCCTTCTTCCTCTCTGTCCCGCCAGGACCTCCCCTTCCTGCTGGTGTCAGAATGGCTGCAGCCGCCCGGCCTCTCGTTGGGGAGATGTCCTCCCAGGCTGTGGTGGCGACAGGACTGTCAGCCCATTCTCTGCAAATTGTTTGTGAGCTGCTTCCTTTCTTTTATTTTTGAGAAGAACCGTTGTACTTGGAAACAGCACTCCTTAGAAAGTGATGAAGCGGCCGTCGGGGAACTTACTTTGCATATAAAATTTTGTCTTGTTTGGGAGAAGGCGGTGGTTGAGAAAAACCTGGCGTCTCTTTCTGGTCCCCAGACAAATACCAGAGAACCCCTTGTTAGGTCTCATTTTCAACCCTTTGGGATCGCGCTTTCTTCCCATTAACAAAGTCACACCAGGTGTGCAGAAACAAAAAAGGAAAGAAAAGAGAAGAAAAATCTACTTTTAATTCCTGTGTCTTTTCAAGCGTCAGACGTGCTTCTCACACCCACCTGGCTGGATGGACACTAACCACCAACCAATGGCCATGAAGCCCGCCGGCGCGGCCTGCCCTGCGTGCTGGAAGGAGTGACCGATGACGGGCACTCTCGGCCCTGCCTGCCGGGTGTCCGAAGTCAGCCAGCGCGTCTTCCCATTCCGTTTCGCCAGAGGCCGGAGCTTGTGCCCTGCTCCCCCACAGGAGATAAAAAGGGGGCAGCACCCTGCAAAGCAGAGCCAGAATGAAGGGCTTCCTCCACACCAGCGCCTGAGCATGGGAGCCTCTGCTCCATGAGTGGGGAAACGCGAAGGTCCCCAGGGGCTCGTGCCCCTTCCGCCTCTCCCACCTCCCTTTTATGGTCTGCGAGCTTTGTCTCTGCTTGATAACAAGACAGCTTTAAAAAGTGATTGTTAACTATCCAGATTTTAATGTCATTCTGCTATGGAAATCTCTGATTTAGCCACTCCTTGTCAAAAATAATTAGTGCCTCATTAAAATGTTCCTTTTAAATGTTTTAAACTGCCTGGTTGCTTAAGTATAATAACAATAAACTATAATATGTGATAAAATAATGATCTTAGTAAACTTTCAGAAAAAAAGCATTTAGTCATGAACTACTTTATACTTATAGTTTAAAACTTTGAAAAATCATTCACTAAAATAATTTCTTAAAAGGGGGACAGAAATTAATAACCACTAAATATCCAAATGCATACATCCTTTCTTCATATATGGTATCATGTTTCATTTTGCTTTTGAAGTTAAACTTAGCCACAATATTTTTGTGCTATATCATTACTATTTTAGTGAGTAAATATTATTCCATTTAGATCAGTCACCAAATTTAATGAGTGATTTCCTTGCTATTGGACACTTAGGCATTTACCAAGTTTTCTCTATAATGAGTAAGGCAAGAGAGTATTTTACACATACATAAAATGTTCACTTATTTAAATTATTTCCCTTGATGTCTAAAATGAGTGCTATTAGCAAATCAACTGTTAAGAATATCTTTTCTGGTTTAGGCTATATGTTCCTACACTGATATCTAAAATTCTAATTTATGGAAATACTAGACATGTATATACATCATTGTCACTTCGATTTCACAGCATCAATTATCACGTTTATGTGGTTTGGAACTACATTTACTGAATAACAAGTGACAATCTTAATCTGTACCAAATATGAAAATATACCATGAGGCCATCATTAATAGAGCAATGTGGTACTAGCATATGAAGAAACAGATTAGTAAAACAGAAGTCTAGAAATAGACCAAAATAAATAATAGATTTAATATCTGATCCAGAAGTTACCTAACATCATAGGGAAAAAGATTGCTTATTCAATAAGGAAGATATCATGGAAGGTTTATTTTATAAATTCAGATATGGAAAAATTTTTAAATATGATATAAAAGCACAAAAACATAAAGTATTAGTAAATTTAAATACAAAATGTATGCATGGTAGAAACCATTATAAGTAAAATGAAAAGATAGATACAAACTGTGTGGTTAATTGTTACAAATCATATCACAGATATATGTAAAAATTTAATTTCCCCATGCATAGCTAACCCTTTCAATTTCATGTCAAATGAACTAACATTCCAATTAAAAGTGAGAAATGGATATAAAACAACAGTTCACCAAAAAATGGATACAATTGTTTGGAACATTTGAAAATGCTCAATCTCATTAATAATAGAAATGCACATTTAAACAACTCAGAAATACTTTATTAAGTTGGTGAAGATCAGAATATTTTATTAACACTACTTGAGGGAGATACTGTTAGGAAAGTGCACTCATATTTTGCTGATGGATATGTAATTTGGTGATCTCTAGAAAGTTTCAATTTAAGAATATGAATCAAAACTAAAACCCAGATTGCCTTTGACCCAGAAATTGCATTTTTGGAATACACAGTCACAAAGATGTGTTTATAATATTATTTATTACACAATTGTAAGAGCTAGTGACTGGAAAAATTTAAATGTCTACTAATAGAGTACTAGCTAGTTATATAGATTACATCACACCCATAAATGGAATAACATGTAACTATAAAAGATAAAGAAACTACTTTTGGATTATGATGTAGAAAGAGTTCCTTCATATATTATGTAAAAATCTCAAAATGCAGAAGAATGTGTGCAGTATGCTACCATTTTAGTAGAAATATATGTCTGCACATCTGTACACTCTTGTACATGTATGAAATATTTTTCATTGGCAGGGAGCATGAAAGAAGAAATATCTTTCAATCTATATGCTTACATATTTTTAAAGTGTTGAACCATGCATACCTATCATACTTTAACATGTTCAATCCATAAAATGAGCTTTTGCTATTTTAACCACTTTTAGAGTGAGAGCTCCGTTTCCTGCACATGCATCTCACAGAGTTGGAAGATACAACAACAGAGGTGGAAAGACAAAGTACAGGTCTACCAAATCTATCCCAAATTATTTTAATTCAAATACTATTAATAACACAAGTAAAAATGAAAAAGTGAACAAAAGCTAAACATGTAGGACTTGGGGACAAGTGTCTTAAACTGGGAATGTCCCTGGGAAATGGGTCAGAGGGCAGCCCACCCATAAACTGGGCTGGGGAGGCTCGGACGGCGTAAGGAGCTTCTCTCTGCAGAATTGAAGGGTTAAAGCCTTTCGTGGGCGTGGGCACTGACGGGAGATGAGATGGAGCGCAGCAGAAACCCCTCCGACACCCACGAGAACAGGGGCTGAGCTGCCAGGTCTCTGCGGAGACGCGGGGGGCCACACGCCACACAAAGTCTGCGTGGGGGCAGCGGGGGCGCGGTAGCCGAGACTGCACGGGGCCGGGCGCAGGGTTACAGGTGGGCCCTGCCCCACACCTGCCAAGCGCGGCCGGGTCCCACGTGGGTTCGGGCTCAGGACGGGGAGACATGCCCAGACCCAAGCACAGTAAGCAGACCTGCAGTGGTCCTTAGGTGCCTAGGGCTCCACGCAGAAGGAAGAATTGGCACCCAACTGAAAATAATAGAACAGGCTGAAAGAATTTAAAAGGAGCATATTTCTGATGCACAGAGACCAGAACGAGTAAAATCTCTTATGGCAGGCCTTCAGGACAAATCAAGCACAACCCTGCCAATTAAAAACATTGACAGTTCTTCATTGTGGGAACATGTATCCAGACGCCTTGCCTGCTGTAAGGAAGGGGTGACCCCAACATGAATTTCTAAAGGATGGTTTAGAAATGGAAATGTGTTTACAAATTTGAAAATTTCTCTGGCTCTATCACCTGCCGTCAGAAACTGGCTTCTCCTCTCACACAACACCAGGGCACAGGCAGAGGGAACTGATGGCATCTTGAACATTTCCTATATATGGACCTTGATTGATTTGGAGTGGAAGCTTTTTTTGGCATTATTTAATTGTGAAACATAACATATATACAAAAAACCAATATATTTCTAGCTACATTTTAACAAGCAGTTATAGAACAGATTTTAAAGTTTTGGTAGGGTTACAATTCCATGCTTTTTGCTTTTTCTTCTTCCTGCTCCAAGACACTGTGGAAACCAACAAGAATATCAATATAATGATTCAGCAGTCAGACTCATTTGTTAAATCCTGTCTTCTCTGTTATACTCCCCCTTCTCTTTAAATAACATTTATATAAAACAGCAATAAATTTCAAAGCACAACAAAACAATTAGTTGTAAAACAGATTTCAGAGTTTGATATGGGTTAAAATTCCATAATTTCAGGTTTTTACTTCTAACTGCTGTAAGATACTGGAGGCTAAAAGAAATGTCAATATAATGATTCACCAATCATACTCATTTGTTAAACCCTACCTTCTTTGCATAACTCCACCATCACTTTTGGTCTTTCTCCCACTCTTTAGGGGTATTTGGGCTATGCCTATTCTAACTTTTTCATGTTGGAAGGGGCTGTTGATTATAGGATAAGGGGATGGAACCAGTTGATGTTCTGGAAAGGCTGGTCCCTCTGCATTTTAGGACTTATGTGGTCCAGGGACCCACCTGGAGGTTGTAGGTTTCTGGAAATTTACCTTAATGCATGGAAACTTTGTAGAATCTTATACAATGCCCTAGGTGTTCTTTAGGATTGGCTGGAATGGCTTGGGTTGGGGTTTGGCAATTTATGATAGGTAGCAATGTCTAACTGAAGCTTGCATAAGAATGACCTCCAGAGTAGCCTCTCAACTCTATTTGAAATCTCTAAGCCACTGGTACCTTATTTGTTATGCTTCTTTTCCCCCTTTAGTTCAGGATGGCATTGTTAATCCCATGATTCCAGGGCCAGGCTTTTCCCTGGGGGTCATCTCCCATGCTGCCAGGAAGATTTTCACCCCTGGATTCATGTCCCACATTGGGGGAAAGTCCGTGTGTCTATTTTTGTGCCAGTACCATGCTGCTTTGACCACGTGGCTTTATAATAAGTTTTAAAACAGGGGTGTTAATCCTCCCACTTCACTCTTCTTTAGGACGCTTTTAGCTATTTGAAGTCTCTTTCCCTTCCAGATGAATTTGGTGACTAGCTTTTCCAATTCTTCAAAGTAGGATGAAGGTTTGGTTGGTACTGCATTTAATCTGTAGATCAATGGGTAGAATTAACATCTTAACTACATTTAACTTTCCTTTCCATGAGCATGGAATGTCTTTCCATCTATTTCAATATTCATTGATTTCTTTTAACAATGTCATATATTTCTCTGTGTACAAGTCCTTTACACCCCTAGTTAAGCTCATTCCTTGATACTTGATTCTTTTAGTTGTTATTTTGAATGGATTTTTTTCCTTCATCGACTCTTGGGTAGGTCATTGGTTGTGTATAGAAACATTGCTGGTTTTTGTACACTAATTTTATAACCTGCCACCTTGCTGAATTTGTTTATTAGTTCAAATAACTTTGTTGCAGATTTCTCAGGACTTTCCAAGTATAGTATCATGACATCTACAAATAATGAAAACTTACTTCTTCCTTTCCAGTTTGGATGAATTTTACTTCTTTTTCCTACCTGATTGTTCTTCCTAGACCTTCTAGTACAATGTTGAATAATAGTGGTGACAGAGGGAATCCTTGTCTTATTCCCAATCTTAGCACGAAAGCTTTCAATCTCTCATCATTGAGTATGATGCTGTCTATGGGTTTTTCATATACACCTTTTATCATGTTGAGGAAGTTACCTTTGATTTCCTACTTATTTATCAGAAAAGGCTGTTGAATTTTGTCTAATGCTTCTTCAGCATCAACCAAGATGATTATATGATTTTTCCTTTTGGATTTTGATAGGGCTCTCTAGCCAAGAAATCTCTAACTGCTTCTTTTCTCCTCCTTGGGCTGGTGGCATGTCCTTCTTCATTGCCCATGGTGGGTGGGGACTGCTGTGGTTCTATTGCATTAGATAGAAATTATGGCATACATATCTCTTCCCCTCTGTAAATTCACCAAGTTTCAACATCTCATTGATCTTTGAATTTCCAGTTTGCAACACCAGATTTGGCAAAAAGATGACTCTCCAGAAATGTTTGTTGAGTGAAGGAAGGATGTATCTGCATTCTGCTTCTTAGCTCCAGCATGAAGAGTATGGCTGGGCAGTAGTTAATCACTTTTTTCTTTACTAATTAAAAAAATTAACAAAACTTTTAGAAATCATTCCATTCTACATGTACAATCAGTAATTCTCAATATCATCACATAGTTGCATATTCATCATTTCTTAGTACATTTGCATCGATTTAGAAAAAGAAATAAAAAGACAACAGAATAAGAATTAAAACGATAATAGAGAGAGAAAAAAAAACCTATACCTCACATGCAGCTTCATTCAATGTTTTAACATAATTGCATTACAATTAGGTAGTATTGTGCTGTCCATTTCTGAATTTTTATATCCAGTCCTGTTGCACAGTCTGTATCCCTTCAGCTCCAATTACCCCTTCTCTTTTTTTTTTAATTAACGGAAAAAAAGAAATTAACCCAACATTTAGAAATCATACCATTCTACATATGCAATCAGTAATTCTTAACATCATCACATAGATGCATGATCATCGTTTCTTAATACCTTTGCATCGGTTTAGAAGAACTAGCAACACAACCGAAAAAGATATAGAATGTTAATATAGAAAAAAAAATAAAAGTAATAATAGTAAAAACAAAACAAAACAAAACAAAAACCTATAGCTCAGATGCAGCTTCATTCAGTGTTTTAACATGATTACTTTACCATTAGGTATTATTGTGTTGTCCATTTTTGAGTTTTTGTATCTAGTCCTGTTGCACAGTCTGTATCCCTTCAGCTCCAATTACCCATTATCTTACCCTGTTTCTACCTCCTGCTGGACTCTGTTACCAATGACATATTCCAAATTTATTCTCGAATGTCCGTTCACATCAGTAGGACCATACAGTATTTGTCCTTTAGTTTTTGGCTAGACTCACTCAGCATAATGTTCTCTAGGTCCATCCATGTTATTACATGCTTCATAAGTTTATCCTGTCTTAAAGCTGCATAATATTCCATCTTATGTATATACCACAGTTTGTTTAGCCACTCTTCTGTTGATGGAGATTTTGGCTGTTTCCATCTCTTTGCAATTGTAAATAACGCTGCTATAAACACTGGTGTGCAAATGTCCGTTTGTGTCTTTGCCCTTAAGTCCTTTGAGTAGATTCCCAGCAATGGTATTGCTGGGTCATATGGCAATTCTATATTCAGCTTTTTGAGGAACCGCCAAACTGCCTTGCACCATTTGACATTCCCACCAACAGTGGATAAGTGTGCCTCTTTCTCCGCATCCTCTCCAGCACTTGTCATTTTCTGTCTTGTTGATAATTCTGGTGGGTGTGAGATGATATCTCATTGTGGTTTTGATTTGCATTTCTCTAATGGCCAGGGACATTGAGCATCTCTTCATGTGCCTTTTGGCCATTTGTATTTCCTCTTCTGAGAGGTGTCTGTTCAAGTCTTTTTCCCATTTTATAATTGGGTTGGCTGTCTTTTTGTTGTTGAGTTGAACAATCTCTTTATAAATTCTGAATACTAGACCTTTATCTGATATGTCATTTCCAAATATTGTCTTCCATTGTGTAGGCTGTCTTTCTACTTTCTTGATGAAGTTCTTTGATGCACAAAAGTGTTTAATTTTGAGGAGCTCCCATTTATTTATTTCCTTCTTCAGTGTTCTTGCTTTAGGTTTAAGGTCCATAAAACCGCCTCCAGTTGTAAGATTCATAAGATATCTCCCAACATTTTCTTCTAACTGTTTTATGGTCTTAGACCTAATGTTTAGATCTTTGATCCATTTTGAGTTAACTTTTGTATAGGGTGTGAGACATGGGTCTTCTTTCACTCTTTTGCATATGGATATCCAGTTCTCTAGGCACCATTTATTGAAGAGACTGTTCTGTCCCAGGTGAGTTGGCTTGACTGCCTTATCAAAGATCAAATGTCCATAGATGAGAGGGTCTATATCTGAGCACTCTATTCGATTCCATTGGTCGATATATCTATCTTTATGCCAATACCATGCTGTTTTGACCACTGTGGCTTCATAATATGCCTTAAACTTAGGCAGCGCGAGACCTCCAGCTTCGTTTTTTTTCCTCAAGATGTTTTTAGCAATTCGGGGCACCCTGCCCTTCCAGATAAATTTGCTTATTGGTTTTTCTATTTCTGAAAAATAAGTTGTTGGGATTTTGATTGGTATTGCATTGAATCTGTAAATCAATTTAGGTAGGATTGACATCTTAACTATATTTAGTCTTCCAATCCATGAACACGGTATGCCCTTCCATCTATTTAGGTCTTCTGTGATTTCTTTTAACAGTTTTTTGTAGTTTTCTTTATATAGGCTTTTTGTCTCTTTAGTTAAATTTATTCCTAGGTATTTTATTCTTTTAGTTGCAATTGTAAATGGGATTCGTTTCTTGATTTCCCCCTCAGCTTGTTCATTACTAGTGTATAGAAATGCTACAGATTTTTGAATGTTGATCTTGTAACCTGCTACTTTGCTGTACTCATTTATTAGCTCTAGTAGTTTTGTTGTGGATTTTTCCGGGTTTTCGACGTATAGTATCATATTGTCTGCAAACAGTGATAGTTTTACTTCTTCCTTTCCAATTTTGATGCCTTGTATTTCTTTTTCTTGTTTAATTGCTCTGGCTAGAACCTCCAACACAATGTTGAATAATAGTGGTGATAGTGGACATCCTTGTCTTGTTCCTGATCTTAGGGGGAAAGTTTTCAATTTTTCCCCATTGAGGATGAAATTAGCTGTGGGTTTTTCATATATTCCCTTTATCATTTTAAGGAAGTTCCCTTGTATTCCTATCTTTTGAAGTGTTTTCAACAGGAAAGGATGTTGAATCTTGTCAAATGCCTTCTCTGCATCAATTGAGATGATCATGTGATTTTTCTGCTTTGATTTGTTGATATGGTGTATTACGTTAATTGATTTTCTTATGTTGAACCATCCTTGCATACCTGGGATGAATCCTACTTGGTCATGATGTATAATTATTTTAATGTGTTGTTGGATACGATTTGCTAGAATTTTATTGAGGATTTTTGCATCTATATTCATTAGAGAGATTGGTCTGTAGTTTTCTTTTTTTGTAATATCTTTGCCTGGTTTTGGTATGAGGGTGATGTTGGCTTCATATAATGAATTAGGTAGTTTTCCCTCTACTTCGATTTTTTTGAAGAGTTTGAGGAGAGTTGGTACTAATTCTTTCTGGAATGTTTGGTAGAATTCACATGTGAAGCCGTCTGGTCCTGGACTTTTCTTTTTAGGAAGCTTTTGAATGACTAATTCAATTTCTTTACTTGTGATTGGTTTGTTTAGGTCATCTATTTCTTCTTGAGTCAAAGTTGGTTGTTCATGTCTTTCCAGGAACCCGTCCATTTCATCTAAATTGTTGTATTTATTAGCATAAAGTTGTTCATAGTATCCTGTTATTACCTCCTTTATTTCTGTGAGGTCAGTAGTTATGTCTCCTCTTCCATTTCTGATCTTATTTATTTGCATCCTCTCTCTTCTTTTTGTCAATCTTGCTAAGGGCCCATCAATCTTATTGATTTTCTCATAGAACCAACTTCTGGTCTTATTGATTTTCTCTATTGTTTTCATGTTTTCAATTTCATTTATTTCTGCTCTGATCTTTGTTATTTCTTTCCTTTTGCTTGCTTTGGGATTAGTTTGCTGTTCTTTCTCCAGTTTTTCCAAGTGAACAGTTAATTCCTGCATTTTTGCCTTTTCTTCTTTTCTGATATAGGCATTTAGGGCAATAAATTTCCCTCTTAGCACTGCCTTTGCTGCATCCCATAAGTTTTGATATGTTGTGTTTTCATTTTCATTCACCTCGAGGTATTTACTAATTTCTCTTGCAATTTCTTCTTTGACCCACTCATTGTTTAAGAGTGTGTTGTTGAGCCTCCACGTATTTGTGAATTTTCTGGCACTCTGCCTATTGTTGATTTCCAACTTCATTCCTTTATGATCCGAGAAAGTGTTGTGTATGATTTCAGTGTTTTTAAATTTGTTAAGACTTGCTTTGTGACCCAGCATATGGTCTATTTTTGAGAATGATTCATGAGCACTTGAGAAAAAGGTGTATTCTGCTGTTGTGGGATGTAATGTCCTATAAATATCTGTTAAGTCTAGCTCATTTATAGTAATATTCAGATTCTCTATTTCTTTATTGATCCTCTGTCTAGATGTTCTGTCCATTGATGATAGTGGGGAATTGAAGTCTCCAACTCTTATGGTATTTGTGTCTAGTTCCCTTTTCAGTGTTTGCTGTGTATTCCTCACGTATTTTGGGGCATTCTGGTTCGGTGCATAAATATTTATGATTGTTATGTCTTCTTGTTTAATTGTTCCTTTTATTAGTATATAGTGTCCCTCTTTGTCTCTTTTAACTGTTTTACATTTGAAGTCTAACTTGTTGGATATTAGTATAGCCACTCCTGCTATTTTCTGGTTGTTATTTGCATGAAATATCTTTTCCCAACCTTTCACTTTCAACCTATGTTTATCTTTGGGTCTAAGATGTGTTTCCTGTAGACAGCATATAGAAGGATACTGTTTTTTAATCCATTCTGCCATTCTATGTCTTTTGATTGGGGAATTCAGTCCATTAACATTTAGTGTTATTACTGTTTGGATAATATTTTCCTCTACCATTTTGCCTTTTGTATTATATATATCATATCTGACTTTCCTTCTTTCTACACTCTTCTCCATACCTCTCTCTTCTGTCTTTTTGTTTCTGACTCTAGTGCTCCCTTTAGTATTTCTTGCAGAGCTGGTCTCTTGGTCACAAATTCTCTCAGTGACTTTTTGTCTGAGAATGTTTTAATTTCTCCCTCATCTTTGAAGGACAATTTTGCTAGATATAGGAGTTTTGGTTGGCAGTTTTTCTCTTTTAGTAATTTAAATATATCATCCCACTGTCTTCTAGCCTCCATGGTTTCTGCTGAGAAATCTACACATAGTCTTATTGGGTTTCCCTTGTACGTGATGGATTGTTTTTCTCTTGCTGCTTTCAAGATCCTCTCTTTCTCTTTGACCTCTGACATTCTAACTAGTAAGTGTCTTGGAGAACGCCTATTTGGGTCTATTCTCTTTGGGGAGCGCTGCACTTCTTGGATCTGCAATTTTAGGTCTTTCATAAGAGTTGGGAAATTTTCAGTGATAATTTCTTCCATTAGTTTTTCTCCTCCTTTTCCCTTCTCTACTCCTTCTGGGACACCCACAACACGTATATTTGTGCGCTTCATATTGTCCTTGAGTTCCCTGATACCCTGTTCAAATTTTTCCATTCTTTTCCCGATAGTTTCTGTTTGTTTTTGGAATTCAGATCCTCCATCCTCCAAATCACTAATTCTATCTTCTGTCTCTTTGAATCTATCATTGTAAGTATCCATTGTTTTTTCCATCTTTTCTACTTTGTCCTTCACTTCCATAAGTTCTGTGATTTGTTTTTTCAGTTTTTCTATTTCTTCTTTATGTTCAGCCCATGTCTTCTTTATGTCCTCCCTCAATTTATCGATTTCGTTTTTGAAGAGGTTTTCCATTTCTGTTCGTATATTCAGCATTAGTTGTCTCAGCTCCTGTATCTCATTTGAACTATTGGTTTGTTCCTTTGACTGGGCCATATTTTCAATTTTTTGAGTGTGATCCATTATCTTCTGCTGGCGTCTGCGCATTTAGACAGATTTCTCTGGGTGTTGGATCCAAAAGTTTGGAAGATTTTTCTGTGAAATCTCTGGGTTCTGTTTTTCTTATCCTGCCCAGTAGGTGGCGCTCGTGGCACACGTTTGTCTGCGGGTCCCACCAGTAAAAGGTGCTGTGGGTCATTTAGCTTTGGAAAACTCTCACCGTCCGGGAGGTTCGCTAGCCGAAGCGGCTTGGAAGAGTGCCAGCCGGCCCGGGGTCCAAACGTGGGGAGGGTCGCTGGCCGCCGCAGCCCGGGAAAGTGCCCGTCCAAATTTCCTAGTTGGCCCGGGGTGCCAAGCGTGGCGGGAGGGCGCCAGCCGCAGCGGCCCGCCCGGGCGAGTGCACCGTTCCTGGGGAGTCACGGGTTTGGAAGGGCCCCCCCGTCACCATTCTCCGAGGCCTGGGGATTTCCGATTCAATTCTCTCAGTTGGCCCGGGGGGCCGCGCGTGGTGTGGGTGCCAGCCGCCGCGGTTTGAGGGGACCACCTGTCCAATTCTCCCAGCCGGCCTGGGAAGGGGGAAGGGAGTGACTCTGGCCGCTTGCCGCCCCGCCCGGTGAAGCCCATGCCCCTCGGCGATCTCACCAGAGTGGGTTCTCTCAGCCAGCCAGCCATTCCAGGATAGGGTACGCTGTCTTTTTTTATCTCTGTCGTGGTTTTGGGAGCTGTTCTGTATCGTTTCTACTCCCCTAGTATCTGTTCTGGAGGAGAAACTAAAATCCGCGTGTCTTACTAAGCCGCTATCTTCTCCGGAAGTCTAGTTAATCACTTTAAGCCACTTCAGCAGCAGGATTTGGAATGCCTACATGAAAGGGTTGCTGAGTAAACCTTTGTTTTCACACAATAACATTCCTTATGTAACATATTAAGTAAGAGAGATTTCTCCTGAATTACAAGAAAGTTTTTCTGTGCCTCTCCCTTGACTTTTCAAATGTATAGTCTTCAAAAAAGATCTTTTGGTACATTCTCATAATAAGATTTATTTTAATGAAACAATTGACACTCATTGTAGCCTTTGTTGTTTTCCATCTGGTTTATTGTTTATTCCACATCCAGTTTCTATGACATTTCTTCTCAGTAGGGTCAGATTTTCTTATCTGTATCCCCTTCTTCTCTTCTCCTTGGTAACTAATACTAGGTCAGCATTGCTGAATTCAGAGGGCCCTTCTGCCTTCAAAGACCTATAATAAATCTCACTGACTAACAACTGCTGCTTCCCTCAAGATTCTCTGCAGCTTGCAACATCTGCTACCCCCAACTTTGGAGCTTCTCTTAACAACCATATATTTAACCAAAACTCTTCAACTAGCATGAGCTATGGCATCACTAATGGCATATGCATTCTTTATGAAAACTGAACTTCCACTCCTTGCACTGATTTTCTTTTCAGAATTTTTCTTGTTTCATTCTTTGCACTCCCCTTTAGAAGTTCAATCACAGTTCTATTCAATCACTTGAGGTTTCTATTGAAAAAAAGAAATTTTCTTTTATATTTGGGACAATCTTTCTTTTTCTGACAGTCATAGTTTCTCAGTGTAATTTTGTCCTCCTCACATATTCCTGGATAGCTTCCTGAACTGTTTTGTTTTAGCCACATTCACATGAATCAACTCTTTCCAATCCTTCAACACACAAATACTGCCTTGCCCTGTTCCTTGAAAGCTGTTTGTAGAGATTCTGGGTTAAGCCACAGGTCCTTTAAAGGGCAGTGGCTCTTGGATGCGCTCTCTTACCTCCCTTTCCTCCCACTGGAAATGTTCTTTAATGCAGAGGGTTCACTCGGGACCACCAGTGGCATTTTGCCATGGACAGCAATGACTCCTGCTACCACCCTGAGCCGATGCCCCAAGCCCAGCAAGTGGCCAGCTCCCTGCCCCTTGAACTGTGGGTGGACCCGGCTCTGGCCCAGTACCCCCTGGGCACTGCTCCCTGCCTCCTCCCCCCTGGTTAAGGGTCTGCTCACCCACTGGTGGCCTCAAGTGCCATCTTCAGGGTTGGGTCCCTTTGGATCTCTCCTCGGCTCCACCCCATGGGTGGCAGTTATTCTTGGTCACTGTGTCTGGTCCAGCAGCTGCACCCCATGCCATGCGACATCTGCACCTGGCTGCGGCAGGGCCTGAGTGCAGCTTCTCAGTGAAAGCACCCAGAAGGATTAGGAGAGTGGCCTTCAGCAGAGCTGTCCTGCATTGGGTCCCCAGACCCCTTAGCAGGCAGCTTTAGTGACTAGTCTGTGGGTAAGCCATGGGCATGTATTGGAGTGAAGAGCAGATGCCGGCTCAAGGGGGTGACCAAAGACCTGGGTCCAGGTGGAGATTATCCATGAGGCCTGTGCTGAGCCCAAGATCTAGAGTCCTGGTGCATAAGAGTGTCTAAGACATGCTGAAGCCACCTCTAGTGAGTGCAGTAGGGGTCAGCAGCCTGGCCAGTGGGTCAACCGCCTGTCAAGGGGGTCATCAGTGTGGCCAGTGGGGACAGCACATGGCCAGTGGGTGGCAGGAGCTCTGACAGCATCAACAGTGCCTCCTGCCCCCTGACCCCCACTCTCCCCACCTCCACCCCTGTTCCTGGGCACAGTCTCCCAGCTTTGCCTTTCTGGACCCACCTCTGTCCCGGCCTCCTCAGGCCCTCTGTAAGCCCATAAACTTAGGTAAACTCCTCTGCTGCCCTGCTTTTATCTCCTCTGGTTTAGAGCATGCCATTGTTTTGAAGTCTGCTGGTTGAACGTGAAAAGGTGAGATTTATTTTTCGCCGCAGCTCCCATGGGCAGCTCATGCGAGGTGCAGTCGAGTCTGAGCATCTGATGAAGGAACAATCAGATGCGTAACTTTTCTCCTGGCCCATTTCTTACCTCCTAGTATTCTTAACACCATCTAGAACTTTAAATTACTGTGTTATTTTATGTGTCATCTTCTTTTCCAGAATAAATGTTGACAACATTTATTTAGCTCCACTTCATTGCTCAGGGCCCAGAGTCAGATGGCAGTCTCATTCTTGAGCTCTGGAGTTGGCTTCATCTCCTTGTTGAATTGTCTCATGAAACAAGATCATCACGTGAGGAGCCCGAGAAGCTCCGTGGGCCTTCCTCACTGGGGCAGCTCTGTCTTCCCCTTGGGAGCCAGCCAGACCGTGGAAGGCACTGCCCATGCCCTGGCTGCTCCTTCTGCCTCAGGCACTCTGGAAAGCATTGTGCTATTTTGTTTCTAAAATTATCACTGCATCGAAGAAGTCTAAGGCAGCCTGGCTTATGTGACTGTACAAGTGACACTTATTTTTTAATTTCTGCCCATGTACTTGTTGGGATTTTACTTTGTACATTAAAAGCATCTTTGTACTTTAAATATCTTGTCTCACCTGAGTCTGAGAGAGTCTTCCTTTCAATTGAACTGCTGGAATGTGAACAAGTTTTTCTTTTAAAAATGTGTTCTGTGTGTTTAGTTATGTCCCCATTTTTAGTCCCAAAATTTCTTATTATTTTATTTTTTTCTGATCAATCAGGACAGAGACTTAACCATTTTGGTACTTGACTATATTTTATCTTCTTTTATTTTTAATCTCCTATTTAAGTAATTTCTTGTATCTTTCACCTGTTTCTGTAGGTATTAGTCATTGTTTCTTTTTCTTCCATCCATTTGAGTTGATATCGCCTTTCTTTTCAGTAGTTCAGAAAATAATCTCACCCTTGTATGTTGATGTATTCCTTATGTTCTACTTATGCTGGCATTGTCTTTAAAACTGACTTTCTATCAGCTCTTCATGCTCTGGTAATTACATGTTGAGACCCTTCTCTCCTACTGTCCCATGTTAACTGTGTCCTCTGAAATCTGAAGGAAATATTCAAAGTTGTTTTCCACTTCACTGATGTGATTATTCCCTGTATTAGCTCAGTCTTTTCATACCTCAAGTAAATGTCTTAATTTTGCAGTTAGTTTTGGTTTGTGATTATCTTTATGCTGCCCTCTTATTAATGACCTTCTTTTCATCTTGTTAACTTTCATCTTAGCCCATTATGGTTCTAGTTCAGAAAAGCTAAAACTGTTTAAATTCTTTTCATCATGCCAAATGTTTCTAGAATTTTCTTTTGGATACTGAAGTATATCATTTTCAGAATGATGTTCTTTCTTTTCATCTTCTAGATGTATATTCCTTGATCTGCTATATATTTTCATAGCCCTCCTACTGATTTTCTCCTCTTTACAAATCCTCTGACATTGAGATAATTTTATTTGCTGACTCAGAAATAAAACTGCCCTGTTTGGGGATTTCCATTTGTCCCTCTCTGTCCACTTTCACAAATTTTCATTTAGTTCTCTTTTACAACTGCCTAGTTCTGATTTCTGGGAGATTCTGCACTGTATATTACTGACTGAGGTGGCTGAGTCTTTGACACTTTGAGCTAAAGAAGTCATGAGGCACAATTTTGGGTATGAACATTTGCTAGAGGTCCCCCATGTCCACCCTCCCCGGGGACAGTTTATGCTAACTGCAGTGCTGAATCCCAAGGGGCACAGGGGTATCTTTGGATATGAGTAGGTGACTTTTTCCAGAACAACTCAAGTTTCCTCTGTGATGTTTTTGCTGGAATTTGAGGTTTTCCTTTTCCTTTAGAATGATGAGATGATGGCATTTGGTCTAGGGCTTCTGGTGACTGTCCTTCCAGTCATGGTAAAGCCCGGAGCTGCATCCCACCCCAGTCACATGTCTGGACACATCTTCAGGTTAGCCCCCATCACAGGGCAGAGCCCTGACATTCCTGCCTGCTGCTGCCTCGCTGCCTCTAATGAGGTGCTTGGCACCCCCAGGTGAGTGTGCAATCCCCTCCAATCCTCTACCCTTCTCTCACTCTGTTTCCTAGTTCCAAAAATGAAATATCACAAATGAAACAAGAGACTTTCTAACATTTTCTTTGAAGTTATGGTCTTTCCAACATGAACACATTCTCTGAGATGTTACATGATTATCTTCTCTATCAGCAAATCTTCACAAATGTCTCTTCATAAATAGGTTCCTGTTTGGTTCATTTAAAAATAGTGAATATTGTGCTTTTTTGTTCCAGAGATTGTTCACATCCCTCCTTTGACTTTTAGGCACAGAAGAAGAAATGACAGGGATGAGGGCTCAATGAAAGATTTGCTTTGTATGATTATGGATCCAGCAACTGGTGGATTGGAGAAGGGAGTGACTACCAAGTAATCACAGAAGGTGGTTTGGATTATTTTCCCAGACTCTTATTTCAGTGTGTTTGTTATAGCAGCCCAAAGTTACCTGAGTCACAACTCCATGCAAGCTAGCCCCTGCTGAGGTGCTGACTATTCCTGGGCTTTACTTAGCCCACTTGCTATGTGGAATATTAGCTAAAATTGAAGGCCATCAGAGCACCCCTATTTAGTGGAGTTGGTATAAGATCTTTATATATTCTACTCCCTGCTATGGGGTCAGCGGGTCCTACATTGTTAATGTAATTGTCAGTGCTGATGGCTGGCACCCCTTGAAGCCATTCTTTAAAGCTCTTGAGTTTCTGATTCGTGCTTAGTAACTTTTCCTAGGAGTATGTACTGTTATAGATGGCTCCCTATTACTATACTCTTAACTTATTCCAGCTTAAATGTTAGAAAATAATAGTAGCTAAATATATAAGCACAGATCACTGCCTTAAACTGGAGTGATTATATTTTTTATGAGCAGGCTTGCCAAAATTAAAAACTGTAACAGCACAAGTTCTTTGGCAGATTGTTGCAAGTTACTTCCCCCTCTCAAGTTTAAGGTCTGTGTTCAAAAATTAGGTTTTCTAGCAATTTAAACATAATCATTTTTCTTCTTTATCTCCCTTTATTATTCTACATTTTCTGAAGACAGTTATTTATATATGTCATAAGTGCTTCATCACACAACATGACATAATTGGCAACTCATTGAAGACATGGGAATTTTCTCTTGTCTGTAGAGTAATCATTTCTTATAATAAGAAACACATGTGAGGATTTTTTTAAAACTCTGCCTAGACTTGGGATCTTTCCCAGGAGAGCTTCTAGGTGTTTATCTAAGCATAACAGACTAAATTACTATATTTCAGAGACTGAGAAATAGGAACAGCATAACAAAAGGATAAATGTGACTGGGCAGCCTCAAAATTCTAAGATGAATTTGGAAATTGGAGAACTTTAATAAGAATAATATACTGGAATGATGGAGTTGATTTTAATGTGAATTTCTACTTATTAACCTTCAATTGATGCTATTATTCCACACTGTACTTTCATGTCTGGCTCTTCCTTGTCATTTGCTGGATGTGACCCTCCCTGTCTGCTTGGTGGGGTGTCTGTGGTGACCCACTTACTGTAACTGCACTCACGCTACGTGAAGGTCAAGTTCACATCACCACTTGGGTCCTGACTCAGAAAAACCCAACAGCATCCATGCTGGCTCACACAGAAAACCTGCAGACACCCTGCCACTGCTTCCCCTTGCATCTTCCACACTGGCATCAGGCAATGGCTCCCTGCTGTGCTCCCCAGTAGGGAGGCTGGGGGTGATGGAAGGCAGGATGGGAAAGGAGGGTTTCTCTTTTCTTTTCTCAATGCTGGTCTTGTTGGAGTCACCTTGGTAGTGGCATGGTTTCCCAGCAGTGAATGTGACTTCCTGACTCAGCTGCCCTGAGCCCTCAGACCCTTCCTGGCTGTGGGCTTTCAGACAGGGCAGCTGCAGCAGGGAAGCCCCTCCCCAGGAGGCCAAGTGCCAACTCCCCAGGTGCCACCATCATCCTTCAGGACCCGGAAACCCTGAGCCTGCCCCTTTCCCCACCCCAGTTCATGTCGGGGAGGGGGACAATCGCCTTTTGCCTCACATTCCCAGCCCCCGTGTGTCATTTAAGTAAATCCCCTCTGTCCCTTCAATCTTCCAGCTCCCTCCATGGAAACACCAGTTATGGTTTCTTGTTCATGGCTGACCCTGACGCAGAATTCACTGTGGTCCCAGGAAAGAGGGCCTCCAGGTGGTACATGGTTGGCATAATGTTCTGGAGTACGTCTTGCCTCCAATACTGATTTGCAGTCTACTGATTTGTTTTCCCCTAGAGGGCACACGGCTCACATCTCAACCCTGCCCCAAAGAGCCATGGGTCCTCCTGGGCCACAGCGTCGTCCTTGGGATCCTAATCCTCTCATGTCCACACGTCACGCTGGCCCTGTGCTTTGATGACATCATGCTGATCATTCTCGATGAACCACCATTAGCAGGAACATTTATGCTTATTAAGAGAGAAGTGAGCCAGTGTGTGTGAGGTGAAGCCCGCAAACAGCAGGTGCCTTTTCCTCAGAGAAGTAGATTTGGTGGTCAGGCTGGACCCTTCAAAGTGGAACCAGACACCTTGTAACACCTCTGCCTTCTGCTAAAAAGGAGGCACTGTGCTTGGTGGCTGCATGGATTTGGAGACACCCATAATTGAGTATGATAGAGTCCACTTACTGAATCACTGGAAATTTATCTGCTTGGAGTGAGCTCCACAGCAAGAAAAGGCCCTACATGACATCCAGGTGAATGCGGAAGCTGTTTTGCCACCTGAGCCTTACAACCCACCATTTTGTTTGCCTACACATATGTGAATATCTGGAATAGGCACATTCATAGAGATAGAAAACATATTAGACATCATGGGGGCTGGGAGGAAGACAGGATGGAAAGTTGCCACTCAATGGGCAAAGAGTTTCTGTTTGGAGTGAAGAAAAGTTTTGGAAGTAGCTATAGCAATGATGTGGGCAGGCTGGATGGAAGCTGCAGGACTAGGAGAAAGGACTTATCCTAACAGGACAAAGGTGACAAGCCCCAGGAAGTCGGCAAACCCTCTGCCACTCCACAAGCTCTCCATCCAGACCCCAGTGAGACTGACAGAGGGCAGCGAGTGAGACATGCATCCTAACCTCCTTATGGCACAGCTGGGTTTCTTATCTGAACTTTTCTGGTGCTTTTGTGAGGTTTTCCCTACTTGGTATTTTAATAGATCATTTAATGGAAACTTTAAGATGGAATTTCAATCTAATTCAAACTGCCATCTTCTCCAAAGCCACTGTATGTAATTCGTTTTTAAAGAAAGGAAAGCCATATTTTAAAACTGCATTTCATGAGGTCACCATCTGCCAATGTTACTTGTATTGGATTATATAAAATCACAAGCAATTAGTGTAATAGAAACAAATTAGGAAACACAAAAGCTATTTTGAAGCATATTTTGTCTATAAAGTCTCAATATACAGGCATCAGCTTAACTGGCTCTTGAGGAGCACTGAAAATGTTATTTCTTTTACTTTTTAAAAGAAAACTACCAGATACTAATGGTAATTAGTAAGTATAATGTAAGTGAGAATCCAATCATTCTACAACTGTTCAATCCCTAGCTAGAAATTGTTAAGATGACAAGTCTGGCTTTCTGTCACAGCTACCCTCAAGGTATCTTAAATAAGTTACTGTGACTTTCTAGGCCAATGAGCTCATTGAAATAAATAATACAATGCAAAGTAGTGCAATACAATATAAATTTTCATTTAATTTAAAAGTTCTTGATTAAGAACTATTAATGACCTATGCACTTCCCAAAACAAGCAAAAGAAATAAACAAAAACAAACAAACAAGCAAAAAATTCAACAAATGGTGTTGCAATAAAGGGATTTTATTTCACATGGAAAAAGAATGAAATCTGACCCCATCTATAGCATACAAAAAAAAGAACTATTAAAGAAAGTTTTTGAGTATATGTTAAAAGCAAGGAAGGAAAACATGAATGAAAGCTGCTGTTAAATCAGTGGTTATTGCTGTGAGTTTCTTTACAGATTTATACAATCTATAAGAATTGAGGTAGATAATTCATTAATCATTCCTAAAGATCAATGTACCAATACATCCGTAAGCCTTTAACAAGCACTTCTGTGTCCCCATCAGTGCACTAGTTATTTTGAAGTATACCAAAAATTGACAAGAAATCACTTTAATTCTTGAGAAGATTCCAGTCTTGTTAAGAAGAAACAGCAGACAACGAGGACAAATGCAAGACTTTGTGTCAGAGCCGTGCTCTCCATTGGCACTCACCCAGTTCTCACACCTGGTTCTTGTACATGTGGCCACAGCAGCTCTCCTTCCCTAAAATGCCTTCAGGTTTGACACCTCTTCTTGCTGGACCCATGTCAGCTCTTACATTTTCCGAGGCAGTTGCACTGCACAGACACCCCTGCAGGTGAATCTCTTGGGGGCTATGCAGTCACAGGCCCTGTGGCACTGTCCATGCTCTCACCCACTGCCAAGGTCCACGGGTAGAGCCGGGCTCTCGGGCATCACAAGCTAAGCTTGGGAGTCTTAACACACTCACCCAAGCAGCTCCAAGGTGTTCAAATCAATTTCCATAGCGTTTATAGAAAACAATCAAAATGAAAACTTTATATCAGAATGAATGAATAAAGTTGTTCCCAGGAAAATTCATGGTCTTAAACACTTTTGTTAGTAAACAACAGAGTATATGAGGATTTAATTCAAAAGGTGAGGAAAAGAGTAACAAAATAAACTTTTTTACTAGGAAAGCAGAAGGAAGGAAAGATAAGGGCACACAAGGAAAAATTTAAGGATTCCACATACAGTTCTGGGCATGTAAATTTAAGAATCTGTGTGGTGGTTTCCTAATAAAATATAAATGATTAAAACCCCTCTGAGAGAGAAACAGATGATAAACAAATTACCAATGATGAAGTAGAGAATGTTTTACAAGGAAAACCTGTTCCCATAGGTGCTAGGCACACACCTCATCACAGGTGTGGTTCCTGGCCTTTCTGCAGGGGGCACATGGGTTGAGGGGGACAGAGATTCAGGGACAGCCAGGGAAAGAAAACCACCTGGGCCACCAAAAATCTTTGTGGAGGTTTAGGCCAAAGATTATGAAGAGTGCAGACCCATTCCTTGATCTCCAGTTCAACAAGTCTTCTCCTCTAAGTAGAATGACTGTGTGTTCTGGTTTTCTAAGACTTTTCTTTTTCCAGAGGTAACATGTTTTCTAGAGGTATCTAGGTTTTAGACTCTAATCACATAAATCCAATCGTAAGTCATTACACATTGTGGCCCACTAGTAAATGACAATTCACAGGGTAAAGTGGCATAATTATGAAAATCAGTATGTGCACATGTGGTGTCCCAGTAGCTAAGGCCCATTGCTTTGTGCTGGCTGTGGAGTGAGGAGAGTGTGGCCATAGCTCAGGAAGGACAGAATGCAAAGGGACAGTGGCAGGGGCATTTCAACACACCCTATTACAAGCTTACTTTGCTAGAGGGTAAAGATGTTTGAATATATATCACTACATTTTAAATGTTCATGTCAAAGTAACCATCAGTGATAGTTTAAAAAGGTTTACTTATAAAGTTTTGCCAATCACATTAAAAATGCCAATCACATTAAAAAAACAGCCCTGACAATTTGTCTTTTTACTTGTGAGATAAGCATGATTCAAAGCAGGAAGAACAACATACAATACATCCTATCCAGGGGGCTCACTCAGCTGTCGACTCCCAGTACTTCAGAAAATACATTCCTTATTAAGAGAAGACTTAGATAAAATGAGTCTGGTTACACAGGATGTGGGAACACCATTGCAGCTCTCTGTATTATATCAGCTGGTGCTGGTAAAAGCAGCTTCCGGAGAAAAGGATGCCTGGTTTGCAGCACTGGCCGCTTCCCACGGTGTAAACACGTGGGTGGTGGTTGATTCTGATCCCCAGCTCATGTCAGGAAGAAGGGTGCACAAGTAGCTCGGGGTCACGGGGCCTTGACTCCAGCACAGTCACACAAGGGAAGTTCTCACTCCTTAAACTTACGTTTTCAGTACTGCAAACAAAAGACAGAGGGAGGAATAGGGTCTTGCCCTAGAAGCTCAGAACAGTTTACATTAGGAACTGAATGATGTGTCTCATGGATGATCATGGAGGCACCTCCTGCAAAAGCCAAATCAGAAAGCCTCCACTGAGTGTCCAGCATCAGCTGAGAGCAGAGCTGTGGCTGTGCCTGACCCGAGGGACACGAGGAACTTTCCGGGACACTTCCCATCCCCTTCTTCCTGATGAATGGTGTATCCAGTCACTCTGCATGCTTAATAATGACCATCTTGCTAAGCCTGAGCCAGGTTGGGGGAAGGAGGGGTCAGCAATTCTAATTCTGATGCTTCTTTCAAGAGCAAACCCAGAGCCCTGACCACAGCTCTAGGAAGACCATTCTAGGAAACAGGAACCCCACAAGCAAAGGCTTGGGAAAGGAGAAGGCTTGGTAACAGAGAGCCAGGAGGTGGGATTGGGGGGCTGGGGTCACAATGGAGAAGTGGGGTCAGCGGCTGGGTTGGGTGAGGGCAAGCCAGTTGCAGAGGTAGCAGGAGGGCAGTGCGTCTGTGGGCAGGCAGTAGAAATATCCCCTGGAGTTGATATGAGGAACCCGAGAGGCCTTATTTCTTTACTTTAGATGGCAGGAAAACACGAGAGAATTCTATCGCTATAATTGAGCCTGAAAGACAGTAAATGCAGGCAGCAAATGCAGCTCTGCATCCATTCCACCCAAGGAAGGACCCGAAGGAGGTGCCCACCGTGGTGGGGGCAGGAGGTGCTGCACCTCCCCAGCACCAGTGGCCTCATTCTTACCAGTTCTGCTTTGACTCTCTTTCCCCTGTCCCAGCCTCGAAGCTCTATGAGATGCTCCTGGAGAAGCTTCTCTGAAGCGAAGGCTTGCAGGGAACATCCTCCAAGGGGATGTGGGAAACAAAGTGCATTCCACACCGATGGCCGACCGCGCTGCTGGGCAAGAGACAGCTGAACAAACGCTGCAAGAGAGAATACTTTGTAGCCGATTTGCTGGCGCAGGGCTATCACGTTCTGGGTGGACGCGCCCTCAGAGGACATCTTCCTTCCTCTTCGGAGGTTCCCAAATCTGTCTGATCATCAAGAGCACCTGGGGAATCTCCTGCCAGACCCCCTAAGCTGGCAGACCTCAGTATCAGCGGCACATGCTCATTTATGTGCTTTATCCCCAGAGGCGGTGAAGGACCAGCAGTCATGTGCATCACGGCTCCTTACGGTGCTCCGCTTCACCCCTGCAACAGCTGCGTGACACGGTTGCCACCGGCCCAGGTTTAGTGGAAGAAGCTGAAGCTCCCCCAGCAGAGGGTCTCACTTCAGGTCTCACTGCAGCGAGAGCCGAGCTGGCCCACGGCCCTTCCTCCTTCCTGCCCGTGGATCCCCACAGGCCAGGGGCCTGCAGCTGTCCAAACTGGGGTCCTCATAGTTGTACCCCAGCTGCCTTCAAACCCTGGAAGGGCTCGAGTGAAGTGAGTCTTCCCAGTGATTGGTGGCCCGAGCGCCACGCCGTGGGCCTGGGCAGACTTTCCTCCCGCTGCAGGGACCTGGCCTCATCAGAGTGGACGTGTTCCAGGAAAAATGCCTGCTTCCATTTGGGTTTTATGGGGGTCCCAACCCACCATCTCCTTTGGCGCAGGTGCACCATTCCTGGTTGAGTCTTTCCCAGACCCAGCGGTGGCCCGAGCCCGGAAGGGAGGAGCGTCTCCAGCAGGAAATGGCGCACGACCTTCTTTCGCTTACCTGTGGGCAGCCCTGCAAGCAATTACATCGCTCCATTTACAAAATTTGGGTGGGGAGATGAGACCTGCAGAAAAAAAGGGGGGGGGGTCCCTTTCATTTTGAGAGAGAAAATCCACTGTGCACTCCCTTTTGCAAATAATTTAGCATTTTCCTGAATCTCAGTTTCCTCATTTGAAACTACAGATAATGATATCTATTTAAGAAGAAATTCTAAGGATAATGTCAGGTAATAAGTTAGCACACTACACAAACATAAACTACCTTACATCTTTGTGATCTTTGGCCCACATGAGTTGAAAACACTTTTGTTGGGTTTTGCAAATTAATATGGGTCACATGGGTTTTCTTCCACTTTCCCTGGAAGTTTATCACCCAAGAGAGGAAGCCACATCTACTCCCCCCCCCCCCCCGAAAACTGGAGAGGGGATGAGGTGCGCCCACGCAGATGTGTGAGGGGTCCCTGGGTCCCAAAGCTGGCTGACCCCAAGCCTCCTCTTACTGCCCTGCGGCCGGTCACCGGCGCCCCAAGGAGCCTGCAGGGTCCTCCCCAAATGCCACGACCCCAGGGCGGTGCTGGAGGGGCGGAAACCCGAGCCTCGGAGGAAAGCCAGCCCTGGGCGGGCCCCAGAGACTCACTTCTCCATGAGTTCCAGGTTTTTCACATTTGAAGTTCCGGGAGACCGCTTGCCAGGCCCGCAGGACGAGCAGTGACACGGCCAAGCTGCGGGACGGTGCAGAGGCAGGGCTCCAGGCGCGGCCCCGCCTGGTCCCGCACAGCCTAAACCACCGGTGCGTCGCAGTTCTCAGACTCCTGCCCCCATCTCCCCCTCTCCCTGTCTCCCCTCTCTCTTTCCCTCTCCCTCCCCTTCCTTCACACTGAACTGAAACAAACTAGCCTTTCCCTTTGGTATTGAGAAATCACTAAGAAACTAAGTGTAGAAAGGTAGGAAATCTAGATTCAAGTAATTTTGCTTCAACAGACCTATAAATATCATTTTTATACCCCTAGGAAACTTAGGAGCAGTGGTCGAAATAATGATTTTTATTAATAATTAACTATTACTGGGGTCACAGCTCACCCAGCCCTCGCCACAGGAGGCCAGGCTGCTGCTGCGCTGCTTTCTGACTGCGCTTACCGGGCGCCTCCGCCCTAAGCTCGGGCCCTGGCCAAAACCGCAGCCGCAAGTGGGGGCCGCGACCTGCACGGTGGCCACAGCCTACCCACGTGTCTCGCCGCCCAGAGGAGTGAGCAGCGCCCGGGAAGCCCCTCCGAGGCTGAGGAAGGGGGCCCGGGTTCGGGGTCTCTGAGCCTGGGAGGGGCGCGCTCAGCCTCCAAGAGGGGGCCGCTTCCTGGGGCTCCAGGAACCTAAGGGGGCTGGGGCACTGGGGTGGGGGGTGCAGAGCTGCAGGGGCCTGGGGGCCCAAGAGGGAGCAGAGTTGCAAGGTGCTGGGGGCGCAGAAGGAGGGCAGAGCTGCAGGGGGCTGGGGGCACCGGACGGAGGCAGACCCGTGTGGGCTGGGTGCACACCCTTGATGAGGCCTCCTTCAGGCTGGGCAGTGCCTATGTCCGGGACAGTCTCTGTTTCCTCTGAACACTATTCGGCTGACACTAGTCATCGCCTCAGCGTTCCTTTGTCTCCCACCTCCTTGGCTTGCAGTCCTAACTCCTGTATTTCCAGCCTTCATGTGTAAGACTTAGGTGCGCCTTACAGACTGCAGAGACGTGTATTCAGTTTGTTTTACCGAGACTGAGGGTCTTTGCATAGCTGGTGAATTTAGTTCACTTACCAGCATGTTTGTAATGGTTTCTAGCATTTTATTTTGTTCCATTCTTCCATTGTTTTTCTTTTTTTTCCACCCATTTTGGATGAGGGATTTCTCTCCCTCCTCTTTGCACCTCTGGAAATTCCAGGTCCCCAGATGGTTTGCTTACCTCAGTGCAGCCCCATTGCCATGTGGTTTAGGGACAAAAAGTTCTTCCTTTCTTTGTTGTAAGCTACACCATGCTTTTAGAAAAGTATGTTTTGTTTCTCTTTTGGTTTTAAATCCAGCATTTGAGGTGAGCTTCTATGCTATAAGAAAGAAAACTCTGTTTTTTTCCCTCTATTTTCTCATTCATTCAACAAATATTTGAGTCCCATAGATGTGCTAGTGCTGTTTTAAACGAGTCATCTTGTAGATACTGTAGTATTTTGCAAGAATCTCCTTTCATTTGTTTACTTAATAATATACTGCAGACACCTTTTCTTCTCATTAAGTACTTGTTAAAATCATCTTCATGGCTTTATATATTCATTTTTACTTGTGACAACACATCTGTATTAGCTAAGGCTCTCTGGAGAAACAGAATCATCAGAAGATACCTGTAAATATAAAATTTATGAAAGTGTCTCACATAACCATGGGGGTGTAGAGGCCAAGGTCTGTAGGGTGCCATGAGCTTGCAGCTCCAGAGAAGGTCCTCAATGAACTCTCAGGAGAGGCCAACTGAAGCACGAAAAGTGACTGTCTCTTTTGAACCCTTCTTAAAAGCCTTCTAGTGATTAGATGAAACATCACTCTTTGCGGAAGACACTCCCCTTAGCTGACTAAGGGATCATCAGTTGTGGATGCCGCCAGCATGATCATGATTCAAGTCCATGAAACGTCCTCACAGCACAGACAGGCCATCGCTTGACCACCAGATGATTGGGCACCACCACCTGGCCACGTGGACACATGAACCTGACCATGACAACATCTAATTCCTGATTATTAGGCACTTGCTGTGTTACAACAAGTGGCTCTGACACCAACCCTGTGGTACTTATCCCAGCAGGGAGACCTTTGTGCACAGATATGATCATTTGTAAAGCATAAAATTTTACATGTAGAATTCATGTCTTAGAGGGTAAAATAAAAGGTTGAAGGGATGAGATTTCAATATATTGGAATAAATGTATTAATTCAGAGAATAATTATATTTTTGGGGGTGGGAAACAACTTTCTAAAAACAATTTTAAATAATACAAAACCACAAAAAAATCGGAAACCAATGACTACATAAACATTTAAAATTTCTGTAGGTTAATATAAAGTTAAATGGCAACAAACAACATGGAAAAATGTTTGCAGTATTGATCATGGGCCACTATGGCACTTGTGCCAGACCTCCTTGCCTTCTCTTTCTGAAAATAGAGTGCTGGTGGAATGCAGCCATGCCTTGCTGTTTGTACCTCACCTGTGATGGCACTAGAGTAGCAGGGCTCAGCAGTGGTGTCAGAGACCACATCACCCACAGACCCTGAAGCTGTCACTGTCTGGTCCTGTACAGGGAAAGTGGCCAGCCATTGGTGTGGATGGTAGAAGTCTGCCTTCCTCAAGAGATGAAGCCTCTTAAAATCCATAGGAAATCAAACTCAATGGAACAAATGTGTGCTGAACATCTGCTTGGTCTTGGTCCCTGGCTGGTGCCAGGGAGCACAGGGCACACAATGGTAAAATGCATCAGTGAGAGCTGCACAGTCCATACAATGATGGTTAATTTGTAACATGGGTAGGCAGGTGTTCAGGCATGGGAAGAACCCCACGTGTTCCTCTGGTGTGTGCACCCCTCCCCGCCCAGACATATTTCCTCTAATCAAGCCTGTGCATCCATGAACACCAACGAGTGCAAGAGAACACACTCCACATGCCGTAGGAACTCACTTCTCCAGCAAAAGTGAGGGTGCCCTATGCGTTACTGAAGAAGTCTGTTGTGATGGAGTGATTTGCTTGGTCTTCAAATATTGTCTTCCTCCATGATGTATGAAAGATCTCATGTAGAATAACTTTATACTTAACTCTTGACCTAGTTATTTCCTTGGGAAAACTTCCTAGAGTTTGAACTGCTAGGTCAAAGAGAATGTAAAAGTTTAAGTCTTTGAATGTATACTGAAAAACTGGGTTTGAGAGTTTCCAGTTATTTGCATGTCCTCTTGGAAAGAATAAGATTGCCCATTTCCCTTAGTGCCAAGAAAACAATCTAATTGTTTTATCAATGATGTGAACAAATGTTACTTCTCATATTTTAGTTTCCTTGATTTTTATTCAGGTCAAACATTTATTTGTTTGCTTATTTGCATTTCACCTTTTGAGAAATTTTCTTTAAATACTTTTTGCATTTTCCACTGTGTTTTCCAAGGTTTTCTTGATTCAGAGAATGTTTATCATATACCTTCCCCAATTTGTCATTTGCTTTTCAATTCTATTTATGCTAGTTTTTTTTTTACTACAAGATAATTCTTTACCTGGTTAATCTCACTTATTTTTGTTTATGATTTCTGCCTTTGTGGAAAAAACCTCTGTCTTTAGCTTGTATTTTCAGCTACTAATTCCATAGTTTTATTTTTGAAAGTTGACTCTTAGATATATTTGTTATCTAATGTGATACAACAGGTAAGCTGGCTCTCCATGTTCTTTCCCCATGCTGGTTAGTCAGTCCATTCCTTGGACTTCATTAAATAGAGTTTCTTCCTCCTCAGAAATTTGAAATCAAACCTTTATCAATCTGCTAAATTCATGCTTTCTTTGGGACTTTCCCATATTTTCAATTTCCAAAACAATTCATTAAAATTTTAAGTGCATTCAGTTTATAGATTTATTTGAGATGGACCTTTATATTATTTTCCCAGGAAAATTTTCCATTTATTCTACTATTCCTTCCCATACCTCGGGAAATATTTATGTATTTTTTTCACATAAGATCTGCACGTTTTCTGTCAGTGTGACTACAAGCTTTTTCTATGCTTCTATTATGCATGGAATCATTCTCCTATTACATTTTTCAGCAGCAAATTACTGGTTTATAGGATATGTAGTTTATTTCCTTTTCAGTGTGTTTCATAATTTTCCCTTTATTGAAATTTTCCATGAACTCTAATAACTTTTATAAAAATTATTTTTTCTATGCAAATAACACCATAAATTAAACTAATTTTTCATCTATTAAAGATTTTATCTTATATCTTTTCCTTGTCTGATCACAAGGGACTGAGTTTTTAAACCAATGTTGTATTAGTTGGGGTTCTCTAGAGAAACAGAATCAACAGGGAATACTTGCAAATATAAAATTTATGAAAGTGTCTCACGTGACTGTAGGAATGCAGAGTCCAAAATCCACAGGGCAGGCTGCGAAGCTGATGACTCCAATGGATGGCCTGGATGAACTCCACAGGAGACGCTCACCAGCCAAAGCAGGAATGGAACCTGTCTCCTCTGAGTCCTCCTTAAAAGGCTTCCCATGATTGGATTTAGCATCACTAATTGCCGAAGACACTCCCCTTTGGCTGATTACAAATGGAATCAGCTGTGGATGTAGCTGACGTGATCATGACCTAATCCTATGAAATGTCCTCATTGCAACAGACAGGCCAGCGCTTGCCCAATCAGATGAACAGGTACCACAACTTGGCCAAGTTGACACCTGTCCCTAACCATGACAGTCCACCCCTTGTCAACTTGGCACATATATATATATATATATATCACCTTAGACCATACTTAATTTCCAAATGAAAACAAATAAGCACACATTTTTTCTTTTACCTGACAATACTCAACTGTCCTGCATATAACTGGAAACACATTAAATCTCTCCAGAATAGCATGCAAATCCTTGGGCAACATTCATTCTTAAACTTGATATCTTACAACTTAAATAGTATAACACAAACAAAACAGCATTACAGTCCTCGTTTCTGTAACTGATCACATGGTCGAAGTTCATATTTATCACTACCTTCTTCCACTACCCATTCCATGTTCCCTTTCCCCTCAGCAAGCACTTCAGCTGGCCGTGGTTCTTTGCCTGGTGGGGTGACCCAAACCTTCATTCCTGAAGTCTCAGAGCCATTAGTGGTCCTGCCTGGATTGTGTTGTTGCAGTTTTCCATTGATTTTAATCACAGGGCATGGTAGTACTAATAGACGCCCCAGGGGATCTCCTATATTTCAAGAAAACTCTTCTTTCCCTCCATTATGTAGTTGCAGTCCTACTTCTTTCTGATAGTCAGGGTCAATTACCCCAGACAATAATGTAATCCCCTTCTTGGTGTGTTGATCCAGAGGCATAAGTAGCCCAAAGTGGCCAGGTGGCAATCTTAACTTCCAGTTCAGTGGTATCACTGTTGCTTCTCCTGGAGAAAGCACACCCCGTTTTGGAACTAAAACCTGTAGACCAGCAGAACTCAGGGTAGCAGGGACAGGAAGCAAAAATTTTCCTAGTGGATCACTAGGAGTAATAGTGAGTGGCACCACACCCATTTCCACCCCTTGGTTCCTGGACCCATGGATCCTGGCTATGGGAGAAACAGCACCATACAGTGGATGCTGATTCAGAGCATACACAGCTTCCTGGAGAACATTACCCCAGCCTTTCAAGTTTTTGCCACCTAGTTGGCACCGTAATTGAGTTTTCAAAAGGCCATTCCACCGTTCTATCAATCCAGCAGCTTCTGGATGATGGGAAACATGGTAAGACCAGAGAATTCCATGAGCATGTGCCCATTCCCGCACTTCATTTGCTGTGAAGTGTGTTCCTTGATCCGAAGCAATACTATGTGGAATACCATGACGATGGATAAGGCATTCTGTAAGCCCACAGATAGTAGTTTTGGCAGAAGCATTGCGTGCAGGGAAAGCAAACCCATATCCAGAGTATGTGTCTATTCCAGTTAGAACAAATCGCTGCCCATTCCATGAAGGGAGTGGTCCAATGTAATCAACCTGCCACCATATAGCTGGCTGGTCACCTCGGGGAATGGTGCCATATCGGGGGCTGAGTGTGGGTCTCTGCTGCTGGCAGATTGGGCACTCAGCAGTGGCTGTAGCCAGGTCAGCCTTGGTGAGTGGAAGTCCATGTTGCTGAGCCCACGCATAACCTCCATCCCTACCACCATGACCACTTTGTTCATGAGCCCATTGGGCAATAACAGGAGTTGCTGGGGAAAGAGGCTGACTGGTATCCATAGAACGGGTCATCTTATCCACTTGATTATTAAATCTTCCTCTGCTGAAGTCACCCTCTGGTGTGCATTCACATGGGACACAAATATCTTCATGTTTTTAGCCCACTCAGAAAGGTCTATCCAAATACTTATTCCCCAGACCTCCTTGTCACCAATTTTCCAATTATGGTCTTTCCAAGTCCCTGACCATCCAGCCAAACCATTAGCAACAGCCCATGAGTCAGTATACAAACGCACCTCTGGCCAGTTTTCCTTCCAAGCAAAATGAACAACCAGGTGCACTGCTCGAAGTTCTGCCCACTGGGAGGATTTCCCCTCACCACTGTCCTTCAAGTACACCCCAGAAAGGGGTTGTAATGCTGCAGCTGTCCACTTTCGGGTGGTACCTGCATATCGTGCTGAACCATCTGTAAACCAGGCCCGAGTTTTCTCTTCCTCAGTCAATTCACTGTAAGGAACACCCCAAGAGGCCATAGCTCTGGTCTGGGAAGGAGAAGGTAATGTGGCAGCAGGAGTGGAAACCATGGGCATTTGTGCCACTTCTTCATGTAACTTACTTGTGCCTTCAGGACCTGCTCTGGCTCTATCTCGTATATACCATTTCCACTTTACAATAGAGTGCTACTGTGCACACCCAACTTTATGGCTTGGTGGGTCAGACAACACCCAACTCATGATAGGCAACTCAGGTCTCATGGTAACTTGGTGGCCCATGGTTAAGCGTTCAATCTCTACTAAGGCCCAGTAGCAGGCCAAAAGCTGTTTCTCAAAAGGAGAGTAGTTATCTGCAGCAGATGGTAAGGCTTTGCTCCAAAATCCTAAGGGTCTGCGTTGTGATTCTCCTATAGGGGCCTGCCAAAGGCTCCAGACAGCATCTCTATTTGCCACTGACACTTCCAGCACCATTGGATCTGCTGGATCATATGGCCCAAGTGGCAGAGCAGCTTGCACAGCAGCCTGGACCTGTCGCAGAGCCTCCTCTTGTTCAGATCCCCACTCAAAATTAGCAGCTTTTCTGGTCACTCGATAAATGGGCCGGAGTAGCACACCCAGATGAGGAATATGTTGTCGCCAAAATCCAAAAAGACCAACTAGGCGTTGTGCCTCTTTTTTGGATGTGGGAGGGGCCAGATGCAGCAATTTATCCTTCACCTTAGAAGGGATATCTCGACATGCCCCACACCACTGGACACCTAAAAATTTTACTGAGGTGGAAGGCCCCTGTATTTTTGTTGGATTTATCTCCCATCCTCTGATACGCAAATGCCTTACCAGTAAATCTAGAGTAGTTGCTACTTCTTGCTCACTAGGTCCAATCAACATGATATCATCAATATAATGGACCAGTGTGATGTCTTGTGGGAGGGAGAAACGATCAAGTTCTCTGCGAACAAGATTATGACATAGGGCTGGAGAGTTGATATACCCCTGAGGTAGGACAGTGAAAGTATATTGCTGACCTTGCCAGCTGAAAGCAAATTGTTTCTGGTGGTCCTTACTAATATCTATTGAGAAAAAAGCATTTGCCAGATCAATAACTGCATACCAGGTACCAGGGGATGTATTGATTTGCTCAAGCAATGATACTACATCTGGAACAGCAGCTGCAATTGGAGTTACCACCTGGTTGAGTTTACGATAATCCACTGTCATTCTCCAAGACCCATCTGTTTTCTGCACAGGCCAAATAGGAGAGTTGAACGGGGATGTGGTGGGAATCACCACCCCTGCATCTTTCAAGTCCTTAAGAGTGGCAGTAATCTCTGCAATCCCTCCAGGAATACGGTATTGCTTTTGATTTACTATTTTGCTTGGTAGGGGCAGTTCTAGTGGCTTCCACTTGGCCTTTCCCACCATAATAGCCCTCACTGCACGAGTTAGAGAACGAACGTGGGGATTCTGCCAGTTGCTCAGTATGTCTATGCCAATTATACATTCCGGAACTGGGGAAATAACTACAGGATGGGTCCAGGGGCCCACTGGACCCACTGTGAGACAGACCTGAGCTAAAACTCCATTGATCACCTGGCCTCCATAAGCCCCCACTCTGACTGGTGGTCCAGAGTGACGTTTTGGGTCCCCTGGAATTAATGTCACTTCTGAACCAGTGTCTAATAATCCCCGAAATATCTGATCATTTCCTTTTCCCCAATGCACAGTTACCCTGGTAAAAGGCCGTCGGTCTCCTTGGGGAAGACTTAGAGGAAGGTTAACAGTATAAATTTGTGGCAGTGTAACAGGCTTCTTCCCCATAGGGACCTGGCCTCCCCTTCATTCAAGGGGCTCAGGGTCTGTAAACTGTTTCAAGTCTGGAAATTGGTTAAGGGGCCGTGACTCTGTGTTTTTGTAATTCAGGTTAGACTTCTGTTCCCTTGACCTAGAACTCTTGTTTATACAGCTCCAACAAGAATTTAGTAGACTGCCCTTCTATTGTATTTCTAGGCACCCCATGATTTACTAGCCAATGCCACAAATCTCTGCGTGTCATGTAATTCTGATGCCTCCTTTGAGTTTGTTGTCTATTATAATACCCACGTCTACCCTGTCTTTGGTGATTAAGTGCTGCCACCTGGCTTCTGCCAACTCGGGATCCTGTCATCCCCATTGTGTTTAAGGATTCCAGCTCAGTGACAGCAGTTCCTACAGTAATATCTGACCTACAGAGAAGTGCAACCACAGAGCTCTTGAGGGATGATGGTGCTAGTCTCACAAATTTATTTCTCACTGTTCTGGTAAAAGGTGCATCCTCTGGGCATTCCTGGGGTGTAAGAACAGGCTTTGCATGATAAATCCACTCTAACATCCCAATCTCTCTAAGCCTCTGGATCCCCTCATCTACATTATACCAGGGCAGTTCTGGCATTTCAACCTCAGGTAATGTTGGCCACCTTTTGATCCATGTTTCAACCAACCACCCAAACAAGATGTTAACACCTTTTCTAACTGCTCTAGCTATAACATTGAATGCAGAATCTCTGCTTAGTGGGCCCATATCAATAAATTCAGCCTGATCCAGCCTTATATTCCTCCCACCATTATCCCACACTCTTAAAATCCATTGCCACACATATTCCCCTGATTTCTGTCTATATAAATTGGAAAACTCACACAGTTCTTTTGGAGTATAACGTACCTCCTCATGTGTGATACTTTGTACCTCACCTTTAGGGGCCTGTTGGGACTTTAGTCTAGTTATAGGTCTAGAAGAAATGAGGGGTGGTGGGGGTGGGTCATGAAAAGAATTAGAAATATCTTCCAAGCCATTTGCTTCAGGGCTTTCATTTGCAGTTTCATCTGGTGAAACAGGATTAATAACTCTAGGGCTAATCCCTTCAGGAGGAGGTTGGGTGGCCAATTCCTCAAGGCAGGCTGGAGGTGGGGCGGCTATGTCCTCAGGGCAGACTATTACAGGATTATCTAAAGAAGGCTCAGCATGGTCTAGGGTTTCAACCTCACCCCCAACATCATTATCAATCCATATGTCACCATCCCATTTTTCAGGGTCCCACTCCTTTCCAATCAATGCCCTCACTTTAACGGCAGACACCATGCAACACTGAGATTTCAGTTTACGTTGTAAAGTTGCTACTCTAACAATAAGATTCTGAGTCTGATTTTCAGAGATCTCAAGTCTACGGCTACAGGAAATAAAATTTTCCTTCAGGATACTCATAGAAACCTCTACATCTTTCAGACGGCACTTACGCTTCTTGTTTGAAGCCTTAAGCCCATCCCTTTCACCCTTTAATGTAGACAGTGTATCTAACAACAACCAACCAACATCTCTATAACTCTTATTTCTACAAAACTCTGTAAAGGTGTCAAAAACATTATCCCCCAGAGTCTGGCTTCGTACAAGCGAAGCATTAGGAGAATCGAATGATGATATTTTGACTATCTCCTTTGCCAACTCAGTCCATGGATTGGGAGTGTCATTATGATTATGGGAATCAGAGTCCTTAGTGTCTCTGAGCCCAGTCAGAGTAGAAAACCATTCATAAAAACCCATTTTTAAGATTCTGTTCCTTGAGAACCACTCCTGGTACCAAGATGTATTAGTTGGGGTTCTCTAGAGAAACAGAATCAACAGGGAACACTTGCAAATATAAAATTTATGAAAGTGTCTCACGTGACTGTAGGAATGCAGAGTCCAAAATCCACAGGGCAGGCTGCGAAGCCGATGACTCCAATGGATGGCCTGGATGAACTCCACAGGAGACGCTCACCAGCCAAAGCAGGAATGGAACCTGTCTCCTCTGAGTCCTCCTTAAAAGGCTTCCCATGATTGGATTTAGCATCACTAATTGCCGAAGACACTCCCCTTTGGCTGATTACAAATGGAATCAGCTGTGGATGTAGCTGACGTGATCATGACCTAATCCTATGAAATGTCCTCATTGCAACAGACAGGCCAGCGCTTGCCCAATCAGATGAACAGGTACCACAACTTGGCCAAGTTGACACCTGTCCCTAACCATGACAAATGTTAAGTAATAATCATAATGGGAGATATTTATAACTCGTCCCTAAGTTTGATGGCAATTCCTGGTATAGTTCACCAAGTGTGGGGCTGACTCAATTTGGGGTAGACATCAGTTATGCTCAGGCAGTGCCCTGCCATTCTTGTTATATCAGCACAAGACATCTGGAACAAACGCTGACGCTTGTCAAGTGACTTTCAGAGGCAGAGATGGCTGCGCCTACTAGGCTACTTATATCACTGCACGTCTTGGCCTTTCAACCTGAACCATTATTTTAATATACGACACTGTGTTTAAATGTTCCTGTCCTCATAAAATAAAACCTACCCTGTCATGGTTTTATTTTCTTTTAATGAACTATGAATTCTAGGTGACAATTTTTTAATTAAGAATTTTCTATTACATTCCTGGTTACATGTTTTTTGGCATTTAAATCTTGAATCTCGAATTTATTTATGTGGAAACCGTGAAGCAGAAGTAAACGTCACTGTTTTTACAAAAACAGAAGTCAGTTGCCCAAGTCCCATTTGTGGGAGATGCCGCGGTGCCAGCTGAGGCAGTGCCCAGGCACCTCCGAGGGCACCTGCCATCCCGAGTCCCGTGGCTGAGCCCTGAAGTCCTGGCGGGCCGAGCCCCAGAGGCCACAGGCTGGGAGCCCTTGGAGGCCACGGGGCGACCCTCATATCTGAGCCCTCTGGAGGGGAGAGGCCGCCATGCCCAGGGCCTCAGCTCGGTGGAAGCCACTGCAGCACTGCGGCCGAGGGAGCCAAGGCAGGTGCCCCATGTCGGGTACTGCCTGGCCTGTCATGCAGAACCTCCTAACCTTTCTATCGCTCAGCACACGTCATACCTTGGTTGAGTGCGTGTGCTGATGGGTTGCCACTCATTCTCCCATTTCCCAGGTACCCAGTGACACGTAGAAAGTGAGGCTGGCTCCAGGCAGGTGTCCCCTCTTGAAATTCAGCCGCCTGCCACTCTTTCTCATGGCATCTGAGCCTCTTCATTTGTATTAAGCTTAAATTTCTAGAATTCACGTGGTGGGGCAAATTTTTTCCTCATGTGTACTCATTTCAAAGGGAATATGTAAAAGGGATAAATGACGAGTGCATCGAGTGCATGGCTCACAATATTTGACCCAGATTCAGCAGATTTCTTTTAAATTCTAGTTCCGAGTGGACAGGAGTACAGAATCTCTGTGCTGGGATTGTTTATGAATCACAGAATGTTCAAAGGGAAAATAGCTGAAGCTGTAGGTGGCAGGCACCAGAAAATAGAGAGATAGCAAAGAGGTGCTGTGAGCAGGGCAGTGAGGTGCTCAGGAGAGTTTTTACATTGAGCTCCCCCCCAAAAAGGTGTTCCCTTGTGCAGTGCCAGTGCACACAGCTACCTTACTACTTTTCTCCAGTGCTGTGAGTTGACAGCAAACTGGAATTCTTTTGTGCTTTGTACTGTCTTCAATTTTTCAATTTTCTTTATTGGAACTTTACATGAAAGAAATTATAGAGTTAAGAATGTGTTTTAGGATCTTTTACTCTGCCAAATTTGGGCTTGCAAATTTTGCTCCCACTGGAGAGTGAAATGGAATAATCTTGACATCGCCAATATCCCTGACTGGAATGTCACATAGGGTATTCCTTTCCTACTTAGCAATCCCTGGAAGTCATTCTCTGCTGTAGTTTGATACAAACATTTGCCAATCTGGGCTCTCTCTCCCTCTCTCTCTTTTTATTTTTAACACATTTCCATGCAATGTACAAATGCCAGTGTGCAAATCATCCAGAATTATTCACTTCCTAAAATAAAGTTCCTTTTCTTTTCTGGTAAGATTGCAAAGCTGAAAGTAAAATTTAAGGAAAAGCTGACCCCTTGTTTTCCTTTGCCTCTGATGACTGTGTCATATTTTACAAGTAGCAGTGTGAGCTGGTCCTGCTAGGTGATTCTCCACCTGGATTAAGCAGTGAAGCCTCCAGGTGACACTGCACATTTGCAGGACTGATTTCTCATGCTAGTGATGGTTAATATCATTTTCCATATCCTGACACCAACGGGCCTGAAAGGAAACCAGAGTGATTCATGGGTGGGAAATGGGGGAGCTCAACAAGGCTGCCATTATTGGGGTTGGAGGATGGGACCCCAAGCGAGTTGGATGGCTGTCTTGTGGTGAGGTCTCACACCCACTGTGAAGTGTTTCAGCATTTGGGCAGACAGCAGGGGCCTAAGCCTGGGAAAGGTGAAAGGGCAGGGCAGGAGATCAGAAGTTAGGACCTGCTTCTGGGGTTGGCGCCTTGGCCAGAGAAATCTCTGCCTATGCTGGGAGACCAAACTGTGACTACCCTACTCAGGCCCTACATGCCCTTTGCTTTCTTCAATCCTGCAGTCTCTAAAATCAGCCACAACTTGGCTTATTTTAGTGGCAGTGAAGGATTTCTGGGTGCTGACCCCCCAGGCGCTGCCCTAAATGCCTTATGCCCATAACCTCGTTTGACCTCCTTGCACTCCACCATCCTCCCCTTTGGCCACAAGGAATCTGGCGGGGGGTTGGAGGCAGGTGGCCCGGGGTGCCCACCAGTGGGAGAAGCCAGGCTGCACCCTTGCCATGAGACCCAGGCTCTTAGCACAGGTGAAACTCCTTCCACCTGCCTTCATTGGCTCAATCTGACTCTCATCTTTTAACTGTCTGTGATTTTGTAATCCCTCTAGTCTCCCTTCTTACTATAATTTAAAATTTAGGTTCTCTGTCCCCTGAGTAATTTGTCTTTCATTATTTACCCTTAATAATAACATTGCTGTAATTTTTAGATTCTTTAGAATCTTTTATTTTTTGGTAACTTTTATCTTCTAATATTTGTTGAATAATGAGTAAGCTTTAGCTTTCCTATTTTTGACTTGTTGATCTGCTTTATAAGCTTCCTTTTAATTATTTATCCTCTTAATTTTTATTAAAAAACTAAACATAACTAGATCACTGCAAATTCCGAGTTAGTAGTTACATCTATTATAATCATTTTAATTTTTCCTTTACTCATTGTTAGTATGACTTAAACTTTGATTTTTATCTTTTAAAGCCCTGATATATTTTTTCCTCCCTTTTAATTCTCTATATTTATCTTCTACACTCTTAAATTAGTTTTCTTAAATTTTCAGCTTATTTCTTTTACTATGTTGTCTTATTGTCTTATCTTTTTATTTATTTACTTCACATCAAGAAATTTAATGAGTTTACTCAGAATATGCCTTTAAGGATTATGATTTGGGAAAAGGTGGAAAGCCAAAATTATCATCCTTACTGTCTCAATAAATTCCCCATTCCAATTTAATTCTTCTAGTAAGAATAACTGATAAAAGAGGGGAAGAATACTATATTGTGTTATTGTATTATATTATATTATACTATATTAATTATATAGAGGAATAATATCACAGGTAAAAATAAATAAACAATAAACTCTCATGCACCAAGAGGGATATTAAATGCATTTAGGAGGCATGGGGGCAAGATAATAGCATAGCAAGGTGTGGGATTTAGCTCATCTTGCAGAGCAGCTAATAAATAGCCAGAAACAGTACAGAACAACTGCTGGGGTTCATCAGTGACCAGCCACACATTGTACACCAGTCTGGACCAGGTGGACTGGCTGAGACCCCACACAGAGTTGTGTGTCCCCAAGCCGAAGAGACTGGTATTCACCCCCAATCCCAGAGACAGCAGCCTGGGTCTCCAGGGAAAAGGAAGAGAATTTACCAGAGAAAGGGCTTAGCTCAACCAAGCTCCAGTTTCAGAATTCATTAACAAATTCTAACTGCTGAAAACAGACCCTAAGCACAGATAAACCTGGAATAATTGCTGAAGGAACTAGTTTTTGCAGAAAGGGGGAAGGGCTGATGGGGGAGAAAAGAGGCTTTTTGAATTGCACAGCACAAAATACTGCAAAAGGGCCAAACCCCAAGAAAAGGGGACATGCAGAGACTAAAGATACACAGAGCCCCATGCCAACTTAAGCTCTTGATTGGCAAACATGGGAAGCAGGGGGTCCTGCCCCGAAAAGACTTTTTTTGCTCTTTATCTATATCTTACAGCTCATTATATACAACTTTAAGTCTTCTCAAACTCTAGTACTGCCCCAGGCAAGTGAGGAATTAAGCTTATCTGAGAGACAAAGTAACTAATCAGGTGAAAGAAGTTAATTCCATAAAGGGTGTAGCTTCCCCAAGATAAAGATGGGTCCAACTCAAGTAGAATTGCTCCTTCAAGGAATTCAGACCCCAGGGACTGGAAAACTGAAGGAATTAAAGCTATTTTTAACCTCACCTCTTTCTCAACCATGCCCCTGACAGGGAGAGTCTGCTGAAATTAAAGGCACCACATCACTTTACACTGGTGCGAATCTGTGGAGAGACAAGTGCCAAGTGCTGGGCAGGATAGGAAAAACACTGAGTTTAAAGGCTTCATAGGAAAGTCTGGTAACCTGCTGGGTCTCACCCTTAGTGAAAACTGAGGCTGGCGACTCTGTTCTCCTGAGACATAAGCCTGTCTGGTCTGGGAATATCTAACTAGGGTTCATAATATCTGAGGAGACCCTACTCAAAGAAAAAATAGCTCCATATAAGCAGGGCAAGAAGTAGAAAAGCAAGAACTGAAAAACTCTGATCTAAACAGAACCTATGCTAGAAGTTAAGAATACATTTAACTGAATGTCAAAGAACAGATAGAGAACAAAGCCACCCAGGAAGAAAATCCTAAGTAAAACAGTGAAAACAACCTCTGGTATAAACTAATTAAGGCAATCAAATGCCTAGCCACCAGCAAAAAATAATGAGCCAAACCAGGAAAATTGAAGATATGATCCAGTCAAAAAAACAAACCAACAACTCACATGAGATACAGAAGTTGAAACAGCTAAATCAAGATGTTCAAGCTGCCATGGAAAATCTCATCAAAAATTAAATCAATGAGTTGAGGGAGGATATAAAGACATTGGTTGAACAAAAAGAAGAAATTGAAAGTTTGAAATAAACAAGTCACAGAACTTCTGAGGATGAAAGGCACATTTGAAGAGATGAAAAAATGGAAACCTACAGTAATAGATTTAAAGAGGCAGAAAAAAGGATTAGAAGATGGGACATCTGAAATCTGATGCACAAAAGAAAATGTAAGGAAAAGAATGGAGAAATATGAGCAGGGTCTCACGAAATTGAATGACAATACGAAGTACACAAAAATATGCGTTATGGGTGTCCCATAAGGAGAACAGAAAAGAAAAGGAAGAGGAAGACTAATGGAGGAAATAATCACTGAAAATTTTCCATCTCTTATGAAAGACATAAAATTTCAAGAAGTACAGCCTACCTGAAACAGAACAGATCCAAATGGACATGCACTGAGATACTTACTAATCAGATAGTCAGATATCAAAGACAAAGAGAGACTTTTGAAAGCTGCAAGAGAAAAGCAACCCATCACATATAAAGGAAGCCCAATATGGATGCAGGAAAGCAGTGGTATGACAAAGTTAAGATTCTAAAGAGAAAAACTGCCAACCAAGAATTCTATATCCAACAAAAAAAGTCCTTCAAAAATGAGAGGGAGATTAAAATATCTCCAAACAATCACTGAAAGAATGTGTTACCAAGAGACCATCTCTGCAAAACATACTAAGGGGTGCTTTAGAGGCAGATAGGAAAAGATGAGAGAGAGGTGTGGAGAACAGTGTAGAAATGAAAACTATCAGTAAAGGTAAAAGGAAAAAAATCGATATGACATAAAATCCAAGAGGCAAAATTGTAGAAGAAAATCCTGCCTTTACAGTAATAACACTAAATGTTAATGGATTAAATTCCCCAATCAAAAGACATAGACTGGCAGAATGGGTTAAAACAGGACTCATCTATATGCTATCTACAGGAGACTCATTTTAGACCTAAGGACAAAAATCAGTTGAAAGTTAAAGGATAGGAAAAGATATTTCATTCAAACAACAATCAGAAAAAAGTAGGAGTAGCTACACTGATAGCTGACAAATTAGACTTCAAATGTAAAACAATTAGAACAAACAAAGATGGACACTATGTATTAATAAAAGGAACAATTCAATAAGAAGACATAACAATCATACATATTTATGCATCAAGCCAGAGTGCTCCAAAGTACATAAGGCAAATACTGATAACAATGAGGGAAGAAATACAAATTTCTACCATAATAGTTGTAGACTTCAGTTACCTGCTCTTCTCAATGACAGAACACCTAGACAGGATCAATAAAGAAACATAGAATTTGAATAATACAATAAATGAACTCAACTTTACAGACATTTGCAGAATATTATACCGCAGAACAGCAAGATACACATTCTTCTCAAGTCCTCATGGATCATTCTCAAGGATAGACCATATGCTGTCACAAAGCAAGTCACAATAAATTGAAAAATATTGAAATTATACAAAACATTTTCTTGGCTCATAATGGAATTAAGTTGGAAACCAATAACAGGCAGAAGGCCAGAAAATTCACAAGTATATGGAGGCTAAACAACACACTCTGAAACAAACAGTGGGTCAGAGAAGAAATTACAAGAGAAATAAGTAAATACCTCAAGGTAAATGAGAATTATAACATATCACAATTTATGGTATTCAGCAAAGGCAGTGCCAAGAGGGATTAAAAAACATTAAATAGCAAAAATTGAGGAATTAAGTATTCATTTGGAAAAACTAGAGAAAAAAGAGCAAACTAACCACAAAGCAAACACCCAGGGAAGAAATAACAAAGATTAGATCCGAATAAATGAAGCTGAGAATATGAAAAAAATTGAGAAATTCAACAACACCAAAAGTTGGTTCTTCGAGAAAATCAATAAAATTAATGGATTCTTAACTAGGTTGACAAAAAGAAAAAGAGAGAGGATGCAAATAAATTAAATCAGGAATGGAAGAGGAAACATAACCACTCGCCCTGCAGAAACAAAAGAGGTAATGAGATGATACTATGAGCAACTATATGGTAATAAACTAGACAACATATATGAAATGAACAACTTCTTAGAAAGGCATGAACAATAAGCATTGACCTTGAGAAGAAACAGATGACCTCAACAAACCAATCACAGGCAAAGAGATTGAATTAGTCATCAAGGAACTTCCAAAACTTTTTTCAAAAAAGTTGAAGAGACGGGAACACTACCTACCTCATTTTATGAAGCCAACATCACCTTAATACCAGTGCCAGACAAAGATACTATAATAAGGGTGTGCAAAGGTAGTGAAGTGGTAAAATTCTTGACTGTTATGTGGGAGACCTGGGTTTGATTCCCAGTCTATGCACTCTCCCTACTCAAAAAAAGAAGATACTACAAGAAAAGAAAATTACAGACCAATCTCTTTAATGAATATAGATGCAAAAATCCTCAAAAAAATACTTGTAAATCAAACCCAGCAGTACATTAAAAGAATTATGCACCATGGCCAAGTAGGATTTATTTATAACATAATCAATTAATGTAATACACCATATCAACAAATCAAAGCAGAAAAACCACATGATCATCTCAATTGACGCAGAAAAGGCATTTGACAAAATTCACATCCTTTCTTGATGAAAACACTTCAAAGGGTAGGAAAAGAAGGGAACTACCTCAACATGATAAAGAGAGTATATGAAAACCCCACAGCTAACATCATCCTCAATGAGGAAAGACTGAAAGCTTTCATATATGATTAAGAACAAGAAAAGGATTCCCACTGTCACCATCATTTTTAACATTGTGCTGGAAGTTCTAGCCAGAACATTTAGACAAGAAACAGAAATAAAAGGCATCCAAATAGTAAAGGAAGAAGTAAAACTCTCACTGTTTACAGAAGATATGATACTGTATGTCAAAATCCAAAAAAAATCTACAAAAAAGCTATTAGAGCTAATAAGTCATCACAACAAAGTGACAGGGTACAAGATCAACCCCACAAAATCCAGTGTTTCTATATACTTGTAATGAGCAATCTGAGAAGGAAATCAAGGAAAAAATCCATTTTCAATAGCAACCAAAAGGATCAAATATTTAGGAATAAATTTAACTAAGGGTATAAAAGGCCTATACACAGAAAACTACAAGAAATTGTTAAAGAAATCATGGAAGACCTAAATAAATGGAAGGGCATACCATGTACATGGATTGGAAGATTAAATATAGTTATGATGTTAATTTTACCAAAATTGATTTTAGGCTCAAAGCAATACCAATTGAAATTCCAACAACTTACTTTGTAGAAATAGCACCAATAGCCAAATTTATTTGGAAGGGAATGGTGTCCTGAATGTTTTTAAATATCTTGAGAAAGAAAAATGAAGCGGGAGGTCTCACACTACATGACTTTAAAGCATATTACAAAGCTACAGTGGTCAAAACAACATGTTACTGGAATAAAGGTAGATATACTGACCAATGGAGTCAAATAGAGTGTTCAGATAAAGACCCTTTAATCTATTCACAATAGATCTTTGGTAAAGCAGTTAACCCAACCAACCTAGGACACAGTAGCCTCTTCAATAAGTGGTGCTTGGAGAACTGGATATCCACTTGCAAAATGATGAAAGAAGAGCCATAGCTCTTACCTTATACAAAAATGAACTCAAAATGGATCAAAAACCTAAACATTAGAGCTAAGACCATAAAACTTTTAGAACAAAATGCAGGGAAATATCTTATAAAACTTATAATAAGAGGCTTCCTAGATCTTACACCCAAAGCACAAACATGGAAGAAAGAAAGAAAGAGATGAATGAGAACTCCTTAAAATTAAAGACTTTTGTGATCAAAGAACTTTGTCAAGAAAGTAAAAAGTCAGCCTATGCAATGGAAGATGATATTTGGAAACCACATATCAGATAAGGGTCAAGTATCCAGAATATATAAAGAAATTGTTCAACTCAACAACAAAAAGACAAACAACTCAATTAAAAAAACAAACAAACAAAAAAGACATGAAGAGACACTTCTCAGAAGAGGAAATACAAATAGCTAAAGGCACATAAAAAGATGCTCAATTTCACTTGCTATTAGGGAAATGTAAATCAAAACCACAATCACTTGAATAGTCATTGTCAAAAAAACAGAAAACAATAAGTGCTGGAGAGGATGTGGAGAAAGAGGCACACTTATCCACTGTTGGTGGTAATATAAAATGGTACAATCATCCTGGGGGGCATTTTGGTAGTTCCTCAGAAGTTAAATCTAGAATTGCCATATGATCCAGCAATCTCATTGCTAGGTATATATTCAGAGGGCATGAGGGCAAAGACACAAGTGGACATTTGCACACCAATGTTTATGGGAACATTATTATGATTGTGAAGAGATGAAAACAACACAAACATCCATCAACAGATGAATGGCTAAACAAGCATACACACAAGATGGACTTTTATGCATCTGTAAGACCGAATAAAGTCATGAAGCATGTAACAATGTGAATGGACTTTGAGGACATTATGCTGACTGAATGTAGCCAGAAACAAAAGAACAAATACTGTAAGTTCTCACTAATATGAACTAATATTAATGAGTGAACTTTGAGAATTGAAGCTAAGAACACAGGTTATTGAGAGATAGGGTAGGGACTGGGCAATTGGAGCTGAAGGAATACAGATTGTGTATTAGGACTGATTGTAAAAATTGAGAAGTGGATAGCGCAATATTACTGATGGTAACACAATAATATAAGTACTGGGAATGAAGATGTATTGAGTATGATAGAGGGAGAAAGGCTGGAGGCACGTAACAGGGTATAATTTAGGAATGCCTAGAGTGAACAATGATGGGGATTAAATATACAAATTTCAAAACATTATTACAGAGGGAGAACAAAGAAATGTCAATATTGCAGGGTGTTGAAAATAGATGGTATATGGGAAAAAGTACAATCAATGCAAGCTAGGGTCTATAGTCAACAGTAGCATTGTAATATGCTTCACTGAATGTTACAAAGGCATTTTATATGCTAAAACTAAATCTCCACAGGCAGAGGGCATGGGGAAGGGGTATGGATTTTTTGTGGAAGAAAAGGAAATGTCTTCAGATAGAGTATGGTGTTGAAGGCATGGCTATCTACTTAGGTTGGATTTATGATGTGTGAATAAAACTGTTTAAAAATGGAGAGAGAAACAAGTGCTAAAGAAAATGCAGAGAAAGAGCTGTACTTATCCACAGTTGGCAGGGAAACTGAGAGGTACAGCCCTTGGAGGGCAGCATGGTGGCTCCACAGGAGATAGGCTTGGGGCTGCCATAGGATCCTGAAGCCCCACTGCTCAGTGTATACCAGGAGGAACTGAGGGTGGGTGGAAACCATTGTCAGTAGGAGCTCTTCAGGATGTTCTTTTGGTTTAAAGTGTGGCCCAACTGCAGGGGGTCGGTCCTAATCCACATTCTTGGAATCCTTTATGAGCAGAAGTTCAGACATAGGAGGAAAGAAGAGCCAGAAGTTGAAAGTCAGTGGACCCAGGTGAGAAAGGAGATGGCACCTCCATGCGACATGAGACGGACACAAGCCAGGAACCCCCAGATTTCTGGAATCCAGCCCCAGAATGGCACAGGCTTCGGGGACAGAGCAGTGCTGTCAATGCCTGAATTTGGGGCTCCTCTTCATTGAAGTCACCCCCTCATGTGGCTATTGTCACAGCAGCCTGGACAACTAAACAAGCACTTAGCCTGTCCCTCTATTGAGAAGGTTCTCTTTATTCAATTCACTGGTTAAAACTGCTTATATATGCTGGTAGTATATACTGTCTTTTCACTTTATTTTTGGCCTTTTTGTTGAACATAGGTTTTTAATTTTCATGTAGTGAGATTTACCAAATTTTTCTCTGGAATTTTTTAAAATGTGTTCCTTGCTTAAGTATTCCATCCACATTCCAAAGTCATAAGCATATCTTCCCATATTTTCTCCTAGAAGATGTATCATTTGTCTTCCATACTTGAGACTGCATTCGTTTTCCAGTCCCCTGTGCTCTACCTACCCATCCTCCTTTCTCCACCTGCCCCCTGGCAGCTGCTGAGCTTCTTGCTCTCTGGACATCTCCACCATTTCCAGCCTTTCATGTGGCTGGAATCCCACAATGTGCAGCCATTTCCCTCACATAGGCACTGCATGTAGGCCCCACTCTGTCTTTTGGTGGCTGGGACAATTCATGTTACTTTACCACTAACTAGCATGTTACTTTAATGTCCTGGTGTGCTTATCCACCCACTGCAGGGTGTCTTGGTGGCTTCCCAGATCTGACAATTATGAATAAAGCTGTTATACACATTCCTGTGCAGGTTTCTATGGACATAACTTTCAATTCATTTGGGTAAATATTAAGGAACATGATTTCTGGACCACCTGATAAGACCAAGCTTTGTAAAAGATTATGAGGCTGTACTTCATGAACTTCTATCACTGTGTGCCTGGCACAGGAAGATGGAGAACCCAGCTTACTATCTCCTTGCTGGCATCTGCAGCATCAGGGTTTGGGATTTGGGGGATTATAGCCATTCTCATAGGTGTGTGGGGAGCTCCTTGTTTTAGTTTGCAAATCCTTAATGACATATGATGTTGACATTTTTCTATATATCAGTTTGCTATCTGTATATCTTCTTTGGTGAGGTGCCTGTACAGATCTTTGGCCCATTTTTAAATCAGGTTGTTTGTTTGCTTATGGTGGAGTCTCAGATCAATTTTTTTAAAGAAATAAAAGATTACCGATGGAGTGGAAGCCCTGGCCCCTTTCTCCATCCTGGGCTTCTTCCCCTGAATGAGGTTTGCACCCTTCTCATCCATCTGTTCATAGAAATAGACAGTCTTTAATACTGTGTCCTTCACAGTATTAAATTCCATTTAAATCCATCATACTGCACTATTCTGTAACTTGCTTTCTTTTGCTCAATATGCTTTTTTGGTTAAAATGTGTTCCTATATAAACTCAATGCATTTATTTCTACTATATCATACTCAAAATAATGTCCTATGTTCATATATTACCTGAAAAATAAATATTTGTTGACTATTCTGTTGTTGGAAGCTGCCTGTCTGGCACTCATTGGTTTGGAAGGGACTGCAGTGAGCATGCCGGCTGTGCCCCTGCTGACAGCTGCAAGGGCATCTCCACTTCCCACTGTTCCACCACGTCCCACTGTTCCACCACATCCTGCTGTTCCACCATGTCCCACTGTTCCAGCATGTCCCACTGTTCCAGCACGTCCCACTGTTCCAGCACGTACTGCTGTTCCACCACGTCCCACTGTTCCACCACATCCTGCTGTTCCACCACGTCCCACTGTTCCACCACATCCTGCTGTTCCACCACGTCCCACTGTTCCAGCACGTACTGCTGTTCCACCACGTCCCACTGTTCCACCACATCCTGCTGTTCCACCACGTCCCACTGTTCCACCACGTTCCACTGTTCCAGCACATACTGCTGTTCCACCACGTCCCACTGTTCCAGCACGTCCCACTGTTCCAGCACATACTGCTGTTCCACCACGTCCCACTGTTCCAGCATGTCCCACTGTTCCACCACGTCCCACTGTTCCACCACGTTCCACTGTTCCAGCACATACTGCTGTTCCACCACGTCCCACTGTTCCAGCATGTCCCACTGTTCCAGCACATACTGCTGTTCCACCACGTCCCACTGTTCCAGCATGTCCCACTGTTCCAGCACATACTGCTGTTCCACCACGTCCCACTGTTCCAGCACGTCCCACTGTTCCAGCACGTACTGCTGTTCCACCACGTCCCACTGTTCCACCACATCCTGCTGTTCCACCACGTCCCACTGTTCCACCACATACTGCTGTTCCACCACGTCCCACTGTTCCAGCACATCCTGCTGTTCCACCACATCCTGCTGTTCCACCACGTCCCACTGTTCCAGCACATACTGCTGTTCCACCACGTCCCACTGTTCCAGCACATACTGCTGTTCCACCACGTCCCACTGTTCCAGCATGTCCCACTGTTCCAGCACATACTGCTGTTCCACCACGTCCCACTGTTCCAGCATGTCCCACTGTTCCAGCACATCCTGCTGTTCCACCACGTCCCACTGTTCCAGCACATACTGCTGTTCCACCACGTCCCACTGTTCCACCACGTCCCACTGTTCCAGCACATACTGCTGTTCCACCACGTCCCACTGTTCCAGCATGTCCCACTGTTCCAGCACATACTGCTGTTCCACCACGTCCCACTGTTCCACCACGTCCCACTGTTCCACCACATCCTGCTGTTCCACCACATCCTGCTGTTCCACCACGTCCCACTGTTCCAGCACATACTGCTGTTCCACCATGTCCCACTGGTCCTCCACATCCTCCATGTCCCGCTGTTCCAGCACATACTGCTGTTCCACCACGTCCCACTGTTCCACCACATCCTGCTGTTCCACCACATCCTGCTGTTCCACCACGTCCCACTGTTCCAGCACATCCTGCTGTTCCACCACGTCCCACTGTTCCAGCACATACTGCTGTTCCACCACGTCCCACTGTTCCAGCACATACTGCTGTTCCACCACGTCCCACTGTTCCAGCATGTCCCACTGTTCCAGCACATACTGCTGTTCCACCACGTCCCACTGTTCCAGCATGTCCCACTGTTCCAGCACATCCTGCTGTTCCACCACGTCCCACTGTTCCAGCACATACTGCTGTTCCACCATGTCCCACTGGTCCTCCACATCCTCCATGTCCCGCTGTTCCAGCACATACTGCTGTTCCACCACGTCCCACTGTTCCAGCATGTCCCACTGTTCCAGCACGTCCCACTGTTCCAGCACATACTGCTGTTCCACCACGTCCCACTGTTCCAGCATGTCCCACTGTTCCAGCACATACTGCTGTTCCACCACGTCCCACTGTTCCAGCATGTCCCACTGTTCCAGCACATCCTGCTGTTCCACCACGTCCCACTGTTCCAGCACATACTGCTGTTCCACCATGTCCCACTGGTCCTCCACATCCTCCATGTCCCGCTGTTCCAGCACATACTGCTGTTCCACCACGTCCCACTGTTCCAGCATGTCCCACTGTTCCAGCACGTCCCACTGTTCCAGCACATACTGCTGTTCCACCACGTCCCACTGTTCCAGCATGTCCCACTGTTCCAGCACATACTGCTGTTCCACCACGTCCCACTGTTCCAGCATGTCCCACTGTTCCAGCACATCCTGCTGTTCCACCACGTCCCACTGTTCCAGCACATACTGCTGTTCCACCATGTCCCACTGGTCCTCCACATCCTCCATGTCCCGCTGTTCCAGCACATACTGCTGTTCCACCATGTCCCACTGGTCCTCCACATCCTCCATGTCCCGCTGTTCCAGCACATACTGCTGTTCCACCACGTCCCACTGTTCCAGCATGTCCCACTGTTCCAGCACGTCCCACTGTTCCAGCACATACTGCTGTTCCACCACGTCCCACTGTTCCAGCATGTCCCACTGTTCCAGCACATACTGCTGTTCCACCACGTCCCACTGTTCCAGCACGTCCCACTGTTCCAGCACGTACTGCTGTTCCACCACGTCCCACTGTTCCACCACATCCTGCTGTTCCACCACGTCCCACTGTTCCACCACATACTGCTGTTCCACCACGTCCCACTGTTCCAGCACATCCTGCTGTTCCACCACATCCTGCTGTTCCACCACGTCCCACTGTTCCAGCACATACTGCTGTTCCACCACGTCCCACTGTTCCAGCACATACTGCTGTTCCACCACGTCCCACTGTTCCAGCATGTCCCACTGTTCCAGCACATACTGCTGTTCCACCACGTCCCACTGTTCCAGCATGTCCCACTGTTCCAGCACATCCTGCTGTTCCACCACGTCCCACTGTTCCAGCACATACTGCTGTTCCACCACGTCCCACTGTTCCACCACGTCCCACTGTTCCAGCACATACTGCTGTTCCACCACGTCCCACTGTTCCAGCATGTCCCACTGTTCCAGCACATACTGCTGTTCCACCACGTCCCACTGTTCCACCACGTCCCACTGTTCCACCACATCCTGCTGTTCCACCACATCCTGCTGTTCCACCACGTCCCACTGTTCCAGCACATACTGCTGTTCCACCATGTCCCACTGGTCCTCCACATCCTCCATGTCCCGCTGTTCCAGCACATACTGCTGTTCCACCACGTCCCACTGTTCCACCACATCCTGCTGTTCCACCACATCCTGCTGTTCCACCACGTCCCACTGTTCCAGCACATCCTGCTGTTCCACCACGTCCCACTGTTCCAGCACATACTGCTGTTCCACCACGTCCCACTGTTCCAGCACATACTGCTGTTCCACCACGTCCCACTGTTCCAGCATGTCCCACTGTTCCAGCACATACTGCTGTTCCACCACGTCCCACTGTTCCAGCATGTCCCACTGTTCCAGCACATCCTGCTGTTCCACCACGTCCCACTGTTCCAGCACATACTGCTGTTCCACCACGTCCCACTGTTCCAGCATGTCCCACTGTTCCAGCACATACTGCTGTTCCACCACGTCCCACTGTTCCACCACGTCCCACTGTTCCACCACATCCTGCTGTTCCACCACATCCTGCTGTTCCACCACGTCCCACTGTTCCAGCACATACTGCTGTTCCACCATGTCCCACTGGTCCTCCACATCCTCCATGTCCCGCTGTTCCAGCACATACTGCTGTTCCACCATGTCCCACTGGTCCTCCACATCCTCCATGTCCCGCTGTTCCAGCACATACTGCTGTTCCACCATGTCCCACTGGTCCTCCACATCCTCCATGTCCCGCTGTTCCAGCAGCTCCTAGCTGTGCTCTCTCCATGGCTGGCCAAGCCTTACCCTTAGGAACAGAATCAGAACTGAAGCTTCTGTAAAGTTTTCTTGTGATCCTCTTGTTATGTTTATTCCTTTTCTCCCCTACATCCTCACTCTTCTCCTGCTAAAGCAGGGGTCCTCAGTGGGATAGTTTTGGCACACCTTTACCCCATTTCTTCATGCTCACAGGATTTATATGTATGTATATACACATGATTTTGTCACTATTGTTCCCTAGTTTAAAAGCCATACTTTTCTTTTATGAATATTTGTTTTTCTCATCTAATAATACATAATGGAAAGTCTAAACCAGGTTAGTAAATATAGACCTGACTTGTTCTTTTTATTACCTTTCTTACCTCACACTACTCAATGTTACAGTGCTACCACAAATTATTCAATCTTCCTTTTGATGAAAAGCTAGGTAATTTCAGTGTTTCATTCAGTTATTACAGACAACTTTTCAACAACTACTCTTGTTCATATACCCTTGTCCACTGGTTCTCTTGGATTGTAAGGTCAAAAGTTGGATGTACTTTAACTTTTTAATAAAATCGCTCTCCAAGAAGGCTGTAGCAAATAATATCCCTACCAGCAATGTTTAAGAATTCCCCTTCTTTTACTCGACTCATTAGGTGTTAACTATCTTTTTAAATGTTTGCTATTTTAATTTTATTTCTCCCAATACTGGCCAGGTTGAGGATCTCAGCAGCCTTATTGTCTGTTCAAGTTCTTTGTTTTCGGAATTGCTTATTTGTCTTCGCTCCCTCACTCCCCTACCCCTGGAAGGAGCTCCTAGCCGGCTGCCCGCATGGGCAGAGGCAGGGTCGCCACGTGCTGCCTCCCTCCGGGCCAACAGGGCCGATGTGCTGCAGGGACTCCGTGAAGTTTCCCCTTTCCCAGGGCCTGTGGCAGGGTCACCAGGCCGGTCAACTCCAGGGTGACACGGAGGGGCTGCCGTGAAGGGCCCGCCCCTCAAGAACACGGATGGAAGGGGATGACGGAGCAGCGCTCAGCCTGGCTCCCCACAAGCTCCGCAACCTGGGAGTCTACGGTCCTTACAGCCGCCCGGAGCCCAGTGGCCAAGTGTGCCTAGCTCTGGGCATCCAGGCAAACCCGCAGCCACATGGCGCAGCAGGACACGTGGCAGTGCTTTATTTCCAGATTCCAGGTCTACATCGCAAAGCTGAGGCACTGTCTTCATGGAACATCCAGGTGGGCATGTGGCTGCCATCCAAAGAAGTGAGGATGTTGTAAGGGCAGAGGGCCCTAGGGGTCCGAAAGGAAGGGTCTGTGAAGCAGCAGCCAGTTTGGAAACGACAGCACCAGGAAGCCGCCAGCCGCCACCAGCCGGCTGAGCTCAGGGAATGCACTGCAGCATCTGGGCATGGACCCGAAGCCAGTGGCCCCAAGGTGGGTGGCCCCAAGACAGGTGGCCCAAGGCTGGTGACCCCAAGGCAAGTGGCCCCTAGCTGGTCACCCTAAGGCAGGTGATCCCAGGGCTGGTGGCCCCAAAGTTGGTGACCCCAAAGCAGGTGTTCCCTAGGCCAGTGGCCCTAAGGCAGGTGGCCCCAAGGCAGGTGGCCCCAAAGTGGCACCCCCCCTCGAAGACTGGCTCTGAGGACCATGGGCTCCCTGAGGTCTTCAATGGTTAGCCCACATTCTCTTGCCTTCAGTACCATTTCCTGATGAGGTGACCTGGCTAGTGCTGCACCCAGACCACATATTTACCAACAATGTATTTGCTACTCCTTTTTCAATAAAGAGGGAGAGGTACACTTGACCATTTTGGGGGTGCTCTAGTATTGCTGCAGAATTATCCTGACTGCTACATCAACTACACTTACCATATATTTTCCCCAGCTATCAGTGACTTGTGACTTCATGATGCATTTTGTGGTGAGATATATAAATATATATATACACCCAGGATTTTAAAATTGAGCTGTAGTTCTCTTTAAAGAACTTATTTTTCTGTATTAATTGTTCCCCCAAACCCCTAGGTTGCTTTTGTTGTTCAAGTTTTTAAGTATTCATAATCTTTTTTTAAGCATTATGAGATAAGGATCTAATTCTGTATTTTTAGATGAATAGTGAATTGTGCCACCATTATTTAATATTGATTAAGATGTACGTTCCTCCTTTAAATAAAATCCCACCTTTATTATGAGATGGATGTTCTGTTCTAGTTCACTAATCTTTTTCCAATCTTATATCCTAACTGTGGTATTGAATACTACTAACTTCATGTTTTGTATCCGATATGGCAAACGATCTATTTAAATTCTCTTCTTTTTCTTTTGTAAACATTTATTCATGCTTCCTTAAAAACTGTAAAATGTGTTTTTTAGCTGGAATGGTACAATGCTTGTAAATTAATTTTAGGAGTATTGATAGATTCTACATCTTCACATCCAGAACATGGTATATCTCCATTTGTTTGGGTCCTGTCCACTTTGATACATTTTTTAATATGAATTTTGTTCATTTTCATCAGATAAGCATGCTAGCTCTTTTAAGAATTATTTTACATATCTCATAATTTTATCATTATTGTGAACATGATACATTTCTATATTCATTTCTAGCTTTCAATATTGCAAGAATAAAGAAAAGCAGTTGATTATTTAGGCTGCATTGCCCACTGTTCTTATCAATGCAGGTGAATTTTTACTAGTCTTTTAAGATTTCCAGTTACACAATTACACCAAGATAATAGAGACAGTTGGGTTCACCTCTAATATTGCCACAAATTGTTTCATTTTCGTTTGTTGTATTACCTAAAACATCCAGGATATGGTTGGACAATAATGGTGATAGAAAGCCTCCCTTTCCAATTCTTAATTGATTCTGATAGAAATAGCTTGTGTTTAGTCATTTAATATTATACTTTAGGTTACATTTGACAAACAGATTTTAAATGTCTTTTGTAGCATCAGTTGATAAAACCATGTAGGCTTTTTATTTTTTATTTAGTTGATTTAGCAATTACATTAATAAATTTCCCCAAATCATATTATTCATATTATTGCAGGAAGAAATCCTAGTTTCTCGTGGTTCATTAGTCTTTGATGCAATAGACTTGCTAGCTGTTTTTGAACTTTATTTGTAAGGTGTTATTAAAGTCATGAAATAAATTGAGGAGTTTTCTTCCTTTTTCTGTGATTCAGAAAAATTTAAATAATATTGAAATTATTGGTACTTTAAAAGTTAGATATAACTCAACTATAAATTTATTTGACCCTGATGCATTTTTCAATTGAATAGTAGATATTTTATTTCCAATCCTTTTTATTGTTTGCTTAAATTTTCTACCTCTTCTTTGGGTTTTTTAAAAGAATATCTTGCATTGCTATTATTTTCACATTTCATGCTAAAGAGTTGCATATAATATACTCATAGTTTTTCAATATTATTTCTTATCTCTCTATGTACTTTTGATGAATAATCCATTCCTGTGGCCTTAATTACCACTATGCTGTTGATTCTCAAATATAAATCTGCTTACAGACCTTTAACCTACTGACTCTTGGACATTTTCAGTAGATATTTACAAATAAAACACAGATTTTAAAAATGGGGCTGTACAGATAAAAAATGTCTAAAAACCCATGGAACAGCACTATACAGTGAACCCTGAGTTAAATCAGGGGCTTTAGTTAACAGTACAATTTAAAACGTGCTTCCACCAGTTATAACAACCACCCCACACCACTGCGCAGTATCAACAATAGGGTGGGATATGGGAAGCCTGCATTTTATGCATGATTGTTTGTAAACCCACAACTTAAAGCTAGGATGTGTGATCATAATTCATCTAAAATCAATTAGGATTCAATAGAATAAAAAAGAAGAAAAGAGACTGTCATATTTCTTAACATGGTAAAAGTAAGTATGGCATGGTCAATATGTGTGTGTGTGTCTTACTTGTGTGTGCTGTGGATCTATAAATATGTTTTTATACATATTTAGATAAAAATGTTTTTATAAAAGTCATGTCCAAACATGGAAGAACTTTGAGAACATATGCTGAGGAAATAAGACAGACACAAAAGGATAGATGCTGTATGGTTTCTCTAATATGACCCTCATAAAGGTATAATCAGAGGCTTATAGCACAGAATATAGGAGACCTAGAGATACACAGAAGCTAGAGAGGGATGAACGGTGAGCTAAAGAGGTTGAACTCCAATGTAAGGGAATAGATAGAGGTGAAGGCAGTTCTCTAGTGGGTTTATAAGTAATAGTACCATATTGAGGATGAGCAAGATTGAAAGGGGTTGTACAGAGCCATGTGTCCCACTGATTAACACTACAAATATAAAGAAGTTCCTGTATGAACTACTTTAAAGGTACAAATCCTGTACAAAGGGTCAATAACAGAGGGATACAGGGGCAAAACTACTATTGCATGCCATGGGCTATGTTTGACGGGAAGACACCAACAGTACCACAGCAACAGAAGGGATACATAATGGGGGGAAGGACAAGAGTTAAGGGGAGGTTTAGATTTTCTCTTTTGTGAGGGTGTGTTTATCAGTTATTTTTTTCTTTGGAGCAATAAAAATTGTCAAAAATTGAAAGTGATGATGAGTGTACAGTTAAGTGAAGACACTGTCAGACATGAACTGTTGGCTTTGGACATTATACATTATTCCAAGTGAAGAAGGGTACAATGACTGAGAAGAAGAATGGTGAGCTATGGTGTATACATATGATGGAATATTGTGCTGCTACAGAAAGGAGTGAAGTAGTGAGGCATGCAACGAAGTGATGAATGATGAGGACATCATGTTGTGCAAAATAAGCCAGAAACAAAATGACAAATATTGTACTGTCTCTTTTAGAAAATACTTATAAGGAAATTGCGGCCTAAATTATAAGCTCTTACAGCAGTAACATTTATTTCTGATCTTTAAGTATTATTTCTTACTCAGAATTACTCAGAATTTCTAGATTCTGAGATGCTGTGTTATATGTGTATAACCTGGCATCTCCCTGGAACTTTGGGTACCTGTGTGTCAATTGAGACTCAGAGTTGGAGTTCTGCAAGTCTGGATGTCAGCATTGCTACATGCAACGGCCATTAAAGAAACCATAAAACTGATCAAGCTTCAAACAGAGATAAGAACAAAGCCAATCAGGTTGGGACTAAGGTAAATTGGAATACAGGGGTAAGGATGATACTGTCTGTGTTGTAGAACTTCACTCACGGTATAAGACCAAAGAAAGAGAAGTGTATTTTGTCCAAAACCTAAATTTTCTGTAACACATAGTCTAACTCAAGCTGTCTAGATAGTTCATTTAAACAACCTAAACATGTATCCCAGAATGAGAATGAGGGCGTGTCATTCTGTAGAGCTTATTGTAATGCCTGGATACATCCCAGGGCATGTTGAGCAGATAATTAAAAAGTTTTGGCAAAGTCCCTTGAGGGATGGGAGGGAAAATATGGAACTATTAAACTTTACCACCATGGAAACCCTGATACCGTGTCAAACATTAGGGGCACCCAAAGCAACAGGCCAAGCCCTTGATCTTGAGGCTTACTCTTTTGAAGCTTATGTAGGTAGTATAGAAGCTTAGCCTACTTATAGGTGTGCTTAAGAGTTACTTCTGGACAACCTCTGTTGGTGCTTAAATGTGGCTTCTCTGTCTCTAATCTCAACTTAGAGTGGAATAAGGTTCCATGCACTTGGGTAACTTTCCAGAAACCTACAACCTCCAAATGGGTCCTGAAATGCTGAGGGCCCAGCCTCTCCAGAACAGTACCACCCCTCACTCCATATTATCAATACCCCTTTTCAACATGAAAAAGTTAGAATGGGTATGGCCCAAATACCCCTAAAGTGTGGGAGAAGGATCAAAGGAGATAGTAGAACATTTCCTATACTGGCAGTTCTCAAATGCCTTTTCCCAATTCATCATTCAATAATACATTTGGAAAATACAACAAAGTGAACTACTAGCAAAGGAAATTTTAAAATGCAAAATATGAGTCCCATGTTTTGAATTTATGTTAAATAAACATAAAATTACTGTCAGATTGCTATAGAAGTTTCTAGGTATTCTCAATTCCTATAATGATCTCATCGCAAACTATTGACAATTAGCTGATGGAGGGTGACTTTGAGTACACTGCCCACTTAAAGAGTGATGCAAGAGCAGGTCCTGCAACTTCCAGGTTTCCACTTCACTAGAAGATGAAGAGGAAATGAGCAAAAGTGTGCCCTGTGTATTAGTTAGGGTTCTCTAGAGAAACAGAATCAACAGGGAACAGTCAAAAATACGAAATTTATAAAAGTTTCTCACATGGCCATGGGAATGTACAGTCCAAAATCTGCAGGGTAGGCTGTAAAGCTAATGATTCTTGTGGAGTGTCTGGATAACTCTACAGGAGAGGCACAACAGCCAAGGCAGGAAGAGAGCCTGTCTCTTCTGAATCTTCCTGAAAAGGCTTCCAGTGATTAGATTAAGCATCACTCATTAAAGAAGACACTCCCCTTGGCTGATTACAAATGGAATCAGCTGTGGATGCAGCTGACATGATCATGATTTAATTCTGTGAAATGTTCTGATCACAACAGACAGGCCAGCACTTGCCCAGCCAGACAAAGAGGTACCACCACTTGGCTAAGTTGACACACAAACCTGACCATGACAGTCCACCCCTTGTCAACTTGGCAGCTATATGTATCAGCTTAAACCATACCTAATTTCTAAATAAAAAAAATAAAATGTCATTTTTTTTTCACCTAACAACTCAACTGTCCTGCATGTAACTGGAAACACATTAAATCTTTCCAGAATAGGGTGCAAGTCCTTGGGTAATATTAATTCATAACTTGGTATCTTACAACTTAAATAGTATAACAGGAACAAAACAGCATTACAGTACTCATTTCTGTAACTGATCATGTGGTCATAGTTAATATTTATCACTACCTTCTTCTACCCATTCCATGCTCCCTTTACTCTCAGTGAGCACTTCAGCTGGCCGTGGTTCTTTGCCTGGTGGGGTGACCCAAACCTTCATTCCTGAAGTTTCAGACCTATTGGTAGTCCTGCTTGCATTGAGGTGTTGCAGCTTTCCATTGATTTTAATCACAGGACATGGTAGTACTAAAAGATGCCATAGGGGATCTCCTATATTCCAAGAAAACTCTTCTTTACCTATAATGTGTAGTTGCAGTCCTATTTAGTCAGGATCAATCATCCTAGACAATAATGTAATCCCCTTCTTGGCTTGTTGATCCAGGGGCATGAGTAGCCCAAAGTGACCAGTGGCAGTCTTAATTACAGCTCAATGGAATCATTATTGTTTCTCCTGGTGGAAACCCTCCCCCTTTTGGAACTAAGACCTGTAGACCAGCAGAGCTCAGCATCACAGGGACAGGAAGCAAAATATTTCCTAGTGGATCACTAGGGGGTAATAGTGAGTGATGCCATTCCCATTTACACTCTTTGATGAGGAATATGTTGTTTCCAAAATCCAAAGAGACCAACAAGGCATTGTGCCTCTTTTTTGGTCATAGGAGGGGCCAGATGCAGCAACTTATCCTTCACCTTAGAAGACATATCTTGGCATGCCCCACAACACTGGACACCTAGGAATTTCACTGAGGTGGAAGGCCCCTGTATTTTTGTTGGCTTTATCTCCTATCCTCTGACATGCAAATGTCTTACCAGTTAGTCTAAAGTAGTTGCTACGTCTTGCTCACTAGGTCCAATCAACATGATATCATCAATATAATGGACCAGTGTGATGTCTTGTGGGAGGGAGAAACAATCAAGTTCCCAACAGACAAGACTATGACACAGGGCTTGAGAGTTGATATAGCCCTGAGGTAGAACAGTGAAACTAGATTGCTGACCTTGCCAGCTGAGAGCAAACTGCTTCTGGTTGTCCTTACTTATAGCTATTGAGAAAAAAGCATTTGCCAGGTCAATAGCTGCATACCAGGTACCAGGGCATATATTGATTTGCTCAAATAATGATACACACCTGGGACAGCAGTTGCAATTAGAGTTACCACCTGGTTGAACTTACAGTAATACCCTGTCATCCTCCAAGACTCATCTATTTTCTGCACAGGCCAAATAGTAGAGCTGAATGGGGATGTGCTGGGAATCACCACCCCTGCATCCTTCAAGTCCTTAAGAGTGGTAGTAATCTCTGCAATCCCTCCAGGAATCTGGTATTGCTTCTGATTTACTATTTTCCTAGGGAGAGGCAGTTATAATGGCTTCCACTTGGCCTTTCCCACCATGATAGCCCTCATTGCATGAGTTAGAGAGCCAAGGTGGGGGTTCTTCCAGTTGCTCAGTATGTCTATTCCAATTATACATTCTGGAACTGGGAAAATAGCTAAAGAATGAGTCCAGGGGCCCACTGGACCCACTGTTAGATGGACCTGAGATAAAACTCCATTGATCACCTGGCCTCCATGAGCCCCCACTCTGACTGGTGGACCAGAATGACATTTTTGGTCGCCTGGAATTAATGTCACTTCTGAACCAGTTTCTAATAATCCCCCAAATATCTAATCATTTCCTTTTCACCCAATGCACCCTGGTAAAAGACTGTTAGTCTACTTGGAGGAAGATTAACAGTATAAATTTGTGGCAGTGTAACAGGGTTCTCTCCCAAAGGGACCTGGCCTCCCCTTCATTCAAGGGGCTCTGGGTTGGTAAACTGTCCCAAGTCTGGAAGCTGATTAAGGGGCCATAACTCTGTGTTTTTATAATTCAGGTTAGACTTCTGTTCACTTGACCTAGAACTCTTGTGTTTATACAGCTAGAACAAGAATTTAGTAGACTACCCTTCTATTGTATTTCTAGGTACCCCCTGATTTACTAGCCAATGTCACAAATCTCTGAAAGTCATGTAATTTTGACTCCTGCTTTGAGTTTTTTATCTATTATAATAGCCACCTCTACCTTGTCTTTGGCAATTAAGTGCTGCCACCTGGTTTCTGCCAACTTTGGATCCCATAATCTCCATTTTGTTTAAGGATTCCAGCTCAGTGACAGCAGTTTCTACAGTAATATCTGACCTACAGAGAAGGGCAAATACAGAGCTCTTCAGGGATGATGGTGCTAGTCTCACAAATTTATTTCTCACTGTTCTGGTAAAAGGTGCATCTTCTGGACATTCCTGGGTATAAGAGCAGGCTTTGTATGATGAATCCACTCTAATGTTCCAATCTCTCTGAGCCTCTGGATCCCCTCATATAAATTATACCAGGGCAGTTCTGGCATTTCAGCCTCAGGTAATGTCAGCCACCTTTTGATCCATGTTTGAACCAATCATCCAAACAAACTGTTAATACCTTTTCTAACCCCTCAAGCCATAACATTGAATGCATAATCTCTGCTCAGTGGGACTATATCAATAAATTCAGCCTGATCCAGCCTTATATTCTTCCCACCATTACCCCACACCCTTAAAATCATTTGCCACACATATCCCTCTGATTTCTATCTATATACAGTGAAAAACTCACACAGTTCTTTTGGAGTATAATGTACCTCCTCATGTGTGATGTTTTGTACTGCACCTTTAGGGTCCTGTTGGGACTTTATTCTAGTTGTAGGTCTGGAAGAAATGAGGGGTAGTGGGGGTGGATCATGAAAAGAATTAGAAATATCTTCCAAGTCATTTGCTTCAGGGCATTCATTTGTAGTTTCATCTGATGAAACAGGATTTATCACTCTAGGATAATCCCTTCAGGAGGAGGTTGAGTGACCAACTCCTCAAGGTAGGCTGGAGGTGGGGCAGCTATGTTCTCAGGGCAGACTATTACAAGGTTATCTAGAGAAGACTCAATATGACCTAGGGTTTCAACCTCACCCCTGACATCATTATCAACCCATATGTCACCATCTCATTTTTCAGGGTCCCACTTCTTTCTAATCAATGCCCTCACTTCAATGGCAGACACCATGCAACAATGAGATTTCAGTTTATGTTGTAAAGTTGCTACTCTAACAATAAGATTCTGAGTCTTATTTGCAGAGATCTCAAGTCTACAGCTACAGGAAATAAGGTTTTCCTTCAGGATGCTCATAGAAACTTCTACATCTGTTAGACGGTACTTAAGCTTCTCATTTAAAGACTTAAGCCCATCCCTTTCACTCTTTAATGTAGCCAGTATATCTAACAACAACCAGCCAACATCTCTATCCCTCTTATTTCCAAAAAACTTTGTAAAGGTGTCAAAAACATTACCCCTCAGAGCCTGGCTTCATACAAGCAAAGCATTAGGATAATCAAATGATAGTATTTTGACTATCCCTTTTGCCAACTCACTCCGTGGATTTGGGAGTGTCATTCTGATTATGGGAATCACATCCCTTAGTGCCTTTGAGTCCAGTCAGAGTAGAAAACCATTCATAAAAAACCCATTTTTAAGATTCTGTTTCTTAAGAACCACTCTTGGTACCAAGTTGTATTAGTTTCTCCATAGAAACAGAATCAACAGGAAACACTTGCAAATATAAAATTTATAAGAGTGTCTCACATAACTATGAGAGCATAGAGTCCAAAATCTGTGAAGCTGATGATTCTGATGGAGGGTCTGGATGAACTCCACAGGGGAGGTTCACCAGCTGAGGTAGGAAGGAGAGCCTATCTCTTCTGAATCCTCCTGAAAAGGCTTTCAGTGATTAGATTAAGTATCACTCATTGCAGAAGACACTCCCCTGGCTGATTACAGATGGAATCAATTGTGGATGCAGCTGACATGATCATGATTCAATTCTTTGAAATGTTCTCATCGAACAGACAGGCCAGCACTTGCCCAACCAGACAAACAGGTACCATCATTTGGCCAAGTTGACACATGAATCTGCCCATGACACCTTGTCTCTGTCCTAACTGGGCAGGTTCATGGAGCTGCTGTGTCCTGTTCCCAAAGTCAGCATGCCCAATGTATCCAAGGATCTAGCAGAGACCAGAGAGCCCAGGAGTCCAGGATTTGCTCTCACATCCCAACTGCTGAGCCATTTTAAGGTGGGAATAAAAATATTTAGGGCCCCTTTAAAGCCAGCTTGTAGAAAGGAGCATCCTTGAGGATCTGTGTCCTGAGCATGCCAGAACAGCCTTGGTCTGTATTCTACACTCTCTCCCACCAGGCTGCAGCAGCACCATCAGGCTCTCATCCCTCCACTGCATGGCCCCCAGGCTGCAGCAGCATCAGGATCTCATACCTCCAGTGAATGTCCCCCAGGATGCAGCAGCACCATCAGGTTCTCATCCCTCCACTGCATAACCCCCAGGCTGCAGCAGCATCAGGATCTCATACCTCCAGTGAATGTCCCCCAGGATGCAGCAGCACCATCAGGCTCTCATCCCTCCACTGCATGGCCCCCAGCCTGCAGCACCATCAGGCTCTCATCCCTCCATTGGATGCCCACACAGTCCACTTTTGTTCCCCTTAAGCCCTCCTGTGGCCTCCATGCTCTCAACACAATGTCACAATGGCTAATCATGGTACAATGAGACTCCCTTGGCTGCCTCTCCAGTTATCCCTGGAACTCTACCACACTCAGACACATTCAGGTCATAGAAACTTGGAAGCCATCTTGAAGTGGCTTCTACCAGGTGAAGGTGGGTGAAATTCATGCAACAGCATGAATAATGAGTAGAAGGGATTGAAACACACCAAAGACATTTAAATCCATGAGTGCATAATGCTTTAAAAATGTATTGGAACCTCTAAAGCATTAAGCTAAGCCAAAGAAGCTGGACACAATAGATCACTTATTCTATAACTCTATTGATGGCTAACATGCATAGTAGATAAATGGGTGGAGACTGAAAGCAGACTGGGTGAAGGGCAAGGGAGAGAAACTGTTCAATGGGTAGGAGGTTTCCCTTGGAAGTGATGGAAATGCTTTGGAATGAGATAGAAGTGGTGGTTGCACAGCATTGTGGAAATATTAAATGCCACTGAATTGTTCACTTTTAAAGTGGTCAATTCTATGTTATGTGAGTTTCACTTTGTGCTGGTTTGAAACAGTTACATATCCCAGAAAAGCCATGCTCTTCTAACCCAGTCTTGTGGGGCATACCTACTGTTAGGTGAGACCTTTAGATGAGGCTGTTTCCCTGGAGACATGGCCCACCATCTAAAGTGGGTGCTAATCCTTTCCTGGAGCCCTTTATGAGAGAGAACTCAGAGCCAGTATGGAGAGCAGAGATGGAACTGAGACCCAGATGTCTGGAGATGCAGAAGGAGCTGAGAGAGCTGTTAGAATCCAGAAGCCAGGAAAGAAGCCCAGCAGACATTGCCATGTGCCTTCCCACATGACAGAGAAACACTGAACATATCAGCCTTTCTTCAAAGTCAGTGTATCTTTCTCTGGATGCCTCAATTTGGACATTCCCATAGCCTTAGAACTGTCAATTTGTAGCCTTATAAGTTCCCTTTATAAAAGCCAATCCACTTCTTATATATTGCATTTCGGCAGCTTTAGCAAACCAAAACATGCTTCATGAAATTATTTTTTTTTAAGTAAACTGTTTGAAGACTGCATTTTTTAAAAAGTGTCAGTAGCCTTTGGAGGACAGTAGAGAACTTACTCATTATTCTGAAAGTGGTTGAATAGAGGAAAGACTCAGCTTTTATCCTGCCTTTGTTGTACAGACTTACCTCAGGGCAACCAAATAAATGGGGAGAGAATGTTTTCCTTTATATTATTATTTCAGTGAATAAATGAAGAAAGCATGTCACCTGTTTGCAGCCACTGAGGGAACAATGTCTGGGCAATGAGCCTGAAGGGAAATATTCTTACCACAATGCAAACCTGAGTCTAATCAAGCCTCTAGCTCTAACTGTAAGTTTCAGGAAATAGAGAGTGTATGAAAAGTACCATGCATAGTAAGGGGCTAAAGGCAGCAAAATCCAGAATACAGGATACTCTATAAGTTGAGCAATCCAATATCAATAAAAGACTCAGGAAAAATATGAGAGAGGGAGGTAAAAATCAATAGATTAAGATACACTGAAGTGATGCATCAATCATATGTCATTTGCAGATCTTATTTGGATTCTGGATTTGAATAAACAAAAAAGAAACATATTAGTAAGAGAGTTGAAAAGATTTCCTCATTGGATGTTGACAGCACTAGGTAAGTCTGGACAATTATATTATAGGACAGCAGTAGTGTGAAAAGTCATTTTAAGACCCTTCCCTTCTGAGATGGTACTAAAATGCTCCACAAAACCAGGTCATGCCTGGGCTTGCTGCAGATTCCACTCAGGGGTGGGGGTTAGGTGGCAAACAGGTACTCAGAGTTGACCAGAGCAAGTCCACACAGAGACTGGGTGTGGCTCCACAGGGGCCGTGGTCCTGCTCATGTTTGCATTTTCATAACAAAAAGACTTTAAAAAATTAAACAACTGTCATTTCAGGGCTCAAACATAACCACCACTGGGAACTTTTTGGCCAGTCTTTTCTGTGACTATAAATATGTATAAATACTTACATATGGTCATATATTCATATATAATTTTTATTTTTAAAAGAAACTGGCCCACCCATACTCTTACTGTTCTGCAATTTTCACTTAACGCTGCATTCTAAGTATCTCATGTACCATTAAGTTTTCTATGATCTTATTTTAATGTCTTCAAATGGCCCTGTTAGACCCCTATATAGCAATTTTTTTTACTGTGTTACCTTATTGTCAGTTATTTGTATTATTTCTACTAGGTTATGATCAATAATTAGACTGCATTGAAATTCCTTGCATATTGGTCTGTTTTAAAAATTATCATTTGCTTAGGAAACTTTTTCTCCTTACTGAAATACAGGTTACCAAAATCCTAAGGCTCTTTACTCTATGCCATTTTGCCTTGGCGCTGCCCATGAGCACCTGTCCTGCACTTATCCCCTAGCAGTGACAGTATCAACTTTAAAAGAAGTATTTCGGCCCTATCTGATTCTCATGTTTCCAACTTTTTTCTATTACCAGGCTAGGGCATTTAAGTCAACTATATAGAGAGTTGTTCCAATAACTGTTATTAAGATTAATTTGAAGACTTTTGAAAAGAATGTACATAATTTATGAAAGCTACAAATCATACCATAATAAAATGATCACTATGATTTAATGAAGACGTAAAATATTCAGATGGTATGTTTAGAAGTTAAACATGCATTTCTCATTTAATCCTGACATAGGGCCCATGAGACAAGCACTATTACTTTTCTATTTTGTAACTGGCTGAAATGAGACAAAAGAGGCTAAGTTGTTTAACTATTCACAGAGCAAATGGCAGCAGAGTTTAAATTTGAACCTAACATCAGATAAGCTCTTAAATTATATCAACAAAACCATAAAACTGAAAGATAGAAAGTTGAACAAGTAAAATAAATTTATTTCACCTTGTAATTAGGTTATGTTTATTCTTCAAATGGCTACTTTTAGTAACAAGTTAGAGAATAAAAATCAGATACAGTTCTCAAAATAATTAATGAGTTGAAAAGAAAGAAAATATTATCCATGTAGCAAAAGGCAGAAACAAAACACAGTAACGAAGCCTCAAAACAAGCAAATATTAAAAATAACTAAGTCTATGAATTACACAGGTAAATATGTAGATTGCAAAATTCTTTGTTATATGACAAAGAATCTCAGATTGGACAAGGAAACAAATTCAAACTTGGTAGATTTTAAAAGAAGCATTCTTAAAGCAAAACCATAGATTATTTAAAAGGGAAAATAATAGACAGTGATACAACTGGTAAACACACACAGGCAAGTAGAGAGACAAACAGGAGCAAAAGATACAAAATAACAAAGAGAAGGCAGTCATAAACATCTACAGACAAAATAAAGCGCTATGAAATATGTAAGATAGAATTATTAGAAATAGAAATTGATAAAGGCACAGTATCAGAGGAGACATCACTGCTCTATCAGTCTTTGGTACATGACAGGAACAATAAATTACCAGTATGGTTTCCCACTAGCACACACTTCCAAGGATCACCCTTCAAGTATGAGCTGTTCCAACTGAACCTCGTAAGTTTTCTAATTAAAACTCAAGATTGGAGGAAGCTTCGAGTTTCAGGCATGGGGCTGGGTGCTGTACACACAAGATCATTTCACCCTTTTAGTAACCTCCCCCCGAGAAGCAGATTCTCAAATGCATAGATGGAAAATTGAAAAGTTGCGTGATTTTGACCCAGTCCCAGTGTGGTGAACCGCAGTGCTCAGATTTGGACTCTTCCACAATACTGCGTTAATGACCTCAAGTGGTCTCCACATTTTAAACTCAGATGTTGACTACCCATGCAGCGTGTGGGAGAGATGTTTGTTTGTAGTTGACCATCAAAGGAACCCAGCATTGATTCTATTTGCTTCCGTTCACCAGAGACAATCTCGTTTCTCCTGGGCTTGTGCCCCTGACTCTCACTTTCCTCAGCAGTTCCTCATTTTGAGTTTCTTCTTCAGTCATGCCCACAAGCCCCCTTTCACCCATCCTCCTCTTAGGTAAACATGTGTGAGTCACAGTACAGACTCCTATTGTCAATCCCACCCTCACCAGGAATCACTGATGTGCACAGGAGGGGGTCCAGTTGTCCATCCATAAAGTGGAGATTAAAGTGCTGTGGGAATTTAAAGCAGTAATACATATTAATCACCCAGTGGAATGCTGGACCACTGAAGGATTCAATGCCAATTTTTGTTACTATTATTATGCTTCTGATCCAAACCAAGCTTTCCTACATACACGCTTTTTTGCTGTTTATTAAAACAAATTTATTTTTGCACTTTATTCACTTTAAATTAAGTAACTTTCTTCCTACTCAATTTTTATAGCTACTCATGAGTGACTCAAAATTAACAAATTCTGGTCAGCATTAACCTTCATTGTCTTTCTTCTCAAGCTTTCTAAGGAGCGCTGCAGAAATGTTCCCATATGGAAACAAAAAGTAATATGGTGTAAACATCATTTCATTTTAGTACATTTAGCTCTAAATCATCACTTTTACTCACTGCATTTTTCCCACCACGCCATCAGTTATTTAATCACTCTCTATTGACAAATATTGGTTCACTGTCACTTTTCCATTATTATAAACACTGCATTGTCTATCCTTATAGAACAACAATGTACAATATGGTGTGATTTTAAAACTGTCAAGCACAAACACATACACATACCCGTATCTGGAAGACAGTAAACAAATAGGCAGGCTGTGTATCCTGCTTTCTATTTGTTTTTTGTTTTGCTTGCTTGGCTGGTTTGCTTTGGCTTTGGCAAAAAGTATGCATTAATTTTAAACACGAAAAAAGTATTTTCATTTAAAACAGAAGGACATTGCATTCCCATATCAGAGATAGGCTACAGCTTACAGAAATGCAGGTCTAATCATAAATATGCAATTGATTAGCTGCTTTTTCTTGAGAGGGTAAGGTGATATGGGTCTGTGCAGACTATATTTATCAGAAGGACTAATTTGAGAATGATTATCTAACACCAGAGCATGTATTTCATTGATGAGATTGATTAGAAGGTGCCCCATTATTGTATGTGACATTAAGAAATAAGAAAATCTTCCAGATAGACTATGATGTCCCATTGATTGTGCAAGTCACCCTGAACCCCATGATGCCAAATGTGAAAATATTTGCATCAAAGACTTGATCAAGGAAAGTATTTACTTCCTGCCATTAATTAACTTACTTACTCATTTATCCAGTGTATAATTGCCTCTTTCAGAGCATATTTTCCAAGCTTTTAATTTGCAAGGCAGTGTCTGGATTTGAGATTTAGGAGATGATTTAAGATGGGCTTTCTATCTCAGAAAGGCAGAGACATAAATCTGTACAACCACAATGCAATATTTTAGTGCTAAATCAGGGCACTGAGGGAGATGTCACAGGAGCAGGAAGGCTGACATGAGTGATACAGGGGTGCTGGGATGCTGATGGGGGGAGCTGGGATGCCATGGGGGGGTTCTGGGATGCTGATGGGGGGCACCCAATGCCTGCCCAGACCCACGGAGGCTGCCAGCCAAGCTGGCCTGGCCCCTGTCCCTGGGCCCCTCAGTCTTACCCCAATGTTAGGGAAGCAAGTGCAGCAGGTTCTAGGAATTCAGAACTACAAGGCTGCCCCAGAGACTGGAGTGATGGTTCAGAATCAGCACAAATGGTTTTGTTTTTAACTTTATAGTCTAAATTACCCTGGGGGTGGGGTTGGGGAAAGTGAGTCTATTAAATGGCCAGAACTTGTGCTCTTGAAGTTCAACAGGCATGGATTGTGTGTTTTGCTGTTCTGTATATTAAGATGATTTATTTTTAATTTTTCACAACTGGAGAAAAGTTCTTGGGCAGGGAAGTGAGAAGATCAAAGGGGACTTCTGCTATTTCCTCCAGTCTCATGCTTGTGTCTGCTTATGCTAAATATCCAGATGGTGTGACTTCACTCCAACCACTTGAAAACTTTAAGGCAAGTAAATTAAAGTATGTAAAGAATTTCAAGTGATTATATGTCAAGAATTACTCACTGGAAAAGACAAATGAAATAAATACTATGAATGAAAAATCAAATCAAAGAAAAACATGAACCAACAGTCATAAAACAAAGGAAAGAAAATGATGAATTCAAGGTGGAATTCAGCAAAAAAAGATAAAAATAAAATGAATGTTCACATTTTAAGTAATTATTTAACTTTATGACATGAGCACTTTGTTTTAAAAATTCAGATAATATAGTTAAATGCAGTTGGAAGTGAATGCTCCTCAATCCTTCTATTAGTACTCCACAGATGTAAGCATGGCTAACAGTTTGGCATATATTTTTCTGAAAAAAGGGGATTGGAAAGGAATCTGAAAGATTAAGCATTTAACCAAAAGAAGTGGGAAAATACACGGCAATTTTAATAAATTCTCCACCTACCCTCAACGACTCAGTGAGTGGAGAATCATAAGCAAAACTGGATAGCAGCTAAAGAACTTGAATTTTTCTTGCAAATCTGAGTATGATCAAGTAAATCTGAAACTTAATACACACACATACACTTATAGCCACATTTAAATATATCAGAATAACTTGTACATGGATTAAAGCTTATATGTAAAAGACAAAATGTCATACTGGCCAAAATAAAAAACTTAAGTTTATTTTATTTAAAAGGGAATATTTAAAATCAAGTATCTACAAATAAATTTAGGTAGAGCCAATGCATATTACCAATAGGTCAATACTGATGTGCATTTGGAATTCAATGTTAAAAACATTAAATGATATAAAACGAAGTAATTTTCATTGGAAAGGGCACATTCAAATGAGGAACAATTGCATAAACCTTCATATAATCAATGACATACCATCAAAGTAAATAAAGCAAATATTTCCCCTGAATTTTATAGAAAATTCACAACAAAATGTTAAATCTTGATTTTACTTTTTTTCTTAGGGGAATGAGACTTTTCTCAAACTTGGCACATGCTGCATGAGGCATGTTTGTGTCTTGGACTATACCGTCATTTTCATTACCTATCTTCTGTGCTCAGCTTCCAGTTAGGACCGCACAGCAGGGAGCTGGCCTTGAGCCACTCCAGGCCTTCCACTGACTTGGGGCAGGGGTGGAAGAGCCAAAGTGAGTTTTCTCTCACTTTTAATCTGAGTTCTGTGTTGACCTGAAATGGCTGGGCTGTAGGTCAGAGAACATAGTCCCTTCATCTTGGATCCACTTCACCAGATTCCAAATTTTGCGACAAGGAGGGTCTTCTTGAAAACTGCTTCTCCCAGGCACAGATGTGCCTCAGCCCGCTCTGTGAGGGGCTGCACCAGTTGTCAGGTCCAACCCAGAGCATCAGCGGTGAATGGGCTCCAGGCCATACACAGGGAAGAAACTTCAGAAGTTTTAGGAACCATACAGGACTTAGGTAAATTTTCTCTGAAATCTTTTTTTTACTACAGGACATAGTGGAAGGTTTAACACAGAGATGGAAAGACACAGCATTTCCTAGGTGGGAGTGGTCAGTACCCTCAGTCAGTTCTTGGTCATCCTTTGAGAAAGGACAATCAGTTAAGGCATCTCCCATCATAGCCCCAGTCTGTTGGTTGGTTTTTTTGTGGGGGAGAGACAGGGGTGAGAACTGGGATGTAAAAGTAAAATTAAATTTAGAAATAAAATTTTATTTAATTATAGGCTTTTTTAACAGAGAAATTTAAGAATAAAGGAGTCAGAAAGCTATTACAAACAAATATAAATATAAATAAAATAAAATAAAGGATAAGGTCATTAGTAGAAATATTGGGCATAATGATAAGCCCTTAGGTTGGACTAGCTCTCACTTCTTTCACAAATATCATCTCAGTTAATCCTCAGCACAAGCTCTGTTCCAGGACTTGTTCTTCCTATTTTACAAGTGGGGGGAGTTAAGGTTCAAAAATGAGGAATAAGTGGGATGAGCCAAGTATGGAACCCAATGACCTGAGTCTGTCATTCCTGCAAGAGAGTGTTCAGGTGCACCGTGCCAAAGAACCAGGGGCTGCGGCTAAGGTCACTTTGATGTCCAGATCCTGATTCTTCCAATGGGGTCCCCTGACTTGTAGCAGTCACTGAGTTATCAATATGATCATAATTCCTCAAAGACTCATACAATATGGGCTTTGGAAGAAGACTGAAGATCCTTGGGCTGTGTCCAGATAAGATCTCAGGAATGCATGTGTGCCAGTTTGAAAGGATTTATGTACTCTAGAAAAGCTATGCTTTAATACTAATCAATCTTGTGGGAGGAACAGTTTCTTCTAATCCCTATTCAGTACTATAGATTGGAAACTTGATTGAGTTATCTCCTTGGAGGTGTGACTCAATCAGTTGTGGGTATTAAACTTGATTAGAGGAAGATGTGTCTCCACCCATTTCATGTGAGTCTTGATTAGTTTACTGGAATCCTACAAAAGAGGAGACGTTTTTAGAGAGAATGTCTTTGAGAACGATGGGAGAGCAACAGAGCAGAGTCATGAGAATGATGAGAGAACCACAGAGTCCACCAGCCAGTAACCTTTGGAGATAAAGAAGAAGAATGTCTCCAGGTAGCCTCAAGAAGCAAAAAGCCTAGAGAGAAAGCTGGCAGACATTGCCATGTTCATCATGTGCCTTTCCAGTTGAGAGAGAAACCCTGAAACTCATCAGCCTTCTTGAATCGAGGTATAATTCCCTGGATGCTTTAGATTGGACATTTCTATAGGCTTGCCTTAGTTGGGATATTTCCACAACCTAAAAATTGTAAACTTGCAACTTATTAAATTCCCCTTTTCAAATGTCATTCTGTTTCTGGTATATTTATTCTGGCAGCCAGCAAGCTAGAACACACATCCCCCCCTGTGATGAAGCAGTGCGAACCTGCTAGAATTTGGCCCATGTTTGGAAGCCATACAGTGCTACTGGTTTTATTAAGATTATGGATGTGGAAATTGCCTGGATAGACACCTAGCACCTCCTTCATGGTCAGCATTAATTCTGTTTTATGATGGGCCAGACAGGGGACTATTTTCTTTATAACTAAAGGGTACTGTCAAGAAAGTGAAAAGACAACCCACACAATGGAAAAAATGATTACAAATTTTATATCTGATGAAGATCTCATATCCAGATATATAAAGAATTCTTACAATTCAACAATAAAAACTTGAAAAACCCAATTAAAATATGGGAAAAAGATTTGAGTAGACATTTCTCCAAAGATTTACAAATGGTCAATATGCTTATGAGATGCTGAACATCATTAGTGATTAAGGAAATGCAAATGAAACCACAATGAAATACCACTTCACAACTAGGATGGTTATAATGAAAAATGAAGGACAATATTAATTGTGAAGAACTGAGAATGCTTGCATGCTGCTGGTGAGAATGAAAAGCGGTGCAGTCACTTTGGAAAATTTGACAAATTCATCAAGGTAGAATTCCCATATAATCCAGCAATTCTCATCCTAGCTATATACCCAAGAGAAATTAAAACACATGATCACAGAAAAACAGGTACAAGTATGTTCACACCAGCATTATTTCTTTTTTTTTTTATTAATTAAAAAAAGAATTAACAAAGCAATTAGAAATCATTCCAATCTACATGTACAATCAGTAATTCTTAATAACATCACATAGTTGCATATTCATCATTTCTTAGTACATTTGCATCGATTTAGAAAAAGAAATAAAAAGACAACAGAATAAGAATTAAAACAATAGAAAGAAAAAAAAAACAAAAACAAAAACAAAAAACCTATACCTCACATGCAGCTTCATTCAGTGTTTTAACATAATTGCATTACAATTGGGTAGTATTGTGCTGTCCATTTCTGAGTTTTTATATCCAGTCCCGTTGTACAGTCTGTATCCCTTCAGCTCCAATTATCCCTTCTCTCTCTTTTTTTTTTTCTTTTAATTAACGGAAAAAAAGAAATTAACCCAACATTTAGAGATCATACCATTCTACATATGCAATCATTAATTCTTAACATCATCACATAGATGCATGATCATCATTTCTTAGTACATATGCATTGGTTTAGAAGAACTAGCAACATAACCGAAAAAGATATAGAATGTTAATATAGAGAAAAAAATAAAAGTAATAATAGTAAAATCAAAACAAAACAAAACAAAACAAAACAAAAACCTATATCTCAGATGCAGCTTCATTCAGTGTTTTAACATGATTACTTTACAATTAGGTATTATTGTGCTGTCCATTTTTGAGTTTTTGTATCTAGTCCTGTTACACCGTCTGTATCCCTTCAACTCCAATTGGCCATTATCTTACCCTGTTTCTACCTCCTACTGGACTCTGTTATCAAGGACATATTCCAAATTTATCCTCGAATGTCTGTTCACATCAGTGGGACCATACAGTATTTGTCCTTTAGTTTTTGGCTAGACTCACTCAGCATAATGTTCTCTAGGTCCATCCATGTTATTACATGCTTCATAAGTTTATCCTGTCTTAAAGCTGCATAGTATTCCATCGTATGTATATACCACAGTTTGTTTAGCCACTCTTCTGTTGATGGAGATTTCAGCTGTTTCCATCTCTTTGCAATTGTAAATAACGCTGCTATAAACATTGGTGTGCAAATGTCCGTTTGTGTCTTTGCCCTTAAGTCCTTTGAGTATATTCCCAGCAATGGTATTGCTGGGTCGTATGGCAATTCTATATTCAGCTTTTTGAGAAACCGCCAAACTGCCTTCCACAGTGGTTGCACCATTTGACATTCCCACCAACAGTGGATAAGTGTGCCTCTTTCTCCGCATCCTCTCCAGCACTTGTCATTTTCTGTTTTGTTGATAATGGCCATTCTGGTGGGTGTGAGATGATATCTCATTGTGGTTTTGATTTGCATTTCTCTAATGGCGAGGGACATTGAGCATCTCTTCATGTGCCTTTTGGCCATTTGTATTTCCTCTTCTGAGAGGTGTCTGTTCAAGTCTTTTTCCCATTTTGTAATTGGGTTGGCTGTCTTTTTGTTGTTGAGATGAACAATCTCTTTATAAATTCTGGATACTAGACCTTTATCTGATATATCATTTCCAAATATTGTCTCCCATTGTGAAGGCTGTCTTTCTACTTTCTTGATGAAGTTCTTTGATGCACAAAAGTGTTTAATTTTGAGGAGTTCCCATTTATTTATTTCCTTCTTCAGTGCTCTTGCTTTAGGTTTAAGGTCCATAAAACCACCTCCAGTTGTAAGATCCATAAGATATCTCCCAACATTTTCCTCTAACTGTTTTATGGTCTTAGACCTAATGTTTAGATCTTTGATCCATTTTGAGTTAACTTTTGTATAGGGTGTGAGAGATGGGTCTTCTTTCATTCTTTTGCATATGGATATCCAGTTCTCTAGGCACCATTTATTGAAGAGACTGCTCTGTCCCAGGTGAGTTGGCTTGACTGCCTTATCAAAGATCAAATGTCCATAGATGAGAGGGTCTATATCTGAGCACTCTATTCGATTCCATTGGTCGATATATCTATCTTTATGCCAATACCATGCTGTTTTGACCACTGTGGCTTCATAATATGCCTTAAAGTCAGGCAGCGTGAGACCTCCAGCTTTGTTTTTTTTTCCTCAAGATGTTTTTAGCAATTCGGGGCACACTGCCCTTCCAGATAAATTTGCTTATTGGTTTTTCTATTTCTGAAAAATAAGTTGTTGGGATTTTGATTGGTATTGCATTGAATCTGTAAATCAATTTAGGTAGGATTGACATCTTAACTATATTTAGTCTTCCAATCCATGAACACGGTATGCCCTTCCATCTATTTAGGTCTTCTGTGATTTCTTTTAGCAGTTTTTTGTAGTTTTCTTTATATAGGTTTTTTGTCTCTTTAGTTAAATTTATTCCTAGGTATTTTATTCTTTTAGTTGCAATTGTAAATGGGATTCGTTTCTTGATTTCCCCCTCAGCTTGTTCATTACTAGTGTATAGAAATGCTACAGATTTTTGAATGTTGATCTTGTAACCTGCTACTTTGCTGTACTCATTTATTAGCTCTAGTAGTTTTGTTGTGGATTTTTCCAGGTTTTCGACGTATAGTATCATATAGTCTGCAAACAGTGATAGTTTTACTTCTTCCTTTCCAATTTTGATGCCTTGTATTTCTTTTTCTTGTCTAATTGCTCTGGCTAGAACCTCCAACACAATGTTGAATAATAGTGGTGATAGTGGACATCCTTGTCTTGTTCCTGATCTTAGGGGGAAAGTTTTCAATTTTTCCCCGTTGAGGATGATATTAGCTGTGGGTTTTTCATATATTCCCTCTATCATTTTAAGGAAGTTCCCTTGTATTCCTATCTTTTGAAGTGTTTTCAACAGGAAAGGATGTTGAATCTTGTCGAATGCCTTCTCTGCATCAATTGAGATGATCATGTGATTTTTCTTCTTTGATTTGTTGATATGGTGTATTATATTAATTGATTTTCTTATGTTGAACCATCCTTGCATACCTGGGATGAATCCTACTTGGTCATGATGTATAATTCTCTTAATGTGTTGTTGGATACGATTTGCTAGAATTTTATTGAGGATTTTTGTATCTGTATTCATTAGAGAGATTGGTCTGTAGTTTTCTTTTTTTGTAATATCTTTGCCTGGTTTTGGTATGAGGGTGATGTTGGCTTCATAGAATGAATTAGGCAGTTTTCCCTCCACTTCGATTTTTTTGAAGAGTTTGAGGAGAATTGGTACTAATTCTTTCTGGAACGTTTGGTAGAATTCACATGTGAAGCCATCTGGTCCTGGACTTTTCTTTTTAGGAAGCTTTTGAATGACTAATTCAATTTCTTTACTTGTGATTGGTTTGTTGAGGTCATCTATGTCTTCTTGAGTCAAAGTTGGTTGTTCATGTCTTTCCAGGAACCCGTCCATTTCATCTAAGTTGTTGTATTTATTAGCGTAAAGTTGTTCATAGTATCCTGTTATTACCTCCTTTATTTCTGTGAGGTCAGTAGTTATGTCTCCTCTTCCATTTCTGATCTTATTTATTTGCATCCTCTCTCTTCTTCTTTTTGTCAATCTTGATAGGGGCCCATCAATCTTATTGATTTTCTCATAGAACCAACTTCTGGTCTTATTGATTTTCTCTACAGTTTTCATATTTTCAATTTCATTTATTTCTGCCCTGATCTTTGTTATTTCTTTCCTTTTGCTTGCTTTGGGATTAGTTTGCTGTTCTTTCTCCAGTTCTTCCAATTGAACAGTTAATTCCTGCATTTTTGCCTTTTCTTCTTTTCTGATATAGGCATTTAGGGCAATAAATTTCCCTCTTAGCACTGCCTTTGCTGCGTCCCATAAGTTTTGATATGTCGTGTTTTCATTTTCATTTGCCTCGAGGTATTTACTAATTTCTCTTGCAATTTCTTCTTTGACCCACTCGTTGTTTAAGAGTGTGTTGTTGAGCCTCCACGTATTTGTGAATTTTCTGGCATTCCGCCTATTATTGATTTCCAACTTCATTCCTTTATGATCTGAGAAAGTGTTCTGTATGATTTCAATCTTTTTAAATTTGTTAAGATTTGCTTTGTGACCCAGCATATGGTCTATCTTTGAGAATGATCCATGAGCACTTGAGAAAAAGGTGTATCCTGCTGTTGTGGGATGTAATGTCCTATAAATGTCTGTTAAGTCTAGCTCCTTTATAGTAATATTCAGATTCTCTATTTCTTTATTGATCCTCTGTCTAGATGTTCTGTCCATTGATGAGAGTGGGGAATTGAAGTCTCCAACTATTATGGTATTTGTGTCTATTTCCCTTTTCAGTGTTTGCAGTGTATTCCTCACGTATTTTGGGGCATTCTGGTTCGGTGCCTAAATATTTATGATTGTTATGTCTTCTTGTTTAATTGTTCCTTTTATTAGTATATAGTGTCCTTCTTTGTCTCTTTTAACTGTTTTACATTTGAAGTCTAACTTGTTGGATATTAGTATAGCCACTCCTGCTATTTTCTGGTTGTCATTTGCATGAAATATCTTTTCCCAACCTTTCACTTTCAACCTATGTTTATCTTTGGGTCTAAGATGTGTTTCCTGTAGACAGCATATAGAAGGATCCTGTTTTTTAATCCATTCTGCCAATCTATGTCTTTTGATTGGGGAATTCAGTCCATTAGCATTTAGTGTTATTACTGTTTGGATAATATTTTCCTCTGCCATTTTGCCTTTTGTATTATATATATCATATCTGACTTTCCTTCTTTCTACACTCTTCTCCATACCTCTCTCTTCTGTCTTTTCGGTTCTGACTCTAGTGCTCCCTTTAGTATTTCTTGCAGAGCTGGTCTCTTGGTCACAAATTCTCTCAGTGACTTTTTGTCTGAGAATGTTTTAATTTCTCCCTCATTTTTGAAGGACAATTTTGCTGGATATAGGAGTCTTGGTTGGCACTTTTTCTCTTTTAGTAATTTAAATATATCATCCCACTGTCTTCTAGCTTCCATGGTTTCTGCTGAGAAATCTACACATAGTCTTATTGGGTTTCCCTTGTATGTGATGGATTGTTTTTCTCTTGCTGCTTTCAAGATCCTCTCTTTCTCTTTGACCTCTGACATTCTAACTAGTAAGTGTCTTGGAGAACGCCTATTTGGGTCTAATCTCTTTGGGGTACACTGCACCTCTTGGATCTGTAATTTTAGGTCTTTCATAAGAGTTGGGAAATTTTCAGTGAAAATTTCTTCCATTAGTTTTTCTCCTCCTTTTCCCTTCTCTTCTCCTTCTGGGACACCCACAACACGTATATTTGTGCGGTTCATATTGTCCTTGAGTTCCCTGATACCCTGTTCAAATTTTTCCATTCTTTTCCCGACAGTTTCTGTTTGTTTTTGGAATTCAGATGTTCCATCCTCCAAATCACTAATTCTATCTTCTGTCTCTTTGAATCTATCATTGTAGGTATCCATTGTTTTTTCTATCTTTTCTACTTTGTCCTTCACTTCCATAAGTTCTGTGATTTGTTTTTTCAGTTTTTCTATTTCTTTTTTATGTTCAGCCCATGTCTTCTTCATGTCCTCCCTCAATTTATCGATTTCGTTTTTGAAGAGGTTTTCCATTTCTGTTCGTATATTTAGCATTAGTTGTCTCAGCTCCTGTATCTCATTTGAACTATTGGTTTGTTCCTTTGACTGGGCCATATTTTCAATTATTTGAGCGTGATCCGTTATCTTCTGTTGGCGTCTGTGCATTTAGACAGATTTCCCTGGGTATTGGATCCAAAAGTTTGGAAGATTTTCCTCTGAAATCTCTGGGTTCTGTTTTTCTTATCCTGCCCAGTAGGTGGCGCTCGTGGCACACGTTTGTCTGCGGGTCCCACCAGTAAAAGGTGCTGTGGGACCTTAAACTTTGGAAAACTCTCGCCGTCCCGGGGGGTTCGCTAGCCGAAGCGGCTTGAGCCGGCCCAGGGTCCGAACGCAGGTAGGGTTGCTGGTTGCTGCAGCCCGGGAAAGAGCCCATCCGAATTTCCTAGTCGGCCCTGGGCGACAAGCGTGGTGAGAGGGCGCCAGCGGCAGCGGCCCGCCCGGGAGAGTGCACGTTCCCCGGGAGTCACGGGTTTGGAAGGGGCCCCCCCACCCGTCATTGTTCTCCGCGGCCTGGGGGTTTCCGATCCAATTCTCTCAGTTGGCCCGGGGGGTTGCGCTTGGTGTGGGCACCAGCCGCCTTGGTTTCAGGGGACCGCCTCTCCAATTCTCCCAGCCGGCCCGGGAAGGGGGAAGGGAGTAACTCCGGCCGCTTCCCGCCCCGCCCGGTGAGGCCCGTGCGCCTCGGCGATCTCACCCGAGCTGCTTCTCTCAGCCAGCCAGCCGTTCCAGGATGGGGTACGCTGTCTTTTTTATCTCTGTTGTGGCTTTGGGCGCTTTCTGTATCGTTTCGAGTCCCCTAGTAGCTGCCCTGGAGAAGAAACTAAGATCCGCGCGTCTTACTAAGCCGCCATCTTCCAGGAAGTCCCAGCATTATTTCTAATAGCCAAAAAGTGGAAACAACTCAACTGTCCATGAATAAAAGAATGGATGATAAATGTGTTATGTCTATACAATGGCATATTGTTTGGTTATAAAAAGGAACAAAGCACTGATAAATGCTGCAGCATGAATGGTCCTTGAAAACATTATGCTAAAGGAAAGAAACCAGACACAAAAGCCCACATGTTGCATGATCCCATTTATCCAAAATATGCAGAAGAGGCAAATCCATAAAGAGAAAAAGTTAGTGGTTGGCAGGAGTGGAGACTGACTGCTGGCAGCCATGAGGTTTCTCTTTGTGGTGATGAAAATGTTCTGGAATTAGGTAGTGGTGATTGTTGCACAACTTTGTGACTCTGCTAGTAACCACTGAGTTGGATACTTCTTAAAGGGTGAATTTTATGACATATGAATTTTTTTCCTAATCTAAGGTAGAGAAAAGGATCATAATGTGGAGCAAAATAAGCAAACACCACAATCCCAGTTATATAAGTTGCAGAATGCAAAACCAAGCTGCAGTGTTCAGGGACCCATGCTTAGGTGGTAAAGCTATCCCAAAAATATAAGAAGTGACTATCTTAAGAGGCAGGGTTGTGATTCCTTTGGGCATCTGGGGGTTGGGTTTGGAAGGGGCTTACAGGGGCCTTCTGGGGGCTGACAATGCTGCACTTCTTGGAGAGAGGGTGGTTTTCTGGCTGTGCATTTGGAAGTAACTCAATAAGTTGTGCATTTATGTAGTGTGTACTTTCCTATGATGTCTTATATTTCACAATAAAAGTTCTTTTTAATTTGTTAGAAAAAATCCATGTTTAGGACTACTACAATTTGCTTAATCATTTCCATTTTGTTGGTATTTTGATTGCTTCCAATTTTTCATTGTTCTTAACAACACTGCAATTAACATTTTTGTGCATAAATCTCTTTCCACATTTTTAGTATTACCAACTCAGGATAGATTTTCATATAGGGGAACAGCAAGTCAAAGGATTCAAATATTTTTAACTGATATTATGAAGCCTCAGACATAGTGTGCCTTTCTTGTGTTCCATGTGGGTTATGTCAACCCAGTGCTCCAGTTTTCTCGGCCTTTTGAACTCCAATTCTTTCTCTGTGGGTGTGAGCTGTCCCTGCAATGCACCCATCGTGCTCACAAGCAAGTCGCTGCCCACTCAGGTGCAAGTGGTCAGTCCCAGATGCCTTCTCTGACTGCCCCAGGAGAAGCCCAGCGGTAAGGAATCCAAACCTTGGGGAGCAGAGGCTGTGCAGTTAGAGCAGGGGACAGATATCAGTTTGCATGGTCAGGTTCTCTTGATACATTTGACGTAGATGGGAGGAACCAAAATGATACTAAGGCAAAAGGAAAATAACACCCCTGCCCTGCCTTATCTTCCTACCTACAATGGACAAAAATTCATCAATGAACAAAACAAATGTCCCAATACAGTGTAAACATGTCATAAGGAGTCAAATATGTGAACATTTATATTAAAAAGCTATCATTTTGGCCTATCAAATTAGCAAATTATTTTAAATGATGTGTATTAGCATTACCTTAACCAGCTAAAAGCCACTCTCACATCCTAAGAATGCAATGTACGTGAATCAAAACATTCTAGAGGGAGATTTGAAAGTTTGTTTTCAAACATTTTCATCACTAATTCTACCTCTCAGACTATATTTTAAGGAAATAATTGAATGTGGAGCTAAATTTATGTTTGAGAGCAATAACTGCAATACTAAGGAAGGAAAATTTGAAACAATATAAATATCTAAGAATAGGGAAATGATTAAATATATTATGGTACAACCATTTGGGCTACCACAAAATCATACTTTGGAATAAATTCTGTCAATGTAAAATGGTCATGATGTAAATTATATTGAGTTCAAAAAGCACAAGAAAAACTACAAGCATGTGTATGCAAATCACAGAAAGCTAAAAGGTTGATGATTTTTCAAAGAGGTCAGAGAATAGAAAAACATTTTAAAAATCTCAACAGTGAACATGTATGTGTGCCTGGGAAGAAAATTGTTAACACATGGGAATGCTGCTATTCTCCCCAGAAATAGCATGTCAGCCCATGTCATCAGACCAAGAGAATGAGACAGTAGAACAGGATAAAGGACTTTTTTTTCAGGATGAAAAATGAAGACAAGGGGTTCTCTGTCAGACATAGGCAGCTCTCAGGTTAAGGCCGAGGGAATGGGAGCTGTGGCAGGTGATGAGTTGACTGCTGTTGCATGGAAGCCCTGCCAGAGAGGCTGATTTTAGCACAAGAAGTTATGACAGCTTTTGAAAACCATGTCCAGAGAGAATGTCCCTCATTCTTATGAGGAGGCTACAGGGGATGGAAAGCTGTTCACATCCCACGTTGAATGCTGGGAATGTCCAATAAAGCACTTCATGGTATGAACAATTATGGGGGCCCTCTGATAAGAGTTACTGTCCAAAAGAGAGAGAAAGAAGGAGCAAGAGAGTACTTGGGAATAAAGTATTGTGAAGGATTTACTGTTTACTTTTCAAAGAGCCTGAAATATATCTAAGGTGAGCTGTCATCTGTAAAACATTCACAATGGGCAGAAAAGACCAAGGATATACATTTTCCCACATGATGTCCTTAGAGTATTCCATTTTAAAAGTGTTTTTGGAGTCAACATGCATATTGATGTGCTGTACAAGACTAACCATTACTCTAAAATTGTCTTACTTTTATTAGTTCTTTTAAAGCAAATTCTGTTTCCAGTTCAATTAGAAAAAAAAAATAAAACTCCAGGTAACTCATGTATGTAATTTAACATGCTGAATAGTACAAGTCTCAAAGAGAAAAACAAAGGCTGCAATCCCTTGGCCTCCTTTTCACTAAGCCCCAGTTTTGCTGTCATGGAGAGTGATTCTCCTTCCACAGCCTCAGGAGTGAGTGGGATCCTGAGCTTTCAGATAGGCTAGAATCCATGCAAGAGCCCATTCTTGAGCAGATCACCAATGAGACCCATCCAGTTTCCTCTTGGCTAGTCTAGTTGCCTCTAGGCTCCTCCAGTTTCCTGTAGGTTCCTCTAAGTTCCTCCAGGCTCCTCTATGATCCTCTAGGTTCCTCTAGGAGCCACTAGGCTTTGCTAAGCCCCTCTAGTTTCTTCTAGGCTCCTCTAAGCCCCTCTTGGCTCCTCTAGTTCCCTCTTGCTTCCTATGGACTCCTCTAGGCCCCTTTAGTTTCCTCTAGGCTCCTCTAGGCCCCTCTCATTTTCTCTATGCTCCTCTAGTTTCCTCTAGGCAACTCTGCTTTCCTCTAAGCTCCTCGAGGTTTCTCTAGTTCTCTCTTGACTCTCCTAGTTTCTTCTAGGCTCCTCAAGGCTCCTCTAGGCCCCTCTAGTTTCCTCTAGGCTCCTCTAGGCACTTCTAAGCCCCTCTAGTTTCCTCTAGGCTTCCCTAGGTTTCTCTAGGCTCATCTGGTTTCCTCTAGTTTCCTGTAGGCTCCTCTAGACTCCTCTAGGCTTCTCTAGTTTCCTCTTGACTCCTGAAGGTCTTCTCATTTCCTCTAGGCTCCTTTAATCTCCTCTAGTTTCCTCTAGGCTCCTCTAGGCCCCTCTAGGCCCCTCTAGCTTTCTCTAGTTTTCTCTAGGCTCCTCTAGTTTCATCTAGTTTCCTCTAGGCTCCTCTAGGTCCTTCTAGTTTCCTCTAGGCTCCTCTAGGCTCTTCTAGGCCCCTCTAGTTTCCTCTAGGCTCCCCTAGGTTTCTCTAGGCTCCTGTTGTTTCCTCTGGTTTCCTGTAGGCTCCTCTATGTACCTCTAGTTTTCTCTCAGATCCTCTAGTTTCCTCTAGGCTCCTCTAGTCTCCTCTAGTTTCCTCTAGGCTCCCCTATGCCCCTATAGTTTCCTCTGGGCTCCTCTAATCTCCTATAGCTTTCTCTAGGTTGCCTGGTTTTCTCTAGGCTCCTCTAGGATCCTCTTGGCACCTCTAGTTTCCTCTAGGTCCCTCTAGGCCCCTCTAGATTCCTCTAGGCTCCTGTTGGTCCCTCTAGGCTACAGGTCTCTTCCCTTCTTCATTATCTCTGCTTCTGTGGGACTCACAGTATCTCAAATTGACCCAACACAGTGAGACCAGAAAACTGGAGGAAATTGAATGCAGGTAGGGAAAAGATTGGCTGTGCCAGTGTGGATTTTCTTTTTAGACTGGGGTGAGTTGCAAAGGTGGAGGGACACTGAACATCCAATCATTGAGAGTTATAGTCTTGTCAAAAATAGTTAACTAAGCAAAAATAAATAAAAATATAAATACTCAAATGATAAAAAGAAATGCAAAATGAAATTGTATAATTGGCTTATAACATATAAAGAATTATTTCATGTATTATTAACAAAATATATGCAAATTCAAACTATGACATAATCTATTTTCACCCCACAAATTGACATTGAAAAGGTTGCTAGCACTGAGTTTCAGGGGGCTGGGGTTGGGGAATAAATGTTCACTTTAATAAAATGTTTAATGAGAAGAAAAGTATTGCAACCTTTTTAGAGAGCAATTTGTGATTAACATTAAATTTCTTTAAAATACGCATTCTCTTGAACCAGCAATCCTACTTTTGTGAATTTAATCTTAGGAAGTTATCGTGAACATTTCTAACATTTAACTTTTGATGTAAGAATGTCTTTGACAGAGTTTTAAAAATGCAGTTACATTGAGATATATTCACATACCGTATAATCAGTAGACAATCAGAGGTTCAGAGTATCATCACATAATTGTGCATTCATCACCACAATCAATTTTTGAACATTTCATTACTCCAAAAATTAAAGGTAAGAATAAAAATTAAAATGAACAACCAAACATCCTATACCCTTATTCTCCCATATTATTTATTTATTTTTGTCTTCATTTTTTTCTCATCTATTCATTCCCTGGATAAAGGGAGTATCAGTCACAAGGTTTTCACAGTCACACAGCCACACCATGAAAGTTGTATAGTTAAACAATCAAATTCGAGAATCAAGGTTACTGTATTCCTATTCAACAGTTTAGGTATTTCCTTCTAGATATTGTAATACACTACAAACTAAGAAAGAATATCTATATAATGCATAAGAATAAACTCCAGAATGAATTCTCTATTCTATTTGGAATCTCTCAGCCACTGAAACTTTATTTTGTCTCATTTCTTTCTTCTCCCTGTTGGTCAAGAAGGCTTTCTAAATCCCTTGATGCCATATTCCAGCTCATCCCAGAATTTCTGTCCCACATTTCCAGGGAGATTTACACCCCTTGGAGTCATGTCCACATAAAGAGAGGGCAGTGAGTTCACCTGCCAAGTTGGTTTAGAGAAGGGCCACATCTGAGCAACAAAAGAGATTCTCTGGAATGACTCTTGGGTATAATTATCAGTAGGCTTATCTTCTCCTTTGCAGGAATAAACTTCATAGGGGTGAGTCCCTAGACTGAAGGCTTAAATTGGTTGTCCCCGCTGCTTGTGAGAATATCAGGAATTCCCCAGGTGGGGAAGTTTAATATTTTCTCCTTTCTCCCCAGTCCCCAAGGGAACTTTGCAAATACTTTTTTGTTCTCTGCCTAAGTGACTCTGAGATATATTGTGGCATCACACTTACCTGAACAAACCAATAGGATTTCATATCCTATTCAAGATTCCACGGAATTGTGGTATTCAGGTAAACTGATCATACAAGTTAAATTAGATAGCATGCTACAGAAAATATCAATTTGCACCAAATGAACATGTCTTCCTTTGGTCTAACAAGGAAATTGAACTTTTAAAACACAGTCAATATTTCCTTTTTTAGTCTGATTTACTTTAGCCCTAACTAGATCAACTTCATTCATATCTCTAATTGAAATCTGATCTCTTTTTCAACTCCTGTGTGGGGTACTGCTGACATTCATAGCCGCAGGACTTTAGCTCTTGGTTTCAGGTATCACACAGATACCCAAAATTTTAGGGAATGACCAAGTTACTCACAATGAGTTTAGCATCTCAGAATTTTGGAATAAGAGTGACTGTTGTAGGAGATTACAGCAGAGGATCCTTTACAGTAAACCTTCTCTTGATAAGTTATGCTTTCTAATTCAGAGTCTCAGAGTTTGCACAATATAACTAGCTCATGTTAGTGAGGTGTTATAATATTTGTCTTTTCAGTTCTGGCTTATTTCACTCAACATACTGCTCCCAAGATTCATTAACCAAGTTGCATGCCTCACAACTTCATTCCTTCTTGCAGATGCCCAATATTCCATTGTGTGTATACGTCACTGTTCATCAGTCTATGTAACCTTCCTTCATCAGTCTATGTACCCTTAGGCCCTTGCACATTGTGAATGCTGCTGCCATAAACACCAGTGTGCAAATATCCATTCATGTCCCTACATTCTGTTCTTCCATGTGTATGTCCAATAATGGGGTTGCAGGATCATATGGTGACCCTGTGCTTAGCCTCCTGTGGAGCCAACACACTGCCCTCCAGAGGGGCTGCACCACTCCACTTTCCTACAATCAGTGAACAGGTACATCTCTCTCAACATTTTCTCCAGAACTTTTATCTTTCTGTTTATTTTTTAAACAGTTTTATTCACATGTAGTATAGTTCATCCCAGGTAAATAATCAATGTTTCCTGGTATAGTTATGCATTCACCACCACAATCTACATGTGGACATTTCCATTTCTTCTGCAAAGAAAGAAGAGGAAAGAAAATGAAGAATAAAAAATAATAGAAGATAAAGTGATGATAACAATAAAAAGACCTTTTCCTTATATCCCTCTCTTATTGACATTTAGCTTTGATATACAACCTTTGTTACATTTAATGAAAGATTGCAGTGTTACTGTTAACTACAGACCCTAGTTTGCATTGCATATACTCTCCTATTTTCAATAACTTACAATGTTGATACTCATTTTTCTCCCTCATGTAATAACAGTCTTATATTTGTAACTTTAATCATCATCAAGATCCAATCTAGGTTTTAATAAGTCTTTATCATTATCTTACCTTCTGCTGTCATATATGTTCCTTGCCTTCCTCTTTCAACCATATGCACACTCAGCTTTGTTCAATGAACTTACAATATTGTGCTACCATCAGATAGTATTGTGCCTTCCATTTCCAGTCAATTCTGTTGAACATTCTCTACTCTTTCAGCATCAAAGGCCCAACCTCTACCTTCTTTCTATCTTCTGATAACCTGTGTTCTCATCTTCAACTGTCAAATTTCACTCATTAATGTTATTCATATTAATGAGGCCATGCAAAATTTGTCCTTTTGTTTCTGGCTAATCTCAGCATAATGTCCTCAAGGCACACCCACATGCTGCATGCATCATGACTTTATTCTCATACTTACTGACAGTCTTCATTCCCACACTCTTCTCTAAACCCCTGTCTCCTGCATTTTCCTATCTCCCTGTGATGCTCCCTTTAGTATTCCTTGTAGAACAGGTCTCTTGTTCACAAACTCTCAGTGTCTATTTGTCTGAAAACATTTAAAACTCTACCCCATTATTTAAAAAAATATTTTTATTGAGAAATCTTAACCATGCATTCTATACATAGTATACAATCAATGGCTCATAATATCATGACATAATTGCCTTTTCATCACTGTGATCATTTTTTTTATTATTTGCATCATTTCAGAAAAAAAGAAAATTCATACATACCATACACCATACCCCTTCCTCTCATTGGCCACTAGTATTTCCATCTATCCAATTTATTTTACCCCTTATCCCTTTATTATTATTTTATTTTTTATACTTTTTTTTTTACTCATCTGTCCATATCCTAGAAAAAAAGAGCATCAGACACAAGGTTTTCACAATCACACAGTCACATTGCAAATGTTATGTTTTTATACAATCACTTTCAACAATCAAGTCTACTGGAACACAGCTCAGCAGTTTCAGGTACTTCCCTCCAACCATGCCAATCCATGATAAACTAAAAGGGGGTGCATAAGAATAACTTCCAGAATAACCTCTTGACTCTGTTTGAAATCTCTCAGCTACTGAAACTTTATTTTGTCTCATTTTTCTCTTCCCCCTTTTGGTTAAGAAGGACTTCTCAATCCCTAGATGCTGTGTCCTGGCTCATTGTGCTATTTATGTCCCAAGTTGCCAGAGAGATTTACACCCTGGGAGTCATGGTCCAAGTAGGAGGGAGGGCAGTGGGTTCACCTGCTGAGTTGGCTTAGAGAGAGGCCAAATCTGAGCAACAAAAGAGCTTCTCTGGGCTGACTTGTAGGCCCAATTTTAAGTAGACTTAGCCTATCCTTTGCAGGAATAAGTTTCAGAGGGGTGAACCACAAGATCAATTGCTTGGCCTATTGACTTAATTGTTCCCACTGCTTGTGAGAATATCAGAAATTCTCCAAATGGGAAATTGAATATTTCCTCCTTTCTCCCCTTCCCCCAAAGGGACTTTTCAAATTCTTCTTTATTCACTCCCTTAATTACTCTGAAATTTATTGGGGCATCACACTAACCTGGACAAACTAACAAAATCTCTGCCCTATTCAAGATTCCATGTACTTACTGTGTTCAACTAAACTGACCACACAAGTTAAATTAGGTAATGCACTACCCAAAATATAAATTTTGCACCCAAGAAACATCTCTCCCTTTAGTCTTACACAGAAGTTGAAATTTTAAAATATAATGTTCTCAAGGTACATCTACATTGTAACATGTTTCATGACATTATATATTCTGTCTTCCAGCTGCATAATATTCCACTGTGTGTATATACCACAGCTTGTTTAGCCACTCATTTGTTGATGGATGTTTGGGCTGTTTCCATCTCTCTCTTTTTTTTTTTTTTTGGAAAAAAGTCTTTATTCGAAGGCAAAACAGTTAAATCCACAAGAAACAGTTACAGCACGTGTTGACATTGTATCTTGAATCAGACACATTTGAACAATTCACAGCTACAGGAAATCCAGAACAAAACCAAATCTATTTTACTACACGGGGCTGAAAAGTTGGAGAAGGTATTGCATCTCATTGAAAAGAACTTTCAAATATGTTCCTGTACAAACACAGTACCGCACCAGCTGCCAGCGAGGCCCAGCACAGCCGATCCCGCGGGCGGCTTCCACAGGGGCAGCTCTCCCCATGGAGCCTGAGATGGGTCCTGGCACCAGGGGCTAGAGTGCAGCCTCCTCCGAGGGGGGACTGGGCAGAGGCACTAAGGATGGGGCGTCTCGGAGGGCCTCCCTCTTCCACCTGCAGCTGCTGAGACCTGCTTCCCATGGCGGGTTCTTCCCACACAGCAAGTGGCTGACAACTGAGAAATACCAACGTGTGCAACGAAAAGAATGGAACTAAGGGCCAGTGTGTGTTACAGGAGCTGCATTTCAAACGATCTCACAGGGGATGGTTTTAGCTTGATAGCAGTCTTCTAAAACTAAACCATGTGGGGTGAAAACGAAAGCCCTGTTTAACTTCGCAAATCAAAAAAGGTTTTGTTTTTCCATTTCTAGGGAGTGAGCAGCAACAAGGCCTGGCTTATGTTCTCTTCACCAGCTGCTCAGCTGAGTGGTCAGAGGCCCACCTCTCCTGGTCTCCTCCGGGCCGGCCCCTCCTGGTTTAAAAGGCTCAGGTGCAACTCAGGGAAGATGCCAAACAGCCCTTCCTTCTGATGCCACATGTCCTTCTCTGGGGACAGAGGGCCTAGCACACCTGGCTTCACTGCAAAGGAGAGCAGGGGCATGGGGTCGCGTGGCTGGCTACACGAGCAGCTGGTCTGTGGGCAAAGCCTGGGCCTTCCATTAGACTGAGCAAGCACAGGCCAGCATCCGTCTCTTCCGGCCGTGCCCTGAAGGAGAGGACTGGTGCACGTGAGCCGTGAGGATGAGCTGGGGCTCTCCCACTACTGGGCCGGAAGGTCTAGCAGCCAGCAGCCCGCGTGGCTCCGGGCGCCTACTTGCACTCGTCCCTGGCCTTCACGCGGGCGATGAAGGAGTAGCTCTTGTTCCGGCGGTAGTTCTCATAGGGGTCATCCAAGGCCACGCCCACACCCTTGTACTGGTCCCACTTGTCCCGCACGTCCCCCCCTTGATGGGGTCCTGGATCCCTTGCTCTTTCACACGAAGGCCACCAGACCCGCTCCATCCCATTTTCACCAGCATCTGATGTCCCTTGTTTTCCTCTCCGAGTCTTGAATCTGGGATGGGTGGAGCTGAATTAGAACCCAGACCAGCCGAGAAAGGCGGGCTGGGGCTCCGTGACCGCGACCGGCGTCTCCTCCCTGGGGAGTAGGACTTGGAGCGGGAGCGGGAGCGAGAGCGGCTACGCGAGGAGCGGGACGGGCTGCGGCTCCTGCAGGGAGAGGGCGGTCAGTGTGAGCCCAGGCTCAGGTGAGGGCGGCACAGGGCTGGCCGGCCTGGGTGGGGCTCCCTACCTGGAGCGGGAGCGGGAGTAGGAGCGCGAGCAGGAGCGGGAGCGGGAGCGCGAGTAGGAGCCGGACGACTTGGAGGACCTGGAGTTGGAGCTGGAGGAGGAGCGCCCCCGGCTCTTGGACCTGCTCCGTGACCGCGAGGGGCCGCTGTGGGGAGACGGGGCGTGAGTCGGGGGACAGCCCGCCCGCCCCCTGGGCCCACCCGCAACCTGGTCCACCCTCACCTGCTCCTCTTCTCGGGGCCCTTCCTCCGCCGGGCCCGCATCTTGGCTCGGAAGAACTCATAGAGGCCGTTCTGCTCCCAGCCCTCGCTATTGTGGGGCCTGTCGTGGGATGGGGGGCTGTAGAAAGCTTCCACGGCAGCCAGGAGCCTCTCGCTGGGTGGCATGGGGGGCGAGAGGTGGATGTCCTTGGGGTCCAGTGGCTTGTACTCCAGCTTCACGAGGGGCACCATGAGCCCTGCAGGCAGGTCGAAGTAGGGCACGTTGGGAACCAGACTGGGATCGTCATGGTTGATGTGGGGGGGCCCTGCCGCCGCATGTGGGGGGGCTGCCAGTTGAAGCCGTGGGGGGGGAGGGCCGAAGTCGGGGTGCTGGGGCCCACCCCAAGGCGGGTGCTCGTTGATTCCAGGGTGCAGCATGCGGTGGCCGGGGTGGTGGTGTGGGGGCCCCATCTCGGCAGGGAGGTCCCCCTGGGGGTAGTCGAAGCGGTGGGGGTAGGGTGGCCACTCGAAGGGGTGGCGCGGGCAGTGGGGCGGCCCCCCTGGTAGTGCGGGTAGGGGTGCTGCTCAGGAGGCTGCTCAGGAGGCTGCTGCTGGCCCCAGGGGGCAACAGGGTGGGGCTGCTCAAACCAGGGCAGCTTGTTGGGGGGGATCTGGTCGTGCAGCCCAGGGCCCCTGGGGCCAGCGGCCGCAGGGTCCGGGACCCTCCCGAGGCATTGTACTCAGAAGAGCTGGGCATCTGGATGGGGGGCTTGCTGTCATCGGGTTGGGTGGTTGGTGGGATGGCCGGGGTGGGCGCTGGTGCCGGGGGCAGCGTGGCGGGGGGCAGCACAGCCTTGACTTCTGCCTCCAGCGGGGGTAGCTGGATGTGCTGCTGCTGCTGCTGGGCCAGGCTGCTGACGAACTCCTCGTGCTGCGCCTTGAGGCTCTGGATCTGCTGCTGGAAGGCCAGCTGCACAAGCTGCGCTGCCGAGGAGAGCTCGCTGATGAGCGTCTCCTGGTACTGGCCGAGCCCCAGGGCTGGGCTCTGCAGCTGCTGGATGATGGAATCGTCAAAGTAGCCGTTCTTCTCCCAGAGCTGCAGGAGCCGGGCGATCTTCTGCTGCTTGTCCTCCTCCACGGCCAGGAAGCTGGTGCAGTAGATGGGAACCACCACCTTCTGCAGGGCGGCCAGCAGCTCCCGCGCCTGCTTGCACTGGCAGTGGTGCAGCACGTCATTGATCAGATAGATGAGGTGGAGCCGCAGCTTGAAGTGCACAGCGTCGGCCGTGATGCGGTTCCAGAGGTGGCCAGCCATCAGCTCGCAGTGTGGTGGGGACTTGGCATTGCTGAACATCCAGTTCTTGCCAGCCGAGATGGCGTCCTCGGTGCACGTGTCGATGATGGGCTGCAGCAGGTTGTCAAATTCGTTCATGTCCAGCTGTGTCTCCTCCAGGAGCTTCTGCATCTGCTGCTCTACCGTGTGGGCCACAGCCGCCATCACCTGCTCCTGTAGGAGGGCCAGCAGATGCTGCTCCTGCTGCTGGAGGTTCCACTGGCTCTGCTGGATGAGCTCATCCATGGAGGGGGCCCCCTGGGTGGGTGGCATGGGGGCAGCAGGGGCAAGTGGAGCCTGGGGCAGGGGTGGCAGAGAGGTGGGTGGCTCCAACTCCGGGGCTTGCTGCTTGCAGATGAGCTGCTGCTGCTCCAGCACCAGCTTGCACTTGTAGTAACTGTAGAACTCGCCTCCAAAAAGAAATGAGAATTTCAGGTTGTCCTTCTGCTTCTCCATTGTCATCTTCTCAAACTCGGGCCCATTACGAGCCACGAACTGGGCCAGCTTGTCGATGACATTTCGGAGCTCCTAGTCGTCGGGCAGCGGCATCTTCATGGCTCCGGCCGCAGGGAACGTCCTCTGGCGTCTCACGATCGCCGACCTCCATCTCTTAATAATCATAAATAATGCAGCTATAAACAATGGTGTGCAAATGTCCATTTGTGTCCTTGCCCTCATGACCTCTGAATATATACCTAGCAATGGGTTTGCTCGTCATGTGGCAATTCTCTATTTAACTTCCTGAGGAATTGCCAAACTGCCTTCCAGAGTGGTTGTACCATTTTACATTCCCACAAACAGTGGACAAGTGTGCCTCTTTCTCCACATCCTCTCTAGCACTTTTTGTTTTCTGTTTTTTAAATAATAGCCATTCTAGTGGGTGTGAGATGATATCTCATTATGATTTTGATTTGCTTTTACGTAAGAGTTTGGTTGCTATTGTAAATGGATTTTTTTCTTGATTTCCTCCTCATATTGTTTATTACTAGTGTATAGAAACATTACTGATTTTGGGGTGTTGATCATGTACCCTGCCATTCTGCTGTACTCATTTATTAGCTCTAGTAGCTTTGCTACAGATTTTTTGTGGGATTTTTTATATATAGTTTCATATCATCTGCAGACAGTGAAATTTTTACTTCTTTCTTTACTATTAGCATGTCTTTTTTTCTTGTTAATTGTTCTGGGTAGAACACCCATTACAATGTTGAATAACAATGGTGACAGTGGACATCTTTGTTTTGTGCCTGATCTTAGAGGGAAAGCTTTTACTTTTTCCCCATTGAAGATGATGTTAGCTGCGGGTTTTTCATACATTTGCTTTATGATGTTGAGGAAGTTCCCTTCTATTTCCATCCTCAGAAGTGTTTTCATCAAGGAAGGATGTTGAATTTTGTTAAATGCCTTTTCGGCATCAATTGAGAGGATCACGTTGTTTTTCTGCTTTTATATGTTGATATGGTGTAATGCATTAATTGATTTTCTTATGTTGAACCAGCCTTGCATACCTGGAATAAATCCCAGTTTGTAATGGTGTATAATTCTTTTAATGTGCTGCTTAATTTGATTTACAAGTATTTTGTTGAGGATTTTTGCGTCTGTATTCATTAGAGAGATTGGTCTGTAGTTTTCTTGTAGTATCTTTGTCTGGGTTCGGAATTAGCATGATTGTTGGCTTCATAGAGTGAGTGAGATAGTTTCCCCTCCTCTTCAAATTTTTTGACAAGTTTGAGCAGGATTGTTACTAATTCTTTCTTGGATGCTTGGTAGGATTCACATGTGAAGCCATCTGGTCATTGACTTTTCTTTTTTGCCTGATACTTTGCTGTATTCATTTATTAGCTCTAGTAGCTTTGCTATAGATTTTTTTTGGGGGGGGAGCTTTTTGTTGACTAATTCAATTTATTTACTCGTGAATGGTTTGTTGAGGGCATCTATTTTTTCTTGAGCCAATGTTACTTGTTTATGCATTTCTAGGAAGTTGTCCATTTCAATATACATTGTCTAGTTTATTAGCATATGGTTGCTCATAGTATCATCTCATTACCTCCTTTATTTCTGTGGGGTCAGTGGTTATGTCTCCTCTTCCATTTTTAATTTTATTTATTTGCAACCTCTCTCTCTCTCTCTCTCTCTCTCTCTCTCTCTCTCTCTCTCTCTCTGTCTCTGACAACCTAGCTAAGGATCCATTGATTTTATTAAGTTTTTTTTAAAGAACCAACTTCTGGGTTTGTTGATTTTCTTGATTGTTTTCATGTTCTCAATTTCATTTATTTCTACTCTAATTTTCATTATTTCTTTCCTATTGTTTGTTTTGGGGTTAGTCTGCTGTCCTTTCTCTATTCTTCCAAGTGGACAATTAATTCCTTGGTTTTTACTCTTTCTTCTTTTTTAGTATAGACATTTAAGGCAATGAATTTCCCTTTTAGCACTGTCTTTGCTGCATCCCATACATTTTGATATGCTGTGCTTTCATTTTCATTTGCCGGAAGATAGTTACAGATTTCTCCTGTAATTTCTTCCTTGACCCACTGGTTATTTAAGAGTGTGTTGTTGAGCCCCTATATATTTGTGAATTTTCTGGCTCTCTGCCTGTTATTGATTTCCAACTCCCATTAAGATCTGAGAAAGTGCTTTGTATGATTTCAATTTTTTCAATTTATTGAGACTTGCTCTGTGACCAGCACATAGTCTATCCTTGAAAGCAATCCATGAGGACTTGAGAAAAATTTGTCTTCTGTTTTTGTGGGGTGAAATGTCCTGTAAATGGACTTTTAAGTCTAGTTCATTTATTGTATTATTCAAATTCCCTGTTTCTTTATTGATCTTCTGTCTAGATGTTTTGTCCATTGATGTGAGTGGGGAAATGAAGTCTCCAACTATTATGATAGAGATGTCTATTTCTCCCTTCAGGTTTGTCAGTGTTTGCCTCATGTACTTTGAAGCACTCTGGCTTAGGGCATAAATATTTATACTTTTTATGTCTTCTTGTTAAATTGTTCCTTTTACTAATACCTAGTGTCCTTCTTTATCTCTTTTAGTTGTTTTAATTTAAAGTCTAATCTATCAGATATTAGCATAGCTGCTCCTGCTCTTATCTGATTGTTGTTTGCAAGACATATCTTCTCCCGAATTTTCACTTTCAGCTGATTTTTGTCCTTAGGTCTAAAATGAGTCTCCTATAGACAGTGTTTAGATCTGTCCTGTTATTTAATCCATTCTGGTAGTCTATGTCTTTTGCTTGGTGAATTTACCCCACTATCATTTAGTGTTATTACTGTAAAAGCAATACTCTCTTCTATCATTTTGTGTTTTGCATTTTATATGTCATATCTAAGTTTTTTTTTTCTCTTTATGTTTACTGGTGGATCTCTCTCTCCTGCTTTTTCATATCTACCTATAGGCTCCCTTTAGCATTTCTTGCAGAACCAGTCTATTGGTCCCAAATTCTCTCAGTGATTGTCTGAAAATGCTTTAATCTCACCCTCATTTTTAAAGAACAATTTTGCTGGACATAGAATTCTTGGTTGGCAGTTTTTCTCATTTAGAATCTTAAATATATCATACCTTTATCTTCTCACCTCCATGGTTTCTGATGAGAAATCCACACAGTCTTTTTGGGCTTCCCTTGTGTGTGATAGATCACTTTTCTCTTGCTGCTTTAAAAATTCTCTTTCTTTTTGACATCTGAAAATATGATTAGTAAGTGTCTTAGAGTATGTCTATTTGGATCTATTCTGTTTGGGGTATGCTGCACTTCTTGGATCTGTAATTTTATGTCTTTCATAAGAGCTGGGAAATTTTCAGTGATCATTTCCTCCATTAGTCTTTCTCCTTCTTTTCCCTTCTTTTCTCTTTCTGGGGCACCCACAACATGTATATTTGTGCACTTCATCCTGTTATTCAATTCCCTGAAACCCTGCTCATATTTTTCCATTTTTTCCCTATATTTTCTTTTGTGTGTCAGATTTCAGATGTCCAATCCTCTAGTTCACTAGTCGTTTCTTCTTTTTCTTTTTTTTCTTCTTCTTCTTCTTCAAATCTATTGTAATAAGTTTGCATTGTTTTTCTTCTCTTCTATCATGCCTTTCATTCCCATAAGTTATGTGATTTGCATTTTCAAACTTTTGATTTCTTGTTTTTGTTCACCCAATTCTTTATATCTTCCCTCAACTTGTTGAATTGACTTTATATGAGATTTTCCATGTCTATTAGAACATCCTGAATTAGTTGTTTCAACTCCTGTATCTCATTTGAATTTTTGATTTGTTCCTTTGACTGGGCCATATCTTCAATTTTCCTAAAATGATTTGTTATTTTTTGCTAACATCTAGGCATTTGATTTGCTTAATTAGTTTATTATGAAGGTTATTTTCACTCTTTTACCTGGGATTTTCTTGCCGGATGACTATTTCTCTATCTGTTCTTTGACATTCAGTTCAACCTATTCTTGATCTCTGGCATAGTTTCTGTCTAACTGATTAGAATTTTTCAGTTCTTATTTTTCTGTTTCTTTCCCTGCCTATATGGAGTCTTTTCTTTTGAGGAGGGTGTCCTCAGATATTATAGACCCCTGTCAGATTTTCTGACTGGATTGGCCTCCCCTCAGGTAGAAAGAATCACCAGCATCAGTTTTCCCTGAGAATGAGACCCAGCAGGTTGACAAACTTTCCTATGAAGCTTCTAGACTCTGTGATTTTCCTGTCCTGCCCAGTATGCAGCACTTGTCTGCCTGCAGCTTCCCACAGCATAAAGTGATGCTTTTAACTTCAGCAGACTTTCCCAGCTGGGGTGTGGATGAGACAAAGTAGGGGCTGTAGGTTGGCTTTAATTGCTTCAGTTTTCCAATCCCTGGGGCCTGAATCCCTTCAAGGAGGGATTTCACTTGAGCTGGGCCCCACCTTTCTCTTGGGAATTAACTCCTTTCCTTTATGGAATTAGCTCCTTTCACCTGACTAGTTACTTTGTCTCTCAGACAAGCTTAATTCCTCCCTTACCTGGGCAGTGCTGGAGCCTAAGAAGTTTTAATTCTAATGATCTGTTAAGGAGTAGAAAAAAAAAGCCTTTTCAGAGCAGGACCCCACTCCTCAGGCTTGCCTATCAAGAGTTTAAGTTGGTTCATGGCCCTATGCATCTCCAGGCTCTATGTGCCCCCTTTAATTAGGGTCTCATTCTTTTCCTTATCTGTTCTTCTGTGTAGGATTTCAGATGTCTTGTTCTCTAGTTCCCTACCCCTTTCTTGTGCCTCTTCAAATCCACTGTTGTAATTCTCCATTGTGTTTATCTTTGTCTATACTAAATCCACTGCTGTAATTCTCCATTGTGTTTATCTTCTTCTATACTATATCTTTCATTCTCATAAGTTCTGTCATTGTCTTTTCAAGCTTTTAAATTCTTTTTATGGTTGCCTTATGTCTTCTTTATGTCCTTCCTCTCTTTTGTCATTTCTTTCTTCAACTCACTGCTTTGATTTAGAATGTATTTAATTAGTTCTTTCAACTCCTGTATCTTGTTTGAAGTGTTAGTTTGTTCCTTTCACTGGGCCATATCTTCATTTTTCCTCCTATAACTCATAATTTTTTGCTGATATCCAGTCATCTGATTTCCCTGATAAATTCATTCTGCAAGTTGTTTTCACTGTTTTAACTAGGGTTTTCTTATTGGTTAGTGCACGGGTTTGAAAGAATTTATGTGCCCTAGAAAATCCATATTTTAATCTTAACCAGTCTTGTGGGAGCAATTATTTCTTCTAATTCCCATTCAGAATTATAGGCTGGAAACTTAATTGGGTTATCTCCATGGAGATGTGACTCAATCACTTATGGGTATTAAACCTAATTAGGTGGAGTCATGTCTCCACCCATTCTACAAGGGTCTTGATTAGTTTGTTGGGATTCTATAAAAGAGAAACTTATTCTAGGCCTTTAGCAGAGCTTCTGTTTGAATGAACAGAATTTTTTGGCTCTTGTTTTTCTGGTTCTTGCCCTGCCTATATGGAACCTTTTTTGAAGAAGAAAAAGGAGGAGGAGGAAGAGGTGGAGGAGGAGGAGGAGGAGGTCTCCGCATATCTGATTGACCCCAATCACACTTTCCCAGACCAGACAGCCCAGGTCTAAGAGGAAGATTTGACCAAGGGTCTCTGACGGTGAAACCCACAGGTGGTTGACTTTCCTGTGGAGCCTCTGTACTCTGTTTTTCCTGTCCTGCCCACAGGTGGCACTTGTCAGCCCGCAACTCTCCACCAGTGTAAAGTGATGTGTAGTCCTTAATTCTTAGCAGACCGTGTCCCTGCCAGGCGGGTGGTTCAGACAGAGGCTCAGGTGGAAGACAAGCTTAAGACCTTTTTGTCCTCTGGGCCCTGGGGTCTGAATTCTCTTATGAAGGTGGCCATTTGAGAGGGACCCATCCCCCCTTTTCTCAGGAAAGATATGCCATGTAAGGAATTATCTCCTCCATTTGTTAATTTGTCTCTCAAGCCTATCTTAACTACCCTGCTAGACTCTTGACTCTCTTCACTATCTCAATTTCAGTAACTTTTTTTTTAACCTTTATTCCATGGTGGCTTCCACTATCATAGTCACACCTAGGACCTTATTGACTCTTAAATTTACTCTACCTTCTAAGTACTTCTTTCCACCCCTCCTGCTGTTATCAAAATTAGAGCACTGTTATCTTTTATTTTTCCAATCGATTTTCATAGAATGTCAGAATGCTCTTTCTAAACCCACATTGTTTATAATGCTTCAATGACCCTCAGGAAAAAATCTAGACCAGTGACAGTAACTTACATTGCACTCTAAGTTTTGTTTCTCTTTTTAATTTTACCTGCTCTTACCTCTTTGAATGATCAGCTGTTCTCTCCTCTGCCCTCAGTGTTCTTCCCTTCTCTCTTCCACAAGTTAACTCCTACATCTCCTCCAGGTGTCGGGAGCAGTCCTTTCTTCTAGATGCCACCTGAATCTCCAGCGCTCCCATGTGTTCCCACAACACATGCTGCTTACGTATTTATTACTTACCTGTTACTTAGCTGCCCCACTAGACTGTGAATTCACTGGGGGTAAGGACTGTTTCTCATTTATCAAAGTATTCTCAGTTCCCAGCACATAGTGGCCCTTCTCTTGTAAAAAAAAGAATGAATAAAAATGTACCTTTGAACCACTGATTATTTAAGTTGAAATTCTCTTCCAAATGACAGCTAGTGAAGCCTGTCCCGGTAGACTTGAATTAAGAAGATAAGTGTATGTTCCTCATGGAAGTCATGGCCCTTGATGCTGCTTCTCTAAGCTGACCTTCAGGTTACTTGATATCCGTGATAAGATTAGGAGTGAATGCAGAACTGAATTTAACCACAAGATGGAGACTTTATCCTCATCCTGGTAAACATCCTGGAATTTCTGTACAGAAAACTTCAGAATGAAATACATTCGTTAACTTCCTCTTCATGCTCTGACCCCTTCTACAAGGTGGTAAACCTGAGTCTCAGAGTGGTCACAGCATCCATTTCACATGAGTTGTGTTGGTTTGGAGGTATGTACCTCAGAAAAACATTCTTCAATTGAATTCATTCCTGTAGGTGTGAACCCACATAGGTAGGACTTTGTGAGGAGGTCCCTTAAGTTAAGGGTTGGCCCAGGATGGGTCTTACTCCTATCACTAGAGTCCTTTATAAGAAAATAAAATTCAGACAGAGAGACAGAAAGTCACAGCTGAACATCAGTGGAACCTGGAGGAGATGAGAGGCCAGGAGATGCCACCGTGTGTGTCACTATGTTTCATACTAAGGAACAAGGGTGAGCCAACCAATCCCAGAGCTTCTGTTCTCAGAAGAAAAGTGTTGCCTTGGTGATGTCTTGATTTGGACTTCCTTTTAGACTCAAAACTATGAGCCAATAAATCCCATTGTTTAACCTGACCCATTTCATGGCATTTGCTTGAGTAGTTTTGGGAACCAAGACACGTTAAATCCAGAATGCCGATTCTCTAACTCCTCATCTGGTTTTCTTCAGAAAACATCACTTTTGCTTCCTGTCTTCTCTAATAAGATATGTATTTATCCTGCAGTTTGAGAATCACTTTTATTCATGCATGGTTATTTCTGTTTTGCTTTACATCTCACATTGCTGTGCATCAGGCAGGGGGTGATTTAAAATCATCTCTTAGTGCCACCTGCCTGAGTCTATACTTTGCCTTCCTCATAGAGACAAAGAAAACTCAATTCAAACCAACAAGTTTCCATTTGAAGGTACTGCTGCCTGTAGAACTAGGTGCCTGGAGTGCTTGGATGAATTCGATATGGTCTCCACATTCAAAGATTCTCAGATAAAGAGAGGAGGCAGTGAAGCAAATGCAATCATCACCATAAAGAGTCCAGTGTTCTTTATGTCAGCAGAGGAGAGGTGGATATCACATTCAGCTGGAGATCAGTGGTTTCTTGGAAAGTGGATAGCATTTGGAACAGACATTAAAGGACATGGAATATCATAAACCAGAAATGTGGTAAAAGGGTTATGTCAGCAGAGAGACAGCTTGAGCAAATGATGTAGTAGAAAGGAAACAGGAATTTGTGAAATGGGAGTTCTGTTAGCCAGAATGTGCTAAGTCTTGCAGTGGTAACAATTCATCTTGAACTTCTTTTCACATGTGGTCATGCCCAAAGTGTCAGCAGAGCCTTACTCCACACAGCCCCTCATGGAACCTGGTGCAGGCAATCATCTGCAGCTCCATGACCTGGTCACGAAGCTCAGTTGTTAGATAGAAATAAAATTTAATATTGTGCTAGATTTTCCACAGCCTAGACCAGAAAGGACATTTCTCACCTCCATGCATATTTTATCAGCCAGGACTAGTCATGTGGCCCTACCCTTACCACAAGCAGAGGGGAACGCATGGATATTTGGTGATTGTTACTCTCTGTCACAGGCATAGTCCAAAATTGAATGTAATTCAGGGCTGGGAGTGTGGGGGAAGATTTTTATTCTTAATGTAGAAATTGTTTCGAGTTTCATTGAAAGAC